>NC_054373.1:119503652-119843652 GCF_017654675.1 Xenopus laevis
GCCCAGGGCTCCTCTCACGTCACTGCTTGTAAGGACAGCCCGCCAAGGAGGGAACTTTCAACCGGGGCGCCCCTTCGGCATCACCTTGGCATGCTGGGAAATACACTTTATTGCCAAAGCAGGGCTTGCTGGTAGGGGCACACAGTGGCGTGGCCTCACTTCATTTACTATTTGTGATAAATGAAAAGGAACAATATTGCTTGACTTTTTACCCATTCATTTTTAGAGAAGGAAAAAGCTACATGAGGAAACTGTAGTGTACATGTGTTTTGTTACTAGGGAAGCTAAAGAGTAAACGTGTGTGTGTGTGTATATATATATACATACATACATACATACACCCAGTTCCAAGCGCTTGCACTCAAAGCCAGTCTTTATTCATTCTCTGGGGTGCTAGGGTAAATGTGTATACATATTGTTCTTCAAGACCCGCACTCCGATTTCTTGAATACGGTATATATCAAATTTTATTCATACTTGTGTACCCAAATACACAAGTATGAATAAAATGTGATATATATTCAAGAAATCAGAGTGCGGGTCTTTTGAAGAACAATATATAGTGAATAAAGTACCCCCTTTTGTAAAATATAAGGATATTATAAGTTACCGAGGAGTTTCATGACCATATAAAAACACGAGGCCGAAGGCCGAGTGTTTTTATACAGGTCATGGAACTCCAAGGTAACGTCTAATATCCTCATATTTTGCAACTGGGGGTACTTTATTTATTATAATACACAAATTTCAGTGAGTCATGTGACAGAAATGACATCAGAACTCACCGTTTATAACTGATGACATCAGAACTCACCGTTTATAAGGATATAATTTACAAGATATTCATGGCTTTTGTGTATTATATATACATACACTCATTGACAGTAGAACCATTTCTTCTTTATCCTGCTACCCCTTCATACAGCCAGGTTAAATCCTTGCAGTCCAGTTGCAAGCATGTCCAAAGTCAGGCCCTGGGGCCAATTGCAGCCTGTTTTCAAACTGATACCAACCCACAGCTTCCTTCATGAAATGAATAATAATTCAGTCTGCCAGCACAGTGCAAGAGTGGTGCATCACTACGTGCCAGTACGTGTCTGTTACTAACACCTTCAGCACACAGTCAGCAGTATAGACCAAGCGGCTGATCATTTCACTAATTTGCCCAAATATTACTGCTACTGATACGCTGTTCCTTGTTTAAATGAGGTAAATGATGTTAATGGTTAAAAGAATGTCAGGCTGAATGGTTGGCCCTCACACATTTTCACGTCACCAAATCTGGCCCTCGTTGCAAAAAGTTTGGACACCCCTGAAACTCTCATAACAGCTTGAACTTGCCACCTTTGACCTTTGTTTAAAGCAGTTGCTGTATGAAGGGAGCACTAGACTTACATTTGCTTAGGAACCTGTGTGATTGGCAAAATATCTATGCGGTAAAACCAATGCCAACAAACCAAGCCACTAGTACACAAATTGTTAGTTGACATGTCTTTACTTATCACTCAACCTGTTTCCCAGTGTCTAAAACTTAGAGCCTTTCACTAGATATTTAGTCGCACCACCCTGATTTAAATGGGATTTTACAAGATGCTGACAGATCAAATAGACAATCTTGCTGGGGGATACACACTGACTCCATAATGGGGCTTACCATTACAAAAACGATAGAGGGATAATTCCCCTTAGGCTAGTGGCACACGTGAGCTGAAATCAGTCCTGTGTAGCACTAGCCTTAAATTTAATAATTGTATTACTTTTAAGGGATATTTCACATTTGTGAAATATACAATAATGTGACTGCTCTCTAACCTAAAGGAGCAGTAACACATAAAATTAAAGCACTGTAAAGTAATTAACAAATTATATACTATTATCATGCACTGGTAAAACTGGAGTTTTTGCTTCAGAAAGACTACTACAGTTTATATCAATAATCTGCTGTGTAGCCATGGGGGCAGCCATCCAAGCTGGAAAAAAAGGAGAAAAAGTTACATAGTACATAACAGATAAGCCCTGTGCAATAAAATGTTGTTTTTTTCTATTATCTGCTATGTAACCTTTGCCTTTCTCCCTTTTTCCAGCTTGAATGGCTGCCCCCATGGCTACACAGCAGCTTGTTTATATAAACTACAGTAGCCTTTCTGAAGCAAAGCACAACTTTTACCAGTACAGAGCAACAACAGTACATTATATTTTAATTACTTTGATACACTTTCAGTTTTTGGTGTTACTGTTCCTTTAAACCTTATACAGTAAGTCTGTTACAGAGCACTGTTCAATATTTTAGTTGCTAGTGATGTGTGGGTCCAGATTTTTAGGACCTGCGCCCAACCCTAACCCACCCTGACCCAACCCGTCCCCTGCCTGCAGGGCCGGAACTAGGGGTAGGCAGAAGAGGCACTTGCCTAGGGCACGTACCTCTTCTGACGCCTTCCCCTAGCTCTGACCGCTATGTTCAGAAGCTGTGGCTGAAGTTCTACGTAGAGTATGGTTTTCTGCGCAGGCGCACTCGCGCGGATTCTGCGCATGCGTACTCGCGCTTCCTTGCCGCTCGCACACTTCTGCGCATGCGTGAGCGAAGTACTTGGCCGGGTTGCCTAGGGCGCCTGACTGAGTAGGCCCGGCACTGCCTGCCTGACTCCTTTATTTAAAGGCCCACCCTGCAGTGATGTCACGAAAGGGGCTGGGCAGGCACAAATCTATAAATGAAGAAGCAGGAAACCGGCAGTGTTGGGTAGCGACCTGAAGATTTGATGCAGCAGCTGGCCCTAACACACCCTACCCACGGATTTCGGTCTGGGCGCACATCACTATTTGTTGCTGGCATTCCTAAACTGTGGCAACTATTGTGTACAACTGTAACAATTCTGATAAGATGTGCCTGGGCTTACAGAGCGGCTTGTGGGGTTCTATAATGATTTTAGAAACAGGAGATTGTGGAAACATGCATTTTTCTTGTAAATTTTAAAAACGCAAAGTTTTGTGAAGATAAACTCTCTCTTTAACCTGGTTAAGTAACTCTTCTGTGCAGTTTTAGTAAGAATATTTACCTGTACAGTCTATTTCATTAAACATATTGTGGGATAAGCTACACTGCTAACCAAATGTCACCATGGACAATTTCCCTTTATTAAAAGGATATGCAAACGCCCCTAAAAGATAGTACCTGTCAACCCTGCCGCACAATTCTCCATTAGCAGGTCAGGTAAAACTCAACTGGCACCCTACCCTAACTCGCAAAACCTTAACACTGCACTTTACCCTAATCCACAAAATGTTGCCATTGTAGGACCCGCAACCCAACTCGTCCCCACGTCTTCTCTATCTACTTTTGTGTGTGCATCTTTTTAAAAGACAGGGAATCTTCTGGAGTAGTGGAGGGGTGTACTTCCCCAGCCCAAAGAGGCCAACCAATGGTTAACCTGCAAGTCAAGCAGCACCTCACTAGAACACACAAAAGGGCAATTTTGACTGTAATGTGTTGATGGGGATTGGCTGATGGTTGAATTCTCTTTAAAATAGGTGTGTCTACCTTGAGGAGCATTCTATATAGTTTTATCCTAGGTGGGAGAGGGAATTGAATGAACAATAGGATCTGAGTTGTATTCTGAAACACAAAACCACCATTGGAAACAGTGTTTGTTGTTATCTGGCTTTTACTATATATGACTCCAAGTTTGGGACTCTTAAGGTGGCCATACACGAGCCGATAAAAGCTGCCAACAAACAGTCGCCAGCTTATTGGCCCATGTATGGTGTCACTTGTCACTGTTTTTTTATTCCTAATTTGTCTTAAAATATCTATATATTAATGTGATTTAAAATAATATTTTTACATTGTCATGGACTGCCGGCAGTTAGATCTGATCTTTCACTTTGGTGCCCTTCTACTTGTGGGAAATCACCCAATCTTCCCAAAAATGTAACCAAAGAGAAAGGGCAATATCAGATCTAATAGCCAGCAGTCTAGTAGAGATACTGTAGACAAAACCGAAGGGGAAAAAGTCAGAACATTTTCACAGATCATTGCAATCGCCTGGATGTCTGAACAGTGATTCCTTTTTATGTGCTTGTCTGTAAATCTAGCACATGTTGAATGGCTGCTGTTTGCTTTGCTCTGCAGTACCAGCTGCAGTAAAAAGTGGCAAAACAAATTCATCTCTTGATTCCTAAATAAACGAAATGAATCGTTTTGATATAGCAAGCTGCTCATCATTACATGGTATATTTTTTAACGAAAACTCCTCCCACACTAAGAAAACCAGGTTATATAGAGTTATTTTAGCTATCCAGTTAATGTCCATTTATTTTTCCTGTTATTTTCTATTGGGGTAGGTTTAAAAAACAAAACAAAATACCTCTCTCCAAAGTTATAGTAGATGATTTATATTAACACCCACACCCCAAGCAACAAGAAAATGGATTGTGAAGCTCGATTTTATTATAGTTTTTAATAAATAATCTTTTTGTTGGGAGCCAGCAACCAAGTTATATTTTGGATTCCACACTTGGGATGTGCAGAAGGTAAATACTGGTTTGAGCCACCTATTCTGCTGTGTGGATAGAAAGAAAGCATGCACTATTTCTGCTAATAGCTTAGGGAATCTGTGTTTTAGTGAGCTGTTAATGAGAAGAGGTTTACTAAGAACCAACTGTCTTATATTGACGTCGCCTTGCCTTAGTGTGCAGAGGTTAGCTTTTTCCATTCCAGCTAATAAAATGACTTTCTGTAGGCAATCCAGATGATCTTCATAGGTGATGTAAATGTGCTTTGGCAATGCTGGGGCTCAGGATTTATCTATAATATTTAATTTAGTTGGCTGATGGATTCATTTAAGATTTTTATAGTAAAGAGAAATAATTTTTAGTTCATTTGCAGCCAGATCCGCCTACAAGCATTTTTAATTTTAATCAAGGCAACTTGAGTGAGGCATGCGTGCTGATTTTTAACACAGATGTCCGTTTCTGATAAACACAGGAGCTAACTGCTCAAACCAGGAAACTGAGCTGGCAGATTAGTTGATCCTGCACAAGGGTGTCATCAGCCGACCCAGAAATGCACAGGCCTACAGGCAATCTGACTGGTAGGACCCATCTGACCTGTCGCATTTCACGCATCTAAAACTCGTTTCTCTAGTGCTGACTCTCTTTCATTCACTTTAAATCTGAAACAATTTAATGAGACTTTTCTAGAACGATGGTGCTTTTAGCAAACCCTGAACTGTGTTCACAGTGGTACATATTGATTTTGTAGTTCTTGGTCAAGCAAAAATTGTTGTAGTTTTTGTGTTACTGTTGTATTGGGGCGGTAATATATGTAAGTTGCCAGTGCAGGCAACACTACATTATAATTTAATTATCAATCATCTTCCAATCTAGGAGTTGCTACCTCGCTTCAATAAATGTGTTTTGATGGATCTACTGTAAGTTTCATCATTATAACCTGTATACGAGGATCATATATTATTGTATAGTACAAATGTGTTTTCTGTTATTTTACAGTTTCATATTTAAAAGTGGAGAAAAGGGAACCGCTTCAAAAACTAACGCTACAGTTTCAATTTAAGTTGCTCTGCTGTTTCAGTTTATTTTGAGCGTCTTGTTATTCGGTTGCATAGCTTCAGTTTTGAGTTATAGAGAATCATTTCTGAGTACAGTATTTTTTTTTTATAATCACCTGCTATATAAGCAAATTAATTAGTTATTTGTAAAGGGAATATAAAGTCAAAGTCTTTTAGTCTTTGGAAGAAGAATCCATTTTCCACTATATTGCAGCCCTATGTAGGAAATCTAAACCGCAGCTGCTGTCCTCACTGTTTTCTCAGCAAATCAGAAAAGAGTATGCATGGCACCTTAAAGTGACCGGGGCAATTTCTTAAATAGGAAAACTGGAACACATCTTTTTAAGAAAACTTGATTTATTTTAAGGGATTCTAATAAGATACCTTAGCTTTATGGGATGACTTTGCATCCTCTTTTTAAGACTATATTGTCCAAGTATTGGGTGATTTTTCTACTAGAGAAAGATACCCGCTCCGCTTATCATAAATTATTTGTAAAATAAATTGTGGAACTCGGCATGGCAGCAATAATAACACCATGGAGGGCGGCAATAAGCCTGCTGGGACCAAGTCAGCAGTTATGATGTCAGGAAAAACTGAACCTGCACCCCCGACCCTGACCCGCAAAACCTTATGCCACACCCGACCCTAACCTGCAAAATGTTTCCATTGTAGGACCATGCCCAACCTGTAACACGTCTTCGTCCTTGCTATTTCTGTGTTTGCCTCTGGTTAAAGACCAGGAATCTTCTGGAGTAGATGAGAAGCGTACCACCCTAGTTTGACCCACACCCAACCCTAACCCACAATTATTGGCCAATATTCAACCCAAAACCACCCAACTGGTGGTAGATCAGCAGGTTCCCAGTCATCCTACACATCACTACTGCAAAAAAAAAAAAAAAAAAAAGTACAAAACACATAAACTATAGGCAATATTGTCGCAACCTTGACAAATATTCTGGTATACACAGGAAGAAGAATGCAGGGAAAAATCGGAAATTGTGAGAAAAACCTTGAGGTTTGTGCATGAGCAAATAATAGTAAAAATTATAGTACGTGTTTAAAAATGTAATGTCTGGGGAAAAAAGGAGTCAATTGCTTGATATGACTTAAAAGGGTTGCACAACCCATTTATGTACCGTAAGGCACCAGTGCACCTGTGTAATACTCTGTAGCCTGTGTAGTGTTGGTGCATATGAACATGACTGATAAATCACTGGGGTGCTTGCTCATCTCAGAAGGGTGCTGCATCTTCTGAAAGCTGTAAGAGTAAAAACAAGGCAACACATTTTATTACAGTTCAGATTTTTACAGCTGTCCGCAGTTCCCCTCTGCTCCCCCAGCAACAGCACATAAACCATTCTGTGGAAGAGAGGGGAGTCCTAAGTGGACAGGGACATTGTTATCTCGGCAAGATGTTCTGACCTTGCACGGAAAACTGGAAACTTCACCTGCAAGTGCTGAGGAAGGTGTTTTATATGGTGTTCCATTTAAGCAGTCCCACCTGGTTTCTTCTCTTTCTCAAAATAAAAATATTGGATGGATAGTGTTACAAACACGTAGAAGGACAAATGAAAAATATCTGCTAATCCCTGGTGTGATAGGAATACTGTTTTACAGATGGTAATTCCTGGTTTGCTAAAAGCACATTTTTGTTAGTATTCTTGATCCTATTTTATAAAGCATATATATATTTTTTTTATGATTGGTAACTTTTGTTACTGGCGCAGCATCATAAATGTGCCTCATAGTAGTGTCTTTATAGCATATACAACTGATTTGTATGTCAATTGAACATCTTCCAAATATAGTTAATAGCTAAAGGTTCCAGATGGTGCTGCAGTGCTAGACTTTTGATTCAGAGCATTTTTCAAACACCAAATTTGAGTGGTCAAAAGTAAACCTATTTATTTAGCAATGAAAACTGCCAACAATCTGTTTTAAGGCATTTATGAATTTTTTTTTGTAACTTTTAAGTTGCAAACAGTTGTCCTTATATTTTGTATAAATCTATCTAGACTTTATAAAATGCACATTTCACTGAAATAATGAACACCTTTAAATTAACTTTTAATACGACGTGTAGCGACAATTTCCAGTTGGTTTTCAGTTGTTTGTGGTTTTTGAGTTATTTAGCTTTTTATTCAGCAGTTCTCCAGTATGCAATTTCAACAATAGGGTTGCTGGGGTCCAAATGTTCTTAGCAACTGTGCATTGATTTGAATACGAGACTAAAATATGAATAGGAAAGGGCCTGAACAAAAAGAGATTACTAAAAAGTGGCAGATAATACTAAATTTAGCCTTTAGGTGGGGTCAGTGACTCCTCCTTTTGAAAGCTGTAGTCAAAAGAAGAAGGTAAATACTTAAAAAGCTCTAGAAAAGAAAAAAATGGAGGCCATTTAAAAAGTTGCTTATAATTAGCCATTCTATAACGTAGTAAAAGCTGAACCACCCTTTTAAGAGCAAGATAAACACTTCAGTTTGCTCATAAGTACAATTGAAAACACTGTGCCTCCACTTTGTTTCTCACCCACTTATGACAGTTTGGGCACATTGTAGCCTTTTGCTATAAATACTATAAATTTGCTATTCGATGCACCTCTGCAGTGCCTCCTGTTGGCCATACTTCAATTAGAGGATTGAGGAATGTCCAAAAATTACAACTATCAATGCAGTTTCCTTATTTAAATCCAGTCTGCATTTCCTTACTTGAAAAGTCATTCAGATAAGCAAACATAGCATCTCATTCTAGTGTTAATGTGTTACTAGGTTGTATAACTACTCATATGAAATCTGTATGTATTACACTTTACTGTTTAAAAGAGGAACACCATCCCACCCACTACCAAGGTTCTTTATCATGGATTTCACTAGATTTCAAAAGACACACAACCATAACTAACTGTTGCATGCTGTTACGCCTTTCATCATATGAGGGAGTTTCCCCTAATACGTGTTTCTCTAACCTTTACGTTGGAATCTCAAGGGTGCTCTTTGCTTTTACTGGGTTGATGGCCTGTTGTCCGTTATTCTCCAGCCGTTTTTTTCTTATCTATTTATATTTTCTTTTCTTTATCATGGGAAGATATATATGTCATTTAAATAGTATGCAGAGTGTCTATAATATCAAAAAAAATACTTTTAATTAGTGATATATGAAAAATGTATTTTCAGGGGATCTCGGCCTGCAGTGCAGGCTCGGAATCTGCACCTACACTTCTTGATATGATACACCCCTGCAGGTTAGTTGTAGGAATGTCGGATGTAGTCGCAACGTGCATCCAACACGGCACGACTGTCGGATGCAAACGATGCATGCAGCGTCTGCATCTGACAGTCGTGTCGTGATGGATGCACGCTGTGACTTCATTAATCATTTCTATTTCTTATCTTATTTCTGGCGCATCAAACTTGACGCCAGTGTTTCGTGGTGTTGGATCAGACCTAAATCGCCCATGTAGTTCTACCCTAAGACAAGGCAGCTGATTAACAGACTTGTCTTTGCTGGAGAACTAAGACTTTTGCAACATTGTTTAAAAACTGACAAACAGGAGTTAAGCAAATGCAGCTTTCAAGAGCAATTGGTTTTACTAATTTTAATATTTTTTTTTTACATTTAATAAATGTATATTGGAAGTTTCTTAAAATTATCTATTAGCTGACACCTGCTGCATATGTTAGTAATACATACTAACTGCATGTTGTTAAGTATGAGCATGCTGCAGATGATATTTGGGCTCTGAAACATGTTTGCATTATAGATAGCAGGTGGATGTGTAGTGCTTTGGCTCCATCCATGCTGTATCTATTTACTGCTGCAAAAAGAGCAGCATGTAGCTAAACCATCTCTATGGTGTGCAGAGAAACCGCTTTTAATAAACATTCACACCATTTTATTACACTTCTGTGCCATCCATGTGTCCTGTAAAATCAGTAGATGAATTTAACCATGATATTACCTAGTTGTTTTGGTTACTAGTTCTTACAGCATTTTAGTATTGCAAGGATGTATCTTTTAAATTGCCTTTTGTAAACTTTTTTTTTTTTAAAGATAAGAATAGAAAGGCTGATGGGCTCTTCGTTTTACTTCAATCGCCATTAAACATGAAATGCTTCTTTTCTTTATAATGTCCAGGATGCGTCAGGATGAAACGCCTCAGGAACCTCAGCAGCAGCAGCAGCGACAGCTCAGACAATGAGAGTGAGTATAATGTTGGAATTTTTTGAAAACAAAAAATTCTATTTATTTTTAACCAATGTATTTTTTTCTCTGGAGGACCATTAGTCCCCAACAAAACAGAAGAGTTAAAAGGAATGGTCCTTTGTTAGTTCCTCCTCTTATTCATCATTTGTCTTTTTTCTTTTAAAGGCTAGAAATGTTGTACATAATATTTTGGGCTTATTTACCAGCCCAAGGCAACCACATCCCTTTAGCAGTAATATGTGCCTCCAAAGATGCCCCAGTAGCTCCCTAGCTTCTTTTCTGCTGATTCACTGCGCATACTTTGTTGTTATTTACTGAGCTTAGGGACAAACTCAAAATATACAGAACACATAGAATAGAAATGTCACAATATAAGGCTGATTAGTAATTAATACAGATAATTACTAATGGCAGCTCAGAAACCAGTGTATCTAGCATCAGTATGTAATGATCAGCCCTGTAGTATCATCTTATATTACAGGCCAACCTTATTTTTTGATGATCAGAGCCCACTGAGCATGTGAATGTCAGTTGTACTATGTGGTCAGCCTATGACTAAATGTCCCCTGGTGACACAAAATACGTTAGATCTTTTGTTTTAATTGTTATGGAAAATAAACTTGTACCCTTTTAAATGTTAATATTTTGACTCCTGGTTTTCAACTATATTTGGTCTGGTACGTGGCAGCTTGCATTGAGGTTTACCAGAGCTAAAAGGAAGTCTGATAAAGACCAATACAGATAAGTCTGATACAGATGCAGGTCATGTATGTTAGCATTAAACATAGATAATAGGTTAGCTGACCATATATGTTTTAAAACAATCTTTAGATCAATCCCCTTCTTTTGTCTTCAGGAAGGGTAAATCTCTAGCCTCCCGTTTGTCTCCTAGCTTATATAGATCAAAAGGAACTAACCCTGAACCTACTTGGTTGAGGTATAAAGGTACATATAAATGTGGCCTCACTAGATGTAAAGCCTGTGCGGTAACTTAATATTTCCACCATTTTTTCAAGTACACACACAGGGGAGACTTTTGTTATGAAACAATATTTTAATTGCTGTTCCAAGGGAATCATCTACTTGGCCGTATGTGGGCAAAACCACTCGTGCTGCAGGAGTCAGGTTCCTGGAACATCTATCGGCTGCCGAGAGAGGTGATAAAAAATCGGCTATTGCCAAACATATTGTAGAATAGCATGATGGTGATTCTAGAACAACTTTTCAGATAATTGATAAACTCAAATATAATGCGAGACAAGGAGACCAAGATAAAATCCTGTCCAGGATGGAGGTGTACTGGATGTATCAACTTAAAACAATAGACACTTATGGTGGACTCAATAGCGAATGTGAACTGACTGATGTTTTTATTAATCTTAACATCATATGAAGTTGCCAGCAGAGGTTATTACATGTACCAGTAAATCAAGTACATGAGTATGGAAACAAACAAATAAGGACTTTCTTTTGGGATATGATGGATGAATTTATTAGATATTTGAATTCCTTATGCCTAATTGTATTTAATTATTTAATTTAAATATTTTTCACTCGGTTCTTGCCCCTCTATTTTTCTTAATTTATTATTTTTCCCTTTATATATTATGTCCATGAACTTTACTAATTTATTATTTATCAATGAACTTATGGAGATTTCTACTGATATGACACCCGAATTAAATGGTAGTCTGAAGCATATATGATAGTGTAAAGCAGTGCTGTCCAACTTCTATGGTACCGAGGGCCGGAACCAGTGTTAGCCACTCCCTGTTTTTAGACCACACCAACGGTAAACCACACCCATGTTACCGCAAGACCATGTCCATATTAATAGCACACCAAAAAACCAAATGGTTCGTGCTCACTGCAGGGATCAGGGCCGGAACTAGGGGCAGGCAGAGTAGGCAGCTGTCTAAGGCGCCATTATTGAGCAGCGCACTTTTAAGGGGATTTATTTTAGTTTTTTAATGTTTTTGTTTTTTTCAAGCGTTTATTTAGTAATTTGTTTCAGTAATCATGGTCACCCAGTTGGGTGGAATCCATCTCCTTCACCTTCTCCCTCTTGCTGGCAAGTAATAGCTCCTTCTGTGTGGTGCAGCGCGATGTGCAAACACGCGTCAATGACGTCACTGATGTGATGACAGAGAGAGGCAGAGAGCTGGGGGGCTGCTTGGTGTGGCTCTCGCTGCTCTCAGCCTTGCACAGCTGCACTGAACTGAAGACATTCTTTCTATTACTGTAAAGTGTGAAGCTTCCTACTCGCACAGCCAGGTACACATTTGGGGACCATGTGTTTGCTGTTGCTGCTGGGCTGGGCACTGGCACAGGTACATAAATACTTGGGGGCAATATGATGTGATCAGATTTATTTTTGGCTGCTGCTGACACAGGAAAAGATTGGGGGCAATATGATGGCTGCAGAAGGGCTGTATGATGAATGGCTGCTGAGCTTGCTTGCACAGGTACGGGTGGGGTGTATTATGGATGGCTGCTGGGCTTACTGGAACAGGTATAGGGAGCAGTAATATAAATGAAAAAATGTTGTACATTTTCTCGCTCTCTTTATTTAAAAACCATCATGGTAAGGAGGGAAATGGTAATGCAGGACAGGGGGCACTGATTGAAGCTCTTGCCTGGGGTGCTGAACTACCTTGTGCCTGCCCTGGCAAAGATGTCACTCATATGTGAAAAAAGTCATACCCATAAATCCATATGCCTTCTCCTCCCCTGTGTATAATACAGTACCCCAGCATATGATTAAACACCTTAGGGGCCACTAACAATAATTTTCAAATGCTAACAAACCCCCAGAACAAATACCAAAGTATGACACACACAGGGAGCATAGGGAAGACGGAACAGAGCAGGAGACAGGAATCAGGAGAAGTCTAATATGTACTACATACAGTGCTGGTGCCCCATTAGCATTTTGTATAAGGTGTGAACAGGTGAACAATGTGGGCAGTTTTAGTCTGGATCTCAGGTGTGAACAGTACAGGCCTTTAGGATGTGAACAATAGAGGTGTCACAAGTGTGAACAATACAGGGGGATCATAGCTGTGAACAATACAGGGGATTACAGTGTGAATTTGAGGTTTTAACAATGTAGGGGCCAGTCAATCTCTGTAGTGATACCTTTTAAAATTTACATATGGTAAACAGACACTGCAGGCAGACTTTGATATGGAGGGCCATATAAAGGGGGGTCGCGGGCCTCATGCGGCCCGCAGGCAGCCAGTTGGACAGCCCTGGTGTAAAGGATAATATGAATAGTATGGTTAATATGACTAAGCCCCTTTTCTCTTGTCATAGTATGTATTCACAAGCTTCTATGTGTTCTAAGGATTAGCAATGTAGGGGTTAATGTTTTTAAGGGGGTGTGGTGTTACCGTTTTAAATGTTCACCTGGACAGTCTGAGCATAGCTTTTGAGAAAGTGGCTTATTCCACGAAACGCGTCAAGCGTCCTGCTTGTCTTTTTAATGAAGAATCAATAAAATATGTATTTTAATGACTGCTGGTGCTGCATGTTCAATATATCCACTTGATAGCTGACCATATATACCTGATACCTGATGTCGGGCAGATTCTTCCAAGGGCCCCATGCACAGACCAATGAGCTGCTGACTCAGTCTGGAAGGACTAAGTTTGCAGCTTTGATCAGCCGTGTATACCTTTACTGTTCCTATTATATTTTTTAACATTGTCATCATGTCTGAGGCTTACTTTATTTCGGATCAGACTGGGCAATGTAACACCTTGGACAGTTAAGGTGGACATACACTATAAGATGTCTCCAAACGAGCGGAACTAACGGCAGGGCTATAATGGGGGTAATCTGAACAATCGGCCCTATGGCCGAACGATCGGATTACGACGAACGCAATGGGCTCAGACGGGTCGGTCAGGAGAAAAAACAAACCTTCCTGATCAATATCATGTCCAGATATCGATCGGAAAACCCGTCGGAAGCCTCCATACACGGGCAAATTAGCTGTCAAATTGGAATAAAACGACCGATATCGGCAGCATGATCTGCCCATGTATGGCCAATTCTGCTGCACTACAGTAATTATACATCATTCATATAAGTCCCCATGGCATAAACACATACCGGGGTTAACTTCACGCAGTGCAGATTGGTTCGTACAGTGAATATATCTGCCCTGCACATGGTTATATTTATAAAGCTGAATAAGAGAAATTTTTTCACACTGCAAGTGTAAGAGCTTTTTAAATATGGCACAAAAAAAACTTTTGCGAATATTATGTGCACACTCTGCGTTTTAATTACTCCACAACTTTGGTGCCGGAGAAAATATTTGTAAAATAGTTTTGCAAATTGCGAATTTGTTACTGTCAACGCAATTTTCTTGCAAAACAACCTTACACAGTAGGCTCACTCACTCTCATTTGCGAGCCATTTGCGAAAATGTATTCTCAATGCTAATTCGCAAATACTGGAAAGGCGGGCACAGCAGTGCAATATTTTAGCGTTCAGGAAAAAACATGGGCAATACAACCATTTGTGAATAAATATGCGCAGCGCGAACTTTATAAATGACCCCCACTATGTTCAGTTTTATCAGGAGCCAGTGATCCTGTCTGTATATTTTATGAGTGTTTGAGGAAACGCATACACATACACATTTTACTGTATTAACCTATTCAAAATTCTCTTATGTTTTGAAGCATGAAGTGTTCATATTTCTTATCTAGTGAAAATCCCCTAGCTGGGGATCTTAACAGTTGCATGTATAAACAGCAATCATATTGAGAGGAGCTTTACATAGGTTTGTCTTTACTCATGCACTGTCACATAACACCGTTTATTGCAGAGATCTCCAGACCCAACTCTATAAACCACAGCCCAACCAGGCTTCAAAACAGTTACTGTAGATCTATTTTGGCCCCTTCTATGGACTCTGTTTAGGGAATGCCTGTGGCAGCCTCTGAATAATCCTAGGATCTGCTTTCAGAAGCAGAACTATGGCGGAGGTGGTAGCTGATGATATACTGTATATAATTATGGCATTTGATATGTTTGCCTTAATCCTTAATTCTACCTTTTTTGCCATATACTGAACCAGATGGCTTCTAATGTAGCAGTGTGTTCAGAATTGCTCCTTTTTATTGTGGTTAAATAAAAATTTAACAGCGCTTCCCAATTTTTTTGCAAGTGTGCAGCTAGAGCAGAGTAATTGAAGTGTGAGTCCTAATGTATAAAATAAACTTGCTGGCCAAGTCCATTTGAATTAGGGTTGCACCGAATCCACTATTTTGGATTCGGCCGAACCCCCGAATCCTTTGCGAAACATTCGGCCGAATACCGAACCGAATCTGAATCCTAATGTGCAAATTAGGGGTGGCAAGGGGAAACCAATACTTCCTTGTTTTGTGACAAAAAGCCACGTGATTTCAAATTTGGTTCGGCCAGGCAGAAGGATTTGGCCGAATCCAGATCCTGCTGAAAAAGGCCGAATCCTGGATTCGGTGCATCCCTAAATTGAATGCAAATAAAACCTATTAATGATTTACATTTTTGTATTGACCTTCGGTTGTCTTGTTGTCTGTCAATAGTATGCTATGGTGAGCAGTAAACTATATTCTTTCTGTTAATACAGTTTTTTTTCTTTCTTTAAATTAGGTCCTTCGACTTCATTTTCCTCCTGCTTTCAGCATAAGGGTAAAGGCAAATTTACAGCTGATGGAGGAAAGAAATCTGCCGAGGTATGTGAGACTTCTCACTGATGCTTCTCTGATCTCTGTAGACAGTCGGCTGTAAAATGTTAATTTATGGTTACCAGATCACTTGAAAATTCATGGATCAATTTTTTTTCTTATATTCGCAGTTTACACTGCTGATATCATACATTTGACACAGAAACGCAACCTGCTGTTTTGTTCAGCTGGCAACTTATTAAGTGGACTTTGTTGTATGTAGAATTAGTATTTCAAAAATCTATGTTGCTGTGGCAGAGAAAGGTCCACTTCCTTCAGGATGTAATTCCATGCCAAATGCATGGGACTAATTCATTGTTAGTTACTAACTCGGCGAGGTTTTGGCCACGAGTCGGGAGCAGCTGCTGGACTAAAGGGGCATCGCTGATAAAAAAGAAAACTGGTCTCATATTTAGTCTGCAATCTACTATGGCAAGAGCAGTTGGAAGTGAGAATTGTACTTTTTCTGCTAAGGAGATTCCTGCCGGGACAGATACATTTTTCAAGCAGGTTTTTGCGCATGGCTATAGACTTTTGTATAAGCATTGCAATCTTACAATTCCTTGAGTACTTTAAGGATTGCATTTCAGTTGCCGCCAGAGTAGTATATAATCTTTGGCCGGTTAGGTACATCCAAAAGAATATCTGGCAAATTAGTTGACGGTAGGGATTTAAATAATTTCAATGACAATTAGGTGGGTACAGAGGGGATATTTAGCCAAAGGAAGAGCAATTTCCATCGCTGTGTCCACCGTGCTGAAATTCAATGGAGTTTATTAAGAAGCCCCCCTTCTACCTTGCTATGTTGTCTTCTGTGTAATGAAGCACTTTAATAAAAACAGCAAGCCTTGCTGAGGTCTAGTATCCCATAGCAACATCAATCAGATGTTGACTAGTAAATGTTATTTGCTCCCATGCATTACTTTTTACGCAATAACTTTCGTTTGATAGCAGATACTTGCGCCCCTTGTAAGTACTCTTCTCTTGGACAGTGATCTCCAGGTTGTGATGGTCCCAATTTCTGTGCATGTAGTTTTTAGAAATGTTTGTTGTTTGTGTGTAAACATCTTGTTAAAAGCATATTGTTAAATGGTCTGGAAATGTTTCGCTTTATGGCAGAATCTTGTCACAGAATCCATATGATTATCTTAGGTATTCCGGAAAGATCTTATTAGTGCTATGAAGATCCCAGACTCCCAACATGTCAACCCAGAGGAGTATTACCATTTTGCAGACACCTGGAAGCAGGAATGGGAGAAGGGTGTACAGGTGCCAGCCAATCCTGATAACATCCTACAGCCTTCTCTAAGGTGAGGGACCTCTGTCCATATTGTGTCTTTCAAAAAAATTCATGCGGGGGGGGGGGGGTATTATAGAATGTAATGTGATATGTTAGGGCTAGGCTGAATGTAGGATATAGTTGAGAATTAACCCCTTTTCCTACATACATTTTTCTAAATATTTTAATTTTAAACTTACAAAAAAATGACAACATGTGTGTGTTACAGATGTCACTTACATATATGGTCTTATTGTTAAGTATGCTGTTATGCATATTAGTAGCCTATGGGTAAGAAAGGAGATGAGCTAGGGGAGAAAAAGGAAAGGGTAGGAGGCTCAATGTAAAAAAAGTTGACTGCTTTTATAGCTTTCCAATGCAAACTTTTAATTCAGCCAAAATGAAAACTTTATTCTTCTAGCCCTTACAAAAGAAGACCATACATTACATTATTGATAAAAGAAGCAAGAATTCAGGCTTGAGTATTTGGACAGATATTTTATGGGACATTTGATATTTGCCTGGAAATAGGGTCAGCTTTTTTTCTAAATGCTCAGTTATAGCAAATAAATTATTATTTTGCATGCAGAAAGTTGGTTCCTAAATTAATCAAGATTTATCTACACGGGTACAAATGTGTGCTATGCATGGATGCCTATTTACTGATGTACTTATTTTGCCTGTTGTCCTTGTTTTCAGGGTCATTACAGAAAAAGCAAAAGAGCTGCTATTTACACGCCCAAGAAAGTACATTCATTGCTCCAGCCAAGAGCCTGCAGAGCCTGGATACATCAACATCCTGGAATTGGCAGAGAGCATGTGCCGATATGACCTTGATGATCTGGACCTGTACTGGCTAGGGGAATGCAACCTCGAACTTGCAGACATGGGTAAGCAACAGAGCACAGAAGGAGGCAGCAGTTGTCATGTTGTCTTACTTTTGGTGGGGGGAGCATGCTTCTGGCATGTGCATGTTGAATGTCAGAATAACTCTTTTAAATCTCACTTAAATGAAAACTAAACCCTAAAAATGAATATGGCTAAAAAGGTCATATTTTATATAGTGAACTTATTGCACCAGCCTAAAATTTCAGCATCTCAATAGCAGCAATGATCCAGGACTTCAAACTTGTCACAGGGGGTCACCATCTTGGAAAGTGTATGTGACACTCGCATGCTCAGTGGGCTCTGAGCAGCTGTAGAGAAGCTAAGCTTAGGGGTTGCCGCAAATTATCAAGCAGAAAGTTAGGTTGGCCTGAAGTATAAGCTGATACTATAAGGCTAATTTATTTAATGCTAATGCTAGTTGCACTGGTTTCTATGCTACTATGTAGAAATTATCTGTATTAATTACTAATCAGTCTTATATTGTGCCATTTTTATTCTATTTGTTTCTGTATATTTTGAGTTAGCCCCTAACCTTAGTAAGTGACAGCAGCACAGGGCATGTACAGTAAATCAGTAGAAAAGAAGATGGGGAGCTACTGGGACATCTTTGGAGACACCGATCTTTACTGCTAAATGACTGTGGTTGCCTTGGGCTGGTACAGAAGCTCAAAACATAATGCGCCACATTTCTAGCTTTAATATCTGCTGTTATTTTCAGGATGTGCTCCTGTTGATGAAAGCACAATGGAGAAAACACTGGAGGTTTTGGAACGACAGTGCCATGAAAACATGAACCATGCCATAGAGACGGAGGAGGGCCTGGGGATAGAGTATGATGAGGATGTCATCTGTGATGTGTGCCGTTCCCCAGACAGTGAGGAGGGCAACGATATGGTATTCTGCGACAGGTGCAATATTTGTGTGCATCAGGTAGGTTCTATGTCACAATGCCAGTGTGGGACTGGGTTTTATACAGTCATCCACTTTCAAATGGTTAATGGTGGGCTCTATGTAAAGTGCTTAATAGCATTCACAGAGGGTGTTGAAAGAGACTAAAATATACCGCATTATCAGTGTATCAATATCTGCATTCTTTGGTTCATTCTGTGTAATGGGCAAATAATTTCAGTATATGGAAGATAGGTGTAACAGACCCTGTAGCTAATAGGACAATATTTTTTTAAAACTGTTCATCTTTGCTGAGAATTATTGGGCCATAAATACCAAAAAAGGGTTAGACAGTATATTAAAAACAAAAATCTCTAACACAACATCTCAAACGCCTTACACCAGGAGCACTTAGTCTTGACTAAATTTGATAGACAGGAAGTAGCTATTTATGAATATAGCATAAAATTCTACATGCAGCTATTTATATATACTTCTAGATTTCTTTTATGGTACTTTTATGATTTTTATGTACTTTTTTACATGTATTATTACATGAACTGATGTTTGTATATTCGACAAATATAAAAAAAAATGTAAGCACTGCACTGTTTATGTAAGGAACATTTATAAGATTAAAATACCTGTACACTGAAGCATTAATTTAGATTCCTCTCTCTGATTTGGCAGGCTTGTTATGGCATTTTAAAGGTCCCTGAAGGCAGTTGGCTCTGTCGAACTTGTGTTTTGGGGTTGCACCCACAATGCATCTTGTGCCCAAAGACAGGAGGAGCTATGAAAGCCACAAGGA
Source organism: Xenopus laevis (assembly GCF_017654675.1). Lineage (NCBI taxonomy): Eukaryota > Metazoa > Chordata > Amphibia > Anura > Pipidae > Xenopus > Xenopus laevis. Next base: position 119,523,015 of record NC_054373.1, read on the forward strand.
CTGGTACCAAGTGGGCACATGTGAGCTGTGCCCTCTGGATCCCAGAGGTAAATGTATCTGAGCTTATCAAGGGCTGTCTCGCTAGTACAGATAATTACATGTTTTTCATCAGCTATTGCTAGCTATCAGAAATGTATTTATTATTAGTTGTACAGGTATAGGATCTATTATCCAAAATACTTTGGACCTGGGATTTTCTAGATAAGGGATTTTTTTCCCAGTATTGAATCTCCATACCTTAAATCTGCTAACACAATTTAAACATTAAATAATCCTGATATGATTGTTTTGCCACCAATATGGATTCATGCAGCTTAGTTGGGATCAAGTACAAGGTTTTGTTTTATTATTACAGAGAAAAATGAATTTTTTTCTTCTTCTTGTAATTGGAGCTTTTTCGATAACGAGTTTTCTGATAAGGGATCCCATAAATGACCATTAAAACTGGTGCAGCATTCTGTGTGCACTAGCCTCCATATGTTGGGTTGTGGTGGTTTTAAGTATAGGTTTTGACAGTGCTATAATTGACACATCCCCCTTTCAAATTGTCAATCTTCCTCCTACATTAGTGTATTTTTTTCACTATATTATATATATATATATGTAAATATACGTTTCTCTTTAAAGGGACATCACCTCCCTCGCAAAACAGCAGTACACTTTGCGGCAGTGGATTAGTTTAACAGATTATTAAGACAAAAGTGGTCTAATGTTCTTTCTGAAAACCATTATATATAACCTGTTTACTGGAATTGTTTTACTGTGTATCTAATGTTTTAACATTTTGTATGTGTTCAGGTGAGCATTGCCTGCCCAGAGCGGATGGAGCCAATTACGAAAGTTTCACACATTCCTCCTAGCCGGTGGGCATTAGTTTGCAGTCTCTGCAAGCTGAAGACAGGTGCCTGTATACAGGTAAATTCACTATTTCTCCAGTATGGGAATTGCCTGCTCAGCTGTTGTCCTGCACAATATAGTTTTATAAACAGGGTACATAGATTTTTCGTGGGGATTTTCTACAGTGTATTTTTTTTTTTTTTTTTTTTTTGAGCAGTGGCACTCTTTTTCCGAGTTGTATAGCATGTTCTATAACAGAGTGTGTTTGAAAGCTTAGGTCTATGCAGGGCTATCTTAAAGGGATACTGTCATGGGAAAACATGTTTTTTTTTTTTTTTCAAAACGCATCAGTTAATAGTGGTATTTCAGCAGAATTCTGCACTGAAATCCGTTTCTCTTTACTGCTACACTGCAAGTTGAAGCGATATCACCCCTCTCCCTTCTACCCCCCCCCAGCAGCCAAACAAAAGAACAATGGCAAGTTAACCAGATAACAGCTCCCTAAAGCTGGCCATAGATTTTTTTTTTTTAAAAGATCCAATCATTACCGTAAGACCACGAATATTTCGAAACAATCATTTAAATGTACAATGTGTCCATCAACTAAAAAGACCATTTCAGCCGATATTGCCAGCAAAACTGAAGGGTAGCTGACTGCTTGGCAAATGGAAAGCAAATGGGCTGGCTCTAGTCCTGCTCACAATTAAATGAAAAAACTCAAGCACAAAACTGCTATATACATTTGTAGAACTATAGCTCACCCAAGGGGCAAAGTGACCTGGGTGTAAAGACCAGCTGCCTGCTTGGCCCTGAAAACAGACAGATTGCACTGGGGCCGATAAAGATTTTTAAACCTGGCAGATTAATTTTTAAACCTGGCCCGAAAATATCGTAACATGTATGATCGTTTGAATCCCACTAACCACACAATAATTTTGAAGGATTGGTCGGACTTCGCTAAAATCGGTTGTTCGGCAAGAAAAATCTTTGCGTCTACGGGGAGCTTTACACAAGATAACAGCTGCCTGGTAGATCTAAAAACAAGACTCAATAGTAAAAGGCAAGTCCCACTGAGACTGATTCAGTTACATTAAGTAGGACAAATAACATCCTGCCAGAAAGTAGTTCCATCCTAAAGTGCAGGCACAAGTCATATGACTGGGGCAGCTGGGAAACTGACAATATGTCTAGCCCCATGTCAGATTTCAGAATTGAATATAAAACAATCTGTTTGCTCTTTTTTGAGAATTGGATTTCAGTGCAGAATTCTGCTGGAGCAGCACTATTAACTGATGCGTTTTGAAAAAAAAAAACATGTTTTCCCATGACCATATCCCTTTAATTAAAAAAACAAAAACTTCTGGTCACAACTTAACCTCCCACAGAGTAAGGTTTATAGATTATGCCGAGTTGGTTGAGCTTCCGGTTTTATGTGTAAGAAGTGATAATTTGTGGAGAAACTTTTTTTCCCATTATACACGGTGAAGGAATATAGCCACTCCCACCTAAAAAAATCACTGCTTCTCTGTAAAGCAGATCTAATAATTAGAATGAGGCTGGCTAAATAGCTGGTATAAAGAGCATAATTCTGCTTGCTGCACCTGCCAACTCTACCTTTACTTGTGCTGCCTCTTTATCAATTGACCGAAGGCATATATGTCTTATTGCCATTTTTTTTGGAGATACTGCAAACCTCTGTTTCATTTGCATAAATGTTGCCATGTATGTGCAAGGCTGACCGTATTTTCTTCTGAGCCCTAAAAATGCCTTGATCAGTGCAGGTGTAGTGCTTTACTAATTAAGCTCATCATAAGAGAGCAAGAGTTCTTGCTGTACTGACAAATTTACTGTCTCTGTTGTAATCTGTGTTTCCTGTTGTTTTTGGCTTTGCTGTTTGATTCGCTTTCAATCAAGTGCTCAGTTAAAAGCTGTATCACTGCTTTTCACGTAACGTGCGCCTTTGAACACAGCCTGGAAATGAAGACTATACTGGATGAAGGGGATGAAGTCAAGTTCAAGTCGTACTGCTTAAAGCACAGCAAGAGCAAGCATGGGCTGATAACAGAACAGGAAGAGCCTCACAAAATACACAGCGACAACAGGCCAACAGAGAGCGAGAGAACAAGCTTGCGCGCCCAGAAGCTGAAAGAATTGGAGGAGGATTTTTACACATTGGTAAAAGTGGAGGATGTTGCGGCAGAACTTGGCCTGCCCATGCTAACTGTAGACTTCATTTATTCATTCTGGAAGTTGAAAAGGAAAAGCAATTTTAACAAACCTTTGTTGCCACCTAAAGAGGATGAGCAGAATGGTCTGGTCCAACCCAAGGAAGACAGCATTCATACTCGAATGAGGATGTTCATGCATCTCCGGCAAGACCTGGAACGAGTAAGTGCAGAGCTTAAACAACCAATAGGTATATGGTACTGATACGAGATTCATTGCCCAGAAATCTTTACTTTGAAGGCCACATCCCATAGAGTCCATTTTCAGTAAATGTTTTTTTTTTTTTTTTTTTAAAAAAGTGAAGACTGATGGATATCAATTGGCAGCTTTATGAAACCTGTTGGTTGAGGAGCACATTGGCATGTGGTTGCAGTCCTTGTCCAGCTGGTCTCTGTAGGCCCAATGGTACATATATTTTAAAGTAACAGGTGATTTTAGTTATAAATGTATGATCTTAAATTTAATAAGCCACCATCCCACATTGTCATGTCCATAAAGTGGTCCTAACTCTTTACATCTGGCCATGTTTTTCATTGGCTGCCACCATCTCTGAGGGTCGCATCTCCTGACCAATAGCATTGGTCGCACTATAACATTTGGTATATATACATATAGTCCCATCCACCTAGCATAGGCCTTATGAACAGTTATCAGCAGTCTAAGGTTATTGATATAAACGAGAGGTTTACATAACACAGTCACAAGTATTGGCATTTTGGAGTGATAATTTTCTCTGAAGGATTTCTACTCAGCTTAGATATTGCCGTTGGCACTGACCATGCATATTTTAATTTTATCTTTCAACAGGTGAGGAATCTGTGTTATATGGTAAACAGGAGAGAGAAGCTGAAATTGTCCCACAGCAAGATCCACGAGCAGATCTTTAATTTGCAAGTACAGCTTGTCAATCAGGAGGTGGCAGCAGGTAATATAATTTATTTTATATAATATACAATTTTTAAACTTTTTAATTAGTAAGGGACCAGTTATATAACTTTGCTGTGACGTGTTAGGAGAGAGGTTGGTGTGGTGAAGTTTTATTTTCAAAATATGGCATGCAATAAACTTACATCAAGCAACATTGCACCACATGTGCTATTTTTTTTCAAATTTTCCTAATACAGACAATATACAGACACTATATTAAAATTTAAAGTGTAAGGAGACAACATTGTTTCAGCCCATCCTTTGAATTTGAGCCTAGATTTTGACTCTGCATGCAGCTAATCTTAATTTTTTTATTTCCTATACTAAATAGTTAAATAAAATTAAATTTCCAATCCCATATAAACTATTCAAAGTTTATGTATTAAAAAATCGGATCCTAGCAACTAGATAGATTCTACAGTTCTAGCAACCAGATACATTCTACAATTTCACACTGGAGAGTTTAAGTAGATATTTTGAACGTTCTGTAAAATAGAAGAAATGCATTTTAAAAAGTTTTGCATAAGGAAAGCAATTTTCCTTATGTCTGTCTGTCCTTTGCAATTCTCTTTACTGTTGCTTCTGCCTACTACGTACCATCTAAACAATGATGTAATAGTCAAGCTACCTACTAGTTAAGACTCCCAATATGCACAGTGCTTTGCATGTTCTGTGATTATCAGACCTGTAAAAAAGGAGACTTCTTGGACAGCTGACCTTTATGTTGTTTAAGTGGTACATGTAGTCCGAACAGGTAGTACTACTTTAGTTGTACGTTGTAAATGCAGATACAAATAACTTAAAGCCCATTTAAATGTTACTAATTAATTTAGTTTGCATTTAATTGCTTTCGTTTAACCTTCTATGAAGATTTTCTTTCATCCTGGTCATGGTATATAGTATCTAGTAGAAATAAGTCTAAAGCAACCGGGCTTTTCTGAATTTCTCTTGAAAACCATTCACCACTCATCTGATCGGCTTCTTCAGTTCATTGAGCCACATTTAAAATTTTATCACTTTAAGGTATCTGCAAGGGTTAAATGGTATGTGCTATAAACTGCATTATAGATATTCCATCCCCCATAAGCTGAGGCCAGGTGGTCTCAAGGGTTGCAGCAGTAGCCGTGACTTGGCTTGAACACAGAGAGTTCTCTGTCACAGTGCTTGAAGTGTATGGAAACCAGTTGAAATTCCAACCACGGCTGCAACTGAGCATTCAGCTGTTCTCTATCAAAGAGAAGCTTTGGTTCATGAACTTGTTCTTACAGTTATATTTTGGTATACTTCATTTATATATATATATATATATATATATATATATATATATATATATATATATATATATATATATATATATATATATATATATATATATATATATATATATATATATATATATATATATATATATATATATTTTCTTCCCCCCAAACCATACACATAACAAACATTCATAAAAATGCCTCTGCTGCTACTCAACATTTTTGTTCATGGATTTTTTCAGGTTTTATTTCAGTGTAATTTTGCAAATTAAGATTTGGTGTTAGTCTAAATAAGGGGTCCCCAACATTTTTTTTTACTAGTGAGCCACATTCAAATTCGAAAAGAGTTGGAGAGCAACATAAGCATGAAACCCATTCCTGGAGGTGCCAGGTTTGTGATTGGCTATTGGTAGCCCCTATGTGGACTGGCAGCCTACAGGAGACTCCGTTTGACCGTACACCTGGTTTTTATACAACTAAAACTTGCCTCCAAGCCTAGAATTAAAAAAATAAGCAGCTGCTTTGCGGCCACTGGGAGCAACGTACAAGGGGTTGGTGAGCATCATGTTGCTCGCGAGCCACTGACTGGGGTCTAAATCCTTGGTGGAAATTTGGTATTTGTCTGAATAAAAAAAAAATAGGAATTTGATGCATCTATAGTTCTAAGTGCAGTTTGCCTGTAAAAAATATATTTCCATCCAAACACTGTAATACTCTTTCTTTTCTTTTTAGGGCAACCATTATCAAGCGCACTAGAAAATACACTGTTCTACCCTCCTCCCAGGATTACGTTGAAGCTCAAAATGCCAAAACCCAGAACTAGAGACTGCAGAATGAGTTCTGTGAAAGCAGGATCCATGTCAAGAACAGATAATCAAAACAGCAGCACTTACCTTGGGATGGGGAATGAAGTCCACAAAGAAACTTCTGAACATACCAAACTCTACTCAACTTATGCCTCTGAACAGAGAAACAACGGTTTGTTTGGAGGAATAACAAGGTTACACAAAGAATTTCAGAGTGCAGGCTGTCAACCGTCCTCTCGGTTTCGTTCATCAGGGAAACCTATGTTGCTACAAGCTGTCATCCATGGGCACTCTTCAAATGGCAGTGGGAAGGTACAGCGTGATCGTGTGCGTTTGGCAAGGGCTAATGGCGTACTTAGTTGCAGTGGGGACAGAACTCAGAGGGATAGCTCAAGCCAAACATCTCCTGGGCAGGACTCTGAGATTATATGTCATATTGCAGGTCAGAGCACCTTTAGGAAAACCAACATGGAACAATTCAGCAGGTCATTCAAAGAGGCGACCAATAATTTAGTTAGAACCACAGAAGACCTAAGAAGTTCTGAAAAGCCTCAGTGGCGTCCGTCTGTAAAAGAACGTTTGTGGAGCAAACAGCCAGCTGATACTCAAACCTCTAGTACCCCATACCAAGACAATGATGGCTACTGCCCTGACCTGGAGCTAAGTGACTCTGAAGCTGAAAGTGATGAGAACAAGGACCATGTGCTGTTACGGCGAAACAGTCGGGAAAGTCCAAAGAGGGAATCGAGTAGAAACAGTCGCATTAAAAGGAAAATAATTGCTCACAGTTCAGTGCAGAGGTGATAAACACCTTTCCCTCCTGAACATTTGTTTTTCTGCTAGAGGGTATTTAAATGCCAAAATTTGGGCAATGAACCTCCAAAACATAATACAGTCAATTGTTAGATTTGATTGAGTGCAGGAGTTTGCTGAGGATAGCAGGAGTCATTCAGATTTCTGTGTGAAATTGTAACAGAATGGGCAGCTCAGCCAGGCTAGTTCCTACACACAAGGAAATCTTTTAATTAATGAAAGGGGTTTTAATGTTTTCTGTGTCAGATAATATGGTGATCCTATGTGGATACATTTGTACGATAATCCAAGGCTATAGTTTTATTTTGTACATTATTAGAATCTGAAATTCTAAAACACCACAGCCTTCAGTTTGCAGGCTTATTTCTGACCGTTGCATGGTCAGACAAACATCTACACAAAATCCGTACCAAACTTGAAGCATATTAAGAATGGTTTGCGCAGGATATATTTTAAACTAGATAAATGGTGAATTAGGCCGCATGGAGTGTCCTCACCCAACTTAGAAAAGTAAATATAAATATTAGAAAAATGGGACTTCAACTCCAAATGACCAATTCACCATTACAATATTAATTTGGATATGGAATTACAAAATATTCTGAGAGTAAAAATAAAAGGCAATATTTATTTGTTTACCACCATGCCGTGAACTGGTTAAAAACATTTAAAAACCAAGGAAACAGCGCTGCATAAGGACTGAGGGATCCCTCTCCACTGACAAACATACAATGATAAATTAAAAGTTTGTAAAGTGGAACTGAGCCACTCAAAATAGGTAGCTGAGAAAAGCCATCCTGGGTGGCTTAATTGTTTGCAATCAATGAAATGGGTGCACCTGGAACAAGGTCCAATGCTGGATAGTATTGTATCAGTTGTTACAAAGTTGGGAAGAGTTTGCTGGAATAATTATTATTGAGCCATAACACTCCGATGAGGTGTGGGCTAATCAGCGCCCTAGCTGTGTAGCCAAGTCGGTATGGGGCTGTTGTGTTAGACTGCAGTCTGTGAGTCAGAATGACGCTGCATTGGCGTGTAGTAAAATGTATAATCCAAATGCTGGTTACAGTTTCAATAGTATAGTCACTCTGGCCACAATAAAAGTTGCTGTCCTATTGGACGTAATAACCCAAAGGGGGCCCCGGGTATCACCAATTCCAGCCCCAAACACAGTGAACTTTACCGACTGTAGCATTCTAACCGATCTGGCTCCAGACTCCTTCCTCCAATCCAATGCGATCAGTGCATGTACTTGCGCAGGGTGCATTCCAGGGTCCCACAGATAACAGTGGAGGACGGGACCTCAGCTCAACTTGAAGCATAACTCTATCTCTGCCATATGTGCTGCCATTTTATCTATGCTGGCTATAAATACACATCCTAATGTGATCTCCCTGCTTGTGGTCCAATACATACTTTTCCCAGTGAAGTACCAGCTGCCAACTTGTGAATCCTATTTACAGTAATGGTAGGACTAAATGCTATACAGATTTTTCAGCTATACTCTGCTTTCCGTGACTGAAGCACAGCAAACGAGCTGAAGGAAAATACTGTGCATTTCTATTGGTGACCATGATACTGTCAGCATTTTGCACTGTTGGAATATCCTACATCCTTACACACTAGGGATGCCCTGAATCCACTATTTTGGATTCGGCCAAACCCATGAATCCTTTCTGAAAGATTTGGCCGAATATCGAACCCGAATCCTAATTTGCATATGGAAATTAGTGGCGGGAAGGGGAAAACATTTTTTACTTCCTTGTTCTGTGACAAAAAGTGAATGCAAATTCGGATTTGGTTCGGCCGGGCAGAAGGATTCGGCCGAACCCAAATCCTGCTGAAAGTTCAGACTCCCGAATCAAATCCTAGTTTCGGTGCATCCCTTTTACACACTACAATAGGCATATCCATTTGCTTTGCGGAGGGTGACATGATTTTAGATTTTATAGCAGAGATGCTAATATGGTATTACTCTAATAAGAAGAGTAGAATCTGGGTAATTCCGTGGAAAGAGAGAATTTTCTCTTACCGGCACCTGACTGATTGGCCGTGCAAGACTCTTGTGTTGGTTCTTCTGACCTGGGTGTCATTACTACTACTAGTAACGGAGTATTTCTACTGGAATTTCATCAAGTTCCCAACAGTTTTGTATCTCTTAGCTAAGATCAAGTATATTCTATACCCAATTTGAATGCCTTTATATCCATCTCCAAATAACATTTTTCTTTAGATAAATATCAAACTGCCAGCCTTCTAGCTACAGTAAAAACTGCAAGTCTTTTGAAGTAAGGGGGAAGTTGAAATTGACAGCAGCTGGACCGCTACACAAATTACATCAAGGAGATGAACTGTTACACTATAATGGGGTTTATTAAAGGGATACTGGCATGGGAAAATGTTTTTTTTTCCCCTCAAAACGCATCAGTTAATAGTGCTGCTCCAGAAGAATTCTGCACTGAAATCTGTTTTTCAAAAGAGCAAAGAGATTTTTTTTATATTTAATTTTGAAATCTGAAATGGGGCTATAAATTCAGTTTCCCAGCTGCCTCCAGTCATGTGACTTGTGCTCTGATAAACTTCAGTCACTCTTTACTGCTACACTGCAAGTTGAAGTGATATCACCACAGCAGCCTAACAGAAAAATGGGAAGGTAACCAGATAACAACTCCCTAACACAAAATAACAGCTGCCTGGTAGATCTAAGAACAACACTCAATAGTAAAATCCAGGTCCCACTGCGACACATTCAGTTACATTGAGTAGGAGAACCAATAGCCTGTCAGAAAGCAGTTCCATCCTAAAGTGGTGGGTCTCTCTGAAAGCACATGACCAGGCAAAATGACCTGAGATGGCTGCTTACACACCAATATTACAACTACAAAATTACACTTATTGGTTCAGGAATTTAATTTTATATTATAAAGTGAATTATTTGCAGTGTTAACTGTAATTTAGAAATAAAAAGGACATAGTAAAAATCATGACGAATCCCTTTAAAGGGATACTGTCATGGAAAAACATGTTTTTTTCAAAATGAATCAGTTAATAGTGCTGCTCCAGCAGAATTCTGCACTGAAATCCATTTTTCAAAAGAGCAAACAGATTTTTTTTATATTCAATGTTGAAATCTGACATGGGGCTAGACATATTGTCAGTTTCCCAGCTGCCCCCCAGTCATGTGATGTGCTCTGATAAACTTTAGTCACTCTTTATTGCTGTACTGCAAGTTGGAGTGATATCGATATCGATAAAATTGAATATGAAAAATCTCTTTGCTCTTTTGAGAATTAGATTTCAGTGCAGAAGTCTGCTGGAGTAGCACTATTAACTGATGCGTTTTGAAAAAAACACGGTTTCCCATGACCGTATCCCTTTAAGCAAATATAATTTGGTTGGTAACCAAAGAGGCAGCCAGATCCTGGAAGCCATCTGAAGGCTGTTTAGGTCTAGAGATGTGCCTACATCATTACAGAGAGAAAAAATATGCCTTATTCATAATCATAATGAAATGGGCCATAAATATTACCAGAATAGGTGCCTGGGATATCCTCGATCTACATTGTTGCTTTAATTCAGATCAGAAGGAACCCCTTATTTCCTTATTTGAGGCACTCTCCATTGACCACACCTTATATGAACAATATTGTGATGTTTTCATTTCAGCATGGGGAGATGCTGTATCTTATAATGCACTATACACAGGCTACCTTTTAATATCCAGTCAATCCATCAGGAACAATCAGATATGCATGTTGACTGTTTGGGCCTTGTTTTTCCCTATAGATGTGCCACATCCTGGTTAACCTTGCTGTCTGGTTTGGCAAATCAGATCAGTTTGCTCAACCGAAACTGATCAGAAGTCTCAAAATTAGTGGGGCTTATTTATAAACACTGGGCAAATTTGCCCATGGGCAAGGACTCCAAGCAACCAATCAGTGCATAACCCCAAGCAACCAATTAGTGATTAGCTTTTTTTTCTGCAAGCTGCTGGTTTAACAATGAATTCAAGAGTCTGATTGGTTGCCACAGGTTACTGCACATGGGCACATTTGTGCCGTATTTATAAATAAACACCAGTGACTGCTAATTAGCAACTTAGTGAGGTTGTGAGTAACCAAACTGTGTGAAACATATGGTATGTAGAGAGCTTATCTGAACTCAGGCAAGCAATCTAGCAGCTCTTAGTAAGATTATGTATTAAGGAAGCCCCATACTTTTACAAATTCAGACTGCTGTAGTTCATTAATCGTTGTTTTTTTCCATACAATATTTGAGCTTTTATTTATGCATTCATTCATTCAGATATTTCAGTGAAATCCTTCACCTCCCCAGGGCTTTGAGTATATTAAAATATTCTACAATTAACCTGCACTTGTTAAAAAAAAAAATGGTGTTTGATTCAGAAGCTCTATTTTTGATTATATAAATAACATACTGTATAGGAAGAAAACTGTTCTCATACAGAATAAGAAGGTAGCTGCCAATAAATACTGTAGTTGCAGGTCTGATCTATATCTATGTATAATACAGGTATGGGACCTCTTATCCAGAATGCTTGGGACCTGGGGTTTTCCAGATAAGGGATGTTTCCATAATTTGCATCTCCATGATTTAAGAATGCTAATAATAATTTAAACATTAAATAAACCCAATAGAGTAAGTTTGCCTCCAATATGGATTCATGCAGCTTGCCATCAGATATTTATTGCAGATAAAATCTGAATTATGTACATAAAGGAACAATAATACCAAAAAATGAAAGTGCTTTAAAGTAATGAAAATATAATGTACTCTTGCCCTACACTTTTTTTTTTTTAAACACTACTGTAGTTAATATAAACAAGCTGCTGTGTAGCAATGAGGACAGCCATTCAAAGCACATGATACATAGCATCTGTAGAATCCCACTGTATTCTATTACATAGCATATCTGCTAAGTAACCTGTACCTTCCTATTTACATAAACATAACGTTTACCAGTGCATAGCAGCAGTACATTATATTTTAATTTTTTGATTTGGCCCCATTAGTTGAATATATTTATATATATCTATATATATATGTGTATGTATGTATTCCAGCAGTATTTGGCATTTGGTAACCAGTTCTACATAATCCTTAACCGACTCTAACATGGAACTATGCCATATAACCAACAATGAGAAGGTCACACCTCTTAAGCAAAAAATACATTGGATTCAGTTCAGTTTTCCTGTCGTATCATTGGAATTGTCTTGCTGCACTAATGAAGGAGCGCTACTAAATTTATAAAAAGTCCATCTAACTCCGTGGTGAATTTTATTTTAATGTATTGGCTTGCGAGATTCATTTTTGTGCTATTTTTTTATCTATATAAATATGTGTAAATATATACAGTATATATATATATATAATTTTCAAAAACAGACTGAGCCTTTTTTCCAATGTCTTTGTTTTACTAGTACTTTTTCATTAAATTATGTAACTGGCAATCTGATCTTTTTGAGTTTGGAATATTTATTCAAGTAATTTTGTGCCTATGCTACACGTACACAATAGCCTCTGATAGCTTTACTAGTTAAAGGGGATTTGTTCACCTTTAAATTTGCTTTTAGTATGATGTAGAGAGTGATATTCTGAGACAATGTGCAGTTGGTTTTCATTTTCTATTATTTGTACTCGAGTTATTTTGCTGTATCAGCAATCTGGTTGCTAGGGTCCAAATTATCTTAGCAACCATGCATTCAATTAATTAGGAGAGGGTCTAAATAGAAAGACGAGTAATCAAAAGTAGCAATAACAATACATTTGTAGCCTTACAGAACATTTGTTTTTAGATGGGGTCAGTGACCCCCATTTGAAAGAGGGAAAAGACCAAGGTAAGTAACTCAACAACAATAAAATCTAAATGATGAAGACCAATTGCAAACTTGCAAGGAAATGGACATTCTATAACTAAAAGTTACGTCAAAAGTGAACCACTCCTTTAAAGCCAATCTTTCTGAACACTGAGCCTCAATACATCTCTGTTTGACTGCACGCAATGACATCCGTGTATTCTTGTTCTAAAAACCTTAAAGAAGAAGGAAAGTCTGTTCGCACTTGGGGTACCAATTATTAGGCACCCCCAAGTGATTGTATTTACTTACCTGAAACCCTGGGTCGGTGCTCCTATCAGCAGAAAACTGCACCGGCCCAGGGTTCTTCTAGCGAGCAACACTGAGCGATCCTCTTCCGGCTTCTTCTTTCTTCAAATTTCCCCGGGGCGAACGCATGCGCAGTTCGCTTCTCGTTCTACTGTGCATGTGCAGTCGCATGAAGAAGGAGGAAGACGGAAGAAGATCACTCTGTGGTGGTCACTGGTATAACCCCGGGCCAGTGCAGTTTTCTGCTGATAGGAGCACCGGCCTTTGGTTTCAGGTAAGTCAATACAATCATTTGGGGGTGCCTAACATTTGGCACCCCCAATTGGTAAACGACTTTCCTTCTCCTTTAAAGGGGACCTGTTGCCCAGATATATGTATAATTAAAGTCCTTTTCAAATTCAACTTGAAACCCCAATTATTTTTATTGAAATATCCATACTAACTATATAAACTCATTTAAAAGTCTCAGCTGTCAATCCTATATTGCTTGCCCCACCTCTCTGCCTTAGGCAATTCCTTTCACTTTCCATTCTGCATTTCCTACATGTCACTGCATTGTGAATTACAAGACTTTAAAAAAAAAAAGATTTCATTATTTTTTAGTATAAGTGAAGTTGATTTGGAATAATTTCTTAAAGGAGAACTAAACCCTAAAGTTAAAAAAAACCCCTACCCTACATAGACTCCCCAGCCTAGCTGCCTAAGTCTTTACTACCCCTCTATACAGATTCTGTCCAGCAGAGTTCACAGGCTACTTCTTCAGCTGCTTCGGTAATCTTCGGAATGAGACCAGCGTAGGGGCGCATGCGCAGTTGGAGCAATTTTCTGTTTCGTGACATCTGCTCATGTGCCGAAACTCACAACAATTGTGGAAATGCTGCTCTCATTCTGAAGATTACCGAATCGGCTGAAGATGGCTCTGTGAACTCCGCTGAACAGAATCTGCACAGAGGGGTAAGTAAAGACTTAAGCTGGCCATAGATGTAAAGATTTTTTAAAAGATCCGATAGTCATCGTGAGACCACATTATCTCGAAACGATCGTACGAATTGTCCATCAACTAAAAAGACCATTTCAGGTGATATTGCCAGGAAAACAAAAGGTAGCTGCCTGCTTGGCCCTGCAAACATAGATAGATTGCACTGGGACTGATAAAGATTTTTTAACTTGGCCGATCAATTTTCTGACAGATGTCGGCCAAAAAATCGTCTGCACGATAATTTCGAAGGATTGGTCGGACTTTTGTAAAATTGGTCGTTCGGCGAGAAAAATCTTTGCGTCTATGGGGACCTTTAGGGGCATTTGCTCAGGTAGCAGCTAGGAAGGGGGGGGGGAGGAGGAACGGAGGAGTATGTAGTGTTTTTTTTTTTTTAACTTTAGGGTTTAGTTCTCCTTTAAGGCCACAGGTCCCCTTTAACCATAATAACCAACATGAAAACACAATGATAAAGGATAAAGATGTAGGAAGTCTGTGTGTGCTTTTGGCTGCACGCCAGGTTATAGTGTTTAAATGCTTTGGTTTGTAGTCATGGGTGGAATGGCAAATCCAGGCCACTTTCCCACATTTGGGGCCAAACAGCCTGAATGTCTGACACAGGATTCATTGGACTGGACAACCATATAAATTACATGTGTATGAGAACGTAGCAATGTAAATGAAGAAGTATTCTGCTATCCTGCTGCTGCAGCGCTGCAAGACAGATTTGGATACACTAGGGTTACATTCATTGTTGCCTACATTCCCATTGAGCTCACATGTTAATTCCATATATTATAATCTCACTGTTGGGAGAATATACAATTTCTGTGTCTGGTGCAGACATACTGTTTTATCAGTGCTAGCAGCGTGCTTGTATTGCTCTGCACAAACTACAGCACATCATGGTCCCTGGCTGCTCAGCACAGTTTAAACACAAATCTAGTAAATACCACTTCACTGTTGCTATGAGAAAAAGTAGTGTGCACTGTGTTCTCCTGCTCCTCCCGTAGGCATACCATTACACATTAGGGGGTTATTTATTAAACCTTGAACTTTTCTGGTAATGCTTTTTGGGGGGAAACCTGAATTTTTTGAGGAAAAAAAAAACCTTGATTTTTTCTAGATTTATTATACCCCAATGCTGCAACAAGCCAGAATCCAAAAATCCATCTCAATTTTTTTAACTGGTAAGGGGGCCCTGGCGCTAAGGTTTTTTTAAAAAAATATTCTTGGGCCCCAATTTTTTTAACTTGTAAGGGGGCCCTGGCGCCAAGGTTTTTTTAAAACAAATATTCTTTGGGCCCTGGCACCAATGTTTTTGTAAAAAAAAAACTTTTATGGGGGACCTGGTGCCAATGTTTTTTTTTTTAACTTGTAGGGGGGCCCTGGCCACCAATTTTTTTAAAAATAACTTTTATGGAGGGCCCTGGCACCACAGTTTTTTTTTTACTCATAAGGGGGCCCTGACCATCAATAGCTTTTTATAACTTGTGTGTGTGTGTGGGGGGGTTACCTATTTTAGCGCTGATGTCTGTGTGGTCTTTTAACTGTGGTGTGGAGTGGGTGGGATCTGGGGTGGGGCCTGGGTGGGCAGGCCCAGGGGGCCCCAAAAATTTTGTTGTACGGGGCCCTGTGATTTCTAATGGCGGCCCTGCACACAGATTATATATTCAGCCTTTACATTTCTAGTGCACCTCCACTTTCTGAACCGTAAATTTAAATTGTTCTACAAATTCTTGATGGAATAGAGGTGAGAGCTCTGACAGGGCCACTTTCGGACATTGATATTTTTGTTCTCTATCCATTCCAGTGTGGATTTGGCTGTCGCAACAAGTTTCCCTCAGTTCTAAAAGCCTGCTCTAAACAAATACACATTTGTGCCATTATTTCTCCTGTTGATTTAAACAGTGCCCCAAGTCATAGTAATAGCTTATATATAGAGAGAGAGAGAGCGTGATATATAATTACAAACCGACTATTGCATTAAAAAATGAAAATATCTATTCTGTGAAATGGCAATGGGGAATATTATTTCAGATTAACAATGGCAACAATGGCAAAGGACGGATCACCAATTCTGTAGAGTTCCATAAAAAACAGCAGTGCCAGCCTAATTGCACAAGCAGAAAGGTTAAACTCGTTCAGTTAAACATTGTTCTCTAGCTGGGCAAAGTGTAACCTCTGAACAGGAGCTTGTCCTTATATAAAGATAAAGGCACTGTGCTTATACAATTATGCGTACAACTAAGACAATGCATTTTAACATATCAACAGCCAGATGTGTCAGCTGCGGCACCTTTTTATTTAAACACACTGTGCCCTAATATTAATGGATCCCGACTACTTTCTCTGACTTTTGTTTCTGTTTTTAGAAAGTGCACTTTTCTTTGTTTTGGTAAGTTTATTGAACAAATACAAAAGCTCACAGTGCAAACATTGGACATGTCAGGCTATTATACACAAGCATTGTAGAAACAGCATATTCACACAATACATAATTGCCACTGTAGGGAATGCCTACTGGGAGTTCTCAGGACTTACTGACACCAGAAATTAAACTCTTTTTTATATCTATCATAATAATGCCTTTTAAAGCTACTTATAACTTTGCCATAAAGTATTTACAGATGATTTTACATTACCTGTCTTACCCCCATGCTCCTGTATGAGACTGCTGCCATATTTGTGCAGCAGGAGTCCGTTAGCATTAGAAACTTTAATTGACAGGCTGAGATGGGACAGTCAAGTTGGCAAAACCATCAGGTTTAAAAACTTCATTCCAATTTCTCGCTTGCACAGGCGCTGATCCAAGAGGGGAGACTCCAATAATATCAATAAGGCTTTATTGTAAGTACACACATGTTCAATTACAGCAGTGGGGTGCGCAGTTTTTGAGCACCCCACTGCTGTAATTGAACATGTGTGTACTTACAATAAAGCCTTATTGATATTATTGGAGTCTCCCCTCTTGGATCAGCGCCTGTGCAAGCGAGATATTGGAAGTGCAGTGCAAGCCGGCAAGGAGATACCGGGATCTCGCGCGAGCTGCGACCAGAGAGGAGCCGTCAACCAGGGTGAGCTCCGCCATGTAACACGCCAGTATTTGAGTTAGGTTTAGAAACTTCAACTAACAATTGCTTACAAAAACAAACCTCTTCACAAAAAAATGATCAACATGAGCTACAGGTAACATTTAATGTACATTCATATTTTAAAAATTAGTTTTTTTAGCATCAGTATCGCTTTAAGGGTTGCCGAAGAGGATATTTCCTAAGCCAAGGTCCCTATAGCCTTTGGAATTTGCTTTAGTAAAGCCCAAACATGTAGGCTTCTAACCCTCAATTGGAAGAACCACCTGACGTTGCCCATTGGGTTACAGAAAGTGCACTTTAGTTTAGTTGTCTTACTACACATAGTAACATAGTAAGTTAGGTTGAAAAAAGACACACGTCCATCAAGTTCAACCTTTTTACTTTTTTTAACCTGCCTAACTGCCAGTTGAGGAAGGCAAAAAAAATCTGAAGTCTCTCCAATTTGTCTCAGAGGGGGAAAGAAAATTCCTTCCTGACTCCAAAATGGACTAGTCCCTGGATCAACTTGTACTATGAGTTATCTCCCATAACCCTGTATTCCTTCACTTGCTAAAAAGCCATCCAACCCCTTCTTAAAGTTATCTAATGTATCAGCCTGTACAACTGATTCAGGGAGAGAATTCCACATCTTCACAGCTCTCACTGTAAATAAATCCTTCAGAATATTTAGGCAGAACCTCTTTTCTTCTAATCTAATCTTCACATTAAATAAAGATTTGTTGGCCAGTCATCTTAATGGTAACAAGGGAAAGCATCAATGGCGTGTATATTGCCAAAAGCCAATGGGGTACATTTATCAAAGAATGAAGTTAGAGATCACCATCTGCTAGAATGAAATTCCTCCACTCTCCAATCATTTCTATGAGATTTTTAAAAGAGTATTTATCAGTGGGTGCAAGTGAAAGTTCATCCTTTGATAAATATGCCTTTCAAAATCCCATAGAAATGAATGGAGAGTGGTGGAATTTCACTCTAGCAGATCTCTAACTTCACTCTTTGATAAATATACCCCAGTTGTGTTCTCTTGAAAAATGAATATGGTACATGTTATGCAGAATCCTTGTGACCAGGGGCTTTCAGCGTAAAGAATCTTTCTGTAATTTTAATGTCCATGCCTTAAAGCAGTGATCCCCAACCAGTGGATCGTAAGCAATATGTTGCTCTCCAACCCCTTGGATGTTGCTCCCAGTGGCCTCAAAGCAGGTGCTTATTTTTTAATTCTTGGCTTGCAGGCAAGTCTAGGTTACAAAAAAAAACAACAGATTTTCTGCCAAACAGACACTCCTGTAGGTTGCCAGTCCACATAGGGGCTACCAATAGCCAATCACAGCCCTCATTTGGCACCCTCAGGATTTTTTTTCACTGGTGTGTTTGATGCACATCAGTTAACGGATTCCATCATATATATATATATATATATATATATATATATATATATATATATATATATATATATATACAGGGCCGACATCAGGGGGGTACAAGTGTACCATGTCTGGGCATGAAGGGGGGCTGGCAGTGCTGAACTTTTCAAAAGAGCTGGGCCCCCCATGACGGCACCAAACCTGCGCTGCCTCCTTTCCGAAGTCCCGAAAAGCCGAAATGCGGAAGTGCCGAACAGCCAAAGTCCCGAAGCGACGAAAAAGACCCCGTGATTTCTAACGACGGCCATGTATCTATAATCCAACATTTCGTCCCACACAGTGAATTGGAGAGGCAGGAGGGAACAGAGGTTAAATGGATGGCATGTAGGGAGCAGAGGTGGAATAGAAGGGAGAATGTGTGGAAGAGAAAGAAGGAAAAGGCAGGGTTTGTTTAGATGCTGGAGCAAGAACACAGACAGTGGTGTAACTAAATGGATTTGGGCCTCACAGCAAATTCAATTTAGGGTCCCAAAATATAGGTAAATTAGCCTATTCTACCAAGATATATTGAAATTTCTCTTTAAAGGGATACTGTCATGGGAAAAAACATTTTTTTCAAAATGAATCAGTTAAAAGTGCTGATCCAGCAGAATTCTGCACTGAAATCCATTTCTCAAAAGAGCAAACAGATTTCAGTAATCTGACATGGGGCGAGACATATTGTCAGTTTCCCAGCTGCCCCCAGTCATGTGACTTGTGCTCTGATACTGATACTCTTTACTGCTGCACTGCAAGTTGGAGTGATATCACCCCCCCAGCGGCCTAACAACAGAACAGAACTTGTGCTCTGATATACTTCAATCACTCTTTACTGCTGTACTGCGAATTTGGACTGATATCACCCCCCTACCTTTTCCCCTCCAGCAGCGAAACAAAAGAACAATGGGAAGGTAACCAGATAACAGCTCCCTAACACAAGATAACAGCTGCCTGGTAGATCTAAGAACAATACTCAATAGTAAAAACCCATGTCCCACTGAGACTCCTTTAGTTACATTGAGAAGGAAAAACAGCAGCTTGCCAGAAAGCATTTCTCTCCTAAAGTGCAGGCACAAGTCACATGACCAGGGGCAGCTGGGAAATTGACAAAATGTCTAGCCCCATGTCAGATTTCAAAATTGAATATAAAAATCTGTTTGCTCTTTTGAGAAATGGATTTCAGTGCAGAATTCTGCTGGAGCAGCACTATTAACTGATGTGTTTTGAAAAAAACATGTTTTCCTATGACAGGATCCCTTTAAGAAGGTCCTCACTGGGTTCTGTTTCCTCTGTAACCATCCCCCTGTGCAGAGCTCCCTGAAGACAAACACTACACAACAGAACATTTAGCTGTAGATTGTAATGAATAATGTACCTCTTACTAAAACGTTTAAATCTTAGATGTCATCTTGGAGTAACGTGACCTGTATAAAGGCACAAGGCTGCATGGTGACTTCTAATATCTTTAGCATTAACAGTAGGGGTACATTTAAAACACAAAAGCTTTGAATGATCCTTATATAATAAGGGGTATATAATTTTGTAGTTAAAGGAGAACTAAACCCTAAAAATTAATGTGGTTAAAAATGGCATATTTTATTTACTTAACTTATTGCACCAGCCTAAAGTTTCAGCTTTTCAATAGCAGCAATGATCCAGGACTTCAAACTTGTCACAGGGGGTCACCATCTTGGAAAGTGTCTGCGACACTCACATGCTCAGATGCTAAGCTAACCTTAGGGGTCGTCATAAATTTATCAAACAGAAAATGAGGTTGGTCTGTAATATAAGCTGATGTTAAAGCGCTGATTATTAAATTCTGATGCTAGTTGCACTGGTTTCTGTGCTGCCATGTAGTAATTATCTATATTAATTACTAATCAGCTTTATATTGTGACATTTATATTCTATGTGTACTGTATATTGTGAGTCAGTCCCTAAGCTCAGTAAGTGACAGCAG
This sequence comes from Xenopus laevis, assembly GCF_017654675.1. Classification (NCBI taxonomy): domain Eukaryota; kingdom Metazoa; phylum Chordata; class Amphibia; order Anura; family Pipidae; genus Xenopus; species Xenopus laevis. The sequence continues at coordinate 119,543,448 of NC_054373.1, forward strand.
CACAGAGAATGTGCAGTGAATCAGCAGAAAAGAAGATGGGGAGCTACTGGGGCATCTTTGGAGGCACAGATCTTAACTGCTAAAGGGCTGTGGTTGCCTTGGGCTGGAATAGAATCCTCAAACATAATGTATAACATTTCTAGACTACTTCTTTAGTTCTCTTTTAAATATTGTTGGACAATTTTTGCTGTGCTAGCCTAGTGACTGCATTACTTGTCCCTTTCTTGGCGCTTCATCAAAAATCGCTGAAGAATGGCTTTCAGTAGAGACAGATTTTTGTTCATTAGCCAAAATGTTTCAAAGCTGCATTAACCACTAGTTAAAAATTAATAGGTCTAATAAATATAAGCCTGGGTGCATCCAGTCCAGCTGACAAGCCAGCAGACAAGACCTGTAGAACACTTCAGTGGGTATTGTATTCTCTACACTGATGCTATAAATATATGTGTAATATAATGTATGTATATCTATGTAGCCCTTATGTTCCTAAACCTCCACCAACAAAGCAGGATTGTGCATAGCCTCACTGTAGCATTACTCAGCTGACCCGCTTGTGCTCCTGTAACAAAATCTAGAAAGAAGGCACAGCTGGTAGGAACTAAGGATAGGTTTACCATGAGTAGCACAGCCCAATATCAGATGCACTGCTTTATTATCCCTTTTCTAGGGGGGATTTAAGGTTTAACATTTTAAAGGGGCTGTTTGGGGAATGCAATGTAAATGTTGGGCCTGCTGTTCAGATTAAAATTGAAATGTGTTAACTTTTTTTATAGGACTTCATAGACATACACAGGCTTATAATTCTTTATGCAACTAGGACCAAATTATGCAAATCCTCATAGTGGTCACAAACCCCACCGTAACACCGAATCTGCTAGAAATGGCTCCTTCCTGCTCCTAATGTGCCCCACTTCAGCTGACCCCCTCCCCACTGTCCCATGTATTTATGCCAGTGCTCCCAACATGTTTCATATCACCACCAGAGATTTAGGGGGTTATTTACTAAAATCTGAATTTATCTCAAATTATTAATTAAAAAAACTTTTTTATTCATTAAAAACCGCGATAAAATAGAGCGAAAACCTGAATTGTCCGACCTTTTCCCCGAATCACTCGTTTATTTCTGGTGTTCTCCCAAAAACCCCAATTTTTCTGATTTTTGAGCTAAACCCAGCGCAAACCACAATACTTTAAATTGAGATTGGTGCCTCTCCCTTTGACTTATGCATGACCTCAACAGGTCTGAGATTGCGGATTTTTGGCTTTTTGTAGCATCAAGGTATAATAAATCTCAACAATTTTTTTTCTCCACAAAAATCGAGTTTTCGACAAAAAATAGTAAATAACCCCCTTAAAGGAAAACTATACCCCCAAAATGAACACTTAAGCAACAGATAGTTCATATCATATTAAGTGGCATATTAAAGAATCTTACCAAACTGGAATATATATTTAAGTAAATATTGCCCTTTTACATCTCTTGCCTTGAGCCACCATTTCGTGATGGTCTGTGCTGTCTCAGAGATCACCTGACCAGAAATACTACAACTCTAACTGTAACAGGAAGAAGTGTTGAAGCAAAAGACAGAACTCTGTCTGTTAATTGGCTCATGTGACCTAACATGTATGGTTTGTTGGTATGTTTGTGAGTACAGTGAATCCTAGGATCCCAGGGGGCGGCCTTTATATTTAAAATGGCAATTTTCTATTTATGATTACCCAATGGCACATACTACTAGAAAAGTATATTAATATGAAAATGGTTTATTAACATGAAGCAGGATTTTACATATGAGCTGTTTTATGCAATATCTTTTTATAGAGACCTACATTGTTTGGGGGGTATAGTTTTCCTTTAATCTGAGGTTCTCTGTTCACTCATCCCTCAACCTTGTGTGTATAACTGTGAATTAGTGACAACAGGAAAAAATAAATCCTTTCCACCCCTATGGCCCCAATGTACTCACATGTAGTTGTGCCCCCCATATATAACAAGGTACCCCAAAAGCTTTCTGGTCACTGTGTCACTGCACTGTGTAAAGCTCCACCCTTGCTCAAACACCCGTTGAGTACTAGGAAATATGGCCTAAAGCTAAAGACTTAGTGGGGAATTCACAAGTGTCAAAAACTGAAATTGAAGTAAGAAATATTATTGGAGAAAAAGTGAAGTTAAAAGTCAGATTCACAAAAGTCTTAATCCGTGAATTGAATACAGCAAATATTAAGTTTACTTGTCATCAGACAAAGTCACTTTAGTGAATACAGAGTACCAAATTTTACCAGCCACATTTTGGAGCACAAGTTGAAGTTAGAGTAAGTTTTATGGAGTTAGTAACTCAGAAAGATGGAGTTAAACTAACAGTTCATCTGTGGTTTAACGGGGGGGGGGGTGAGAGGACTGTAGAGGGTACTGGGATTTTTGGCTTTCATTTAATTTCTTTTTAAGGTGGCTATAGACGCAAAGATCCGCTAGTTTGGCGACATCGCCATATGACCGAACTATCCGACAACGATGCGCAATGGGCTTCGGCGGGATCGGTCGGGTCAAAATCAAACCTGTCCGATCGACCAAATGACCAATCTCCGCCGGACGAAAGATGTCATCATACGAATCCTCGATTCGTACGATAGGATCTGTGCATCTATGGCTAGCTTAAAATTGGCTATTTGAACCAATTAAAAAAATTACTTGTATAAGCAAATTTGATAAAGGGGATTCAGCTAAGCGTTTTGTTGTCTTATTTGCTGAATCAGATTGAGTGTGTGGGTTTTTTTTCAGTTCTTCCTGTACTGGAACACTAATCATTTGATTCTGCCATTCAGCAAAAGAACCTAAAGGACTTGGGGTAAAGTTCATGCAGGATCTGCCATGTAAAGCGTGTGTTGCATGTAGCTTTTAGGAATGTGACAAACAGGATTTCCACAAAACAAAAGGCTCCCTGTGCAAAGCCTAGCACTACAGCCCCGCTGCTCTTATCACAGGAGAAGCTATAGGCTCCATTACCAGAAAAAGTGGTGAGTATAAGGATATGAAGGAGTGTAGAGGGAGCAGTCAGAGGGCGGACAATATAATACAGAATAGGAACAGATCCTCATGTGCCAGCAGGTTGCACTATGGTGATTACAGGCTTCACTTCTTGCAACTCCCAACAACACAAACTACTGGATCCTTAGATAAGAATGCACACACTTATGGCTGCAACCTGTGGAGGCACCTGGCTGCAAAGTTTCCTGAATTCTCTAAATAAACAGGAGCTGATTTTACATAGTCGACATTCATATGTTAATCTTCCCAGCAAGCAGTGGAGCAGTTACTTCTTAAATACACAGTGTGTTGTTCCATGTTATTGTTACAAGCGAATGTAGCATTTGTTTAAAAACAGAGAAAAGTGCACACTTCTCTGGAGTTTCATCTCCTTTTGTAATTTGTTTTGTGTGTAATCAACTTTGACTTGGGTGGAGCTACATTCAGTCTGCAATAAATATAGGTGGTATACAGCCTGCTGCCAGTAAGAGCATTCATTATGAGAGAGCTAGAACAACCTGTAGACAGTTACAGCATATGATTTTCAGATTTGACGCTACAGGTATGGGAACTGTTATCCGGAATGATTGAGGCCTGGGGTTTTCTGGATAAGGTGTCTTTCCAAAATTTGGATCCCCATACCTTACAGGGATTCTGTCATTATTTCTAAATTACACTGTTTACACTGCATATTATAATTCACTCTACAATATAAAATGTCATTCCTGAACCAACAAGTGTATTTTTTTAGCTGCAGTTTCTCCTACTCAATGTAACTAAATGTGTCTCAGTGGTACTTGGCTTTTTACTATTGAGTGCTATTCTTATATCTACCAGGGAGCTTTTATCTTGTGTTAGGGAGCTGCTATCTGGTTACCTTCCCATTGTTCTGTTGTTAGGCTGCTGGGGGGGAGTGATATCACTCCAATTTGCAGTGTAGCACTAAAGAGCATCAGTATCAGAGCACAAGTCACATGACTGGGGGCAGCTGGGATACTTTGGTGGTTCCTGCTGAAATGGTACATGTATGATATTATCACATTGGGCTGGTGCAAGACAAAGTTGCTCTTTACCTATAGTGCTGAGATGATGCCAGGTTGTATGTTGGAGGGCAACAAATGTTTCGATATACAAATGCATTAGCACAAGAACAGTCACACCTAGGCAGGTCCAGACTGGCAATCTGTGGATTCTGGCAAATGCCAGAGGGGCTGCTATAAGGTGCCATAGAAAGTCAGTATTTAGTGGGCTGGTGATGATTGTTTGGGCCTCTGCGTGGGCTGATTGGGCCTCTGTGTACCTGAAATGCCAGGGCCTATTTTAATTCTCAGTCCGGACCTGCACCCAGGGGCACCCAGTGAAACAAATGGCAGTTGCTGAACAACAGCAAATCACTGCAGGTCAGACAGCTCCGTAACATATGCAAGGAATTTATGTACATTTTTCAAGTGACACTATCACCCCCCCCAAAAAAAAAAAAAAGATTTTGCTTGCAATTAAAAACAAACTGTAATAGTTAGTTAATGTTAAAAGTTGTGTTTTCTGTTGGTTTCTACAGAGATGCAAATTTTCATTTTTATTTTACATGCAGGATGTGAATGGGATCAGATGGACAGACAATTCATAAAAAAGAAAATGGCTACTTTATTGCAAAAAAAACCAGAGGGATTTCAGACTAGGATCTTAATTTAGGGATGTAACAGAGATTAAATCACATGACTGAAACAAAATGGACAGGCCCAGGTGTGCCAGGGATATGCAAGCAGAATAGTAGTGATAACTATTTTCAAATGCTACTGTTGTGCACTAAACCATGAAAATTGGTACAGAGGGGAGATAAAGGGGCAGAGGTGGAGATTAGGGATGGGCAGAATGACAGGTGATTGCAAATACATTGCCCGTAAAAAATAATAAAAAAATAATACAAGTCCTGGCCTTGGTTGGTATTTTTAAAGGCTATGCCAGTGAGACACAAGCCAGATGGCAACCCTATTTCTAATTTTATAACAAGACCAACTGAATCACTGTCCTGTCATCAGCCCTAAAATCTTATCCTGTTCCATTTATTTATCTGCAGGGGTGATTTTTTTAGATTCTGACTACTTTCCTCAGCTGTCGTCCTGTTAACAAAAAATAATGTGCTGATTTACAATGTCTCTCATACCAGGACATGTCTTCCATCAAGATAGAATGTGTAGTCAGTGAGACGTACAAGATTGGAGAGTCCCCAGTGTGGGAGGAGAAGGAAGGAACGCTACTGTTTGTGGATATTACAGGCCAAAAGGTTTGTCGGTGGGACCCCAGTACTAAGAAAGTGCAGAGTGTATCAGTAGGTAAGGAGGAACCAATGCCTGTTTACATAAGCCATTCAATTCTCAGAACAGCATTACAGGATAATAAATACAATTTAGCAATTGCCATTTCAAAGATCAAGGACTGGTAGGCTGGAAAATGATTTTGTGCACTTGCCAACTTTTTAAATAATCATCAGTTTGTCCTGCCCCACACAGGACCTGACCAGAGGAGTGCAGACCCAGCCAAACATTCTTTGTTCTTCACTGTAGCAAGACTGGCTTAATAAAGACACTATAACAGTTTTAAAGGGGCTGTTAACCTTTGAATTAACAGTTTTAAAGGGGCTGTTCACCTTTGAATTAACTTACTATGATGTAAAGAGTGATATTCTGCGAGAATTTTTAATTGGTTTTCATTTTTTTATTATTTGTGGTTGTATAGTTATTTAGCTTTTTATTCAGTAGCACTCAAGTATGCAATTTGGTTGCTAAGGTCCCAATTACCTTAGCAACCATGCAGGGGCGTAACAACAGAGGAAGCAAACCCTGTGACTGCAGGGGGGCCCAGGAGGTATAGGGGGCCCCATAAGGCCCAAATAATTAATGATTTCAACATTTATTGGTAAAACAGGACAATCTCTGGATCTGTTGGGGGCCCTAAAATTTATTTGCTGTTTGACCTGGTAACATCTAATTATTCCACTGCAACCATGCATTGATTTGAATAAGAGATAGGAATATGAATAGGAGAGGCCTGAATAGAAAGAGGAGTAATAAAAACTAGCAATAATGATAAAGTTGTAGCCTTATACAGCATTTGTTTCCAGATGGGGGTCAGTGAACCGCATTTGAAAGCTGGAAAAAGTCAGAAGAAGATGGAAAATAATTCAAAAACTATAAAAAAAATAATGAAGACCAAATGAAAAGTTGCTTAGAATTAATTATTCTATGACATACTAAAGGTTAACTTAAAGGTGAACCACCCCTTTCAGCTTTATTTGTTTTGGCTGTACATGCAGATACAGTGCCAGTGCCACCAGAGCAGGCTGTGCATTATCTGCATTGTTTGTGTTTTTATAAGCAATGGCTACCTGCTGGGCACCTGTTTGCCATTTTTGGTTACTTTATCCATCCATTCAATTATGGAAATCCCTACAGTGGCAATAAAGTGTCTTCTGTTAAGGCAGAATGACACATACACAATCCATAGGTTTATTTGTGAGAATATTTTTGTTTATCTGCTTAGTATAGAGAGTTGTATTAGAAGAATGCTGTCAGTGCTCCTGATTAAGATTCTCTGTAACGTTTGGACTCTTTTAGAAGCCCCAATAGGATCTGTGGCCCTTCGGAAATCAGGAGGTTATGTTTTGGCCATGGGCAACACTTTTTCAGCTCTGAACTGGGAGGACCAGTCTGTTACCACTCTTGCACGTGTAGATGAGGACAAGCCAAACAACAGGTTTAATGATGGCAAGGTTGATCCTGAAGGAAGATTTCTTGCAGGTATGATTTTAGTTATCTAGCAATACTTATTGTAAATGTGCTACCAATGGCCCTTCTGAAATGTGTTAGTTAATAAAATAAAGTAAACACCATATATGTGATTTTCAAAATCCATTACTGACCAGTATATTAACTGCACTACAATCAAATGATTTTGTTTTTATTGATGATGTTCCAAATAGGTACCATGTCGCAAGAAATTCGCCCTGCAGTAGTGGAGAGGAACCAGGGTTCTTTGTTCACCCTCTACCCTGACCATTCTGTCGTGAAACACTTTGACATGGTTGATATCTCTAATGGATTAGACTGGTCTCTGGATCACAAAACTCTCTATTACATAGACAGTCTGTCCTTTAAAGTTGATGCCTTAGACTATGATATGAAAACTGGCAAAAGCTGTAAGTACCATTATTTCTACCATTATATTTGAAAATATGGACTGCTTTTAATTTGTCTAACCTGAAAAGCAATTTTCAATTACATGCACTCATACACCATTGTGAAAATAGGGTACTTTGTATTTCTATACAGAAATGCATCAAGGTCAGAGCACTTGAGATTATCAATATTAGGATATTACAAGTCACCTTGGTGCTCAATGATAATATAAAAATACAAGACTGAAGACATTGTGCTTTTATACAGGTCTTAGAACTCCAACGTGATTTATAGTAACTTCATATTTTGTAAGTATACAGGCACAATTCTACTTTAAACAAAACAAATACAGCCCAAAGAAGAAATATAACTCACCACACTCCAGTAACAGCCCTCTTCCAAACAGAATCTCACTTGCAGGGTTGCCACTTGACTGGTAGAAATGAGGATAAAGGTCAATTATACTAATAGTGAAGAAAGCTAAACCTAAAGGAAGGCCAGTATTTATGTAAAAAATAGGTGTCAACACTATTCCTTTGGTAAATTCTGATATAAATTACAGTAGCCCCACACCGTATTCTCTGTATTAAAGGGGCAGTATATACCTTTTTTTCAACATAAACTCAATGAATTTAATAATCTTATTAAAAGACTGTTTATAGGGGAGAAACACAAAAACAGTTTCCATTAATATATGTCCTTAATATATAGAGACTCATGTACCTTATATTGTAAAATATAAGGATATTATTAGTCACTAAGGAGCTCCATGACCAAATAAAGGTATGAGGCTGAAGGCTTTTATCAAGGTCACGAAACTCCATTTCATGGCATCACTGAGCACTAATGATGACATCACTAAGCACTGTTTATAAAGATATAATTTACAGGATATTCAGTATATAGTTATATATTTCATATATATGCTTGTGTGTGTGTGTGTGTATATATATATATATATATATATATAAAGAAATGAAGAAGCTCGCACTCACAGGACTTATCAAGTCAAAAAAGGTGTTTATTTGGATCAAAAATCGACTAACGTTTCGGCTTGCACTCAAGCCTTTCTCTGTGAGAGTGCAAGCCGAAACGTTACTCGATTTTTGATCCAAATAAACACCTTTTTTGACTTGATAAGTCCTGTGAGTGTGAGCTTCTTCATTTCTTTACTTAATTTTTGGGCTTTTCGCACCCAGGCAACTTTTACCTGTAGACGTGAAGTGCCGGCTTCCAGACTACTACTAATGTATATATATATATATATATATATATATATATATATATATATATATATATATATATATATATATATATATATATGTTCTGAAAGTACCCGCACCCCTTCCTTCTCAATCAGAGATGGGTGCTTGGTCAATTATGGCATATAATCTTCAAAGCGGACCAGCACTCAAATCAAAAAAGATTTTTATTCAAACATTTTCAACGTTTCAGCCCACATTAGGGCCTTTATCGAGGATAAGTGCAAGTGGTTATGTGATTACTTAAATACTTAAAAAAAGTGGGCGTCGAGATGACGTCATTAACAACCAATCAACGCAAATGAGTGCAATTATGTATTCAAACAACCGCTACGTGTCAATTTAGAATTTTACCTCAAGGTGTCACTATTGTTACATTTGTTTATATATGATAATGTCTGTGATCTCCATCTTTGTGAGAAATTTTCTCAATCATGTGTAATCATCTGTGATTTAAAAAATGCAATGTGTATAAAAGAGTTTAAAAAACAATAATACATTTTTATGGGAGTGCTGATCCTGGAATAAATTATTCAAAAATCAAATATATATATAATATATACACTTAGTCCATGTGAGTTCAGCACACCATATGGTAGAAAATGACCCAGGTGCTACTCTCATTAGCAGTATACAAATAACAAAAAAGCGAGGTGCACACCAGGAACCTTTAGAAAGTTAAAAAAATCTCTTTCTTTATTTAGTACATCTTTAAAAACAGGTCAACGTTTCGGTCTTTGCCTAAGACCTTTCTCAAGACCATACATACAGCATATATATATATATATATATATATATATATATATATATATATATATATATATATATATATATATATATGCAATTTTTTTAATAAAAAAATTGTCCACTGACTATAGCAGAGGTTTCAGCTTTTGCACAGGGTAGGACTGGCCCTGACTTATTTTATACCAATTGTATGTCCTTTGCTCTAGCTCTTAGAAAGCCTTTAGAAAGCTACAATAATCTTAACAAATAAAAATTCTTCTGCAGTTTTGAATCATGCTTAGACAGGCCATTTTCACATCTGGTAATTACCTAGTAATAATTTAGTTCAAACCCTGCATTCCTGTTGGAATTAAATTATCAGTACACTTTAGATTACAGATTGTTACAAACAATGTTACATTGTTCCTAGTATGCATAGCTATTACCTTTGGCATTAGAACAGTGGTTTTGTATGTAAAGAATCCAGCACTGCAATACTTTAAGGGGAAATTACTCCCATTTTTAAAATGCACTTGTTATGTTCCGTTTTCTCAATAAGAGAACTGCTCGTATTTCAGTCAGTTATTAACCAGGCAGGCCCACCAGCTTGCCACATAATGGGCCCATAAACTGCAGACTTGGCACACAAAGAACTGAATACGTTTGCTTACATCAAGTATAAAGAACTGGCCTGTGGCAACTTACAGCAGCCCTCTGGCTTCATCTAGAATATCTATATAATACACAAAAGCCATGAATATCCTGTAAATTATATCCTTATAAACGGTGAGTTTATGGTCATAAAACTCCTCGGTAACTTATAATATCCTTATATTTTACAAGAGGGGGTACTTTATTCACTATATAATACACAAGAGCCATGAATATCCTGTAAATTATATCCTTATAAACGGTGAGTTCTGATGTCATCAGTTATAAACGGTGAGTTCTGATGTCATTTCTGTCACATGACTCCCTAAAACTTGTGTATTATAATAAATAAAGTACCCCCAGTTGCAAAATATGAGGATATTAGAAGTTACCTCGGAGTTCCATGACCTGTATAAAAACACTCGGCCTTCGGCCTCGTGTTTTTATATGGTCATGAAACTCCTCGGTAACTTATAATATCCTTATATTTTACAAAAGGGGGTACTTTATTCACTATATATATCAGGCCTTGGGCTCTGAGGCTCATGTCCCCTAAATAAAATGCACGACTGCAAAAAGAGTCCTGAGTTATGACTCCCCCACCCCCACCCTCACACACACACATGAGAGGTCCTCAGCTAAAATTTTTAGAAACTATCACAAGAAAAGAGTTTTTTGTTGAAGGCGGGGTGATTCTCTACCCCTGGATCCTACAATCCTGCCACCCTCACTCCCCGGCGCTTACCTTTTCTATGCAGGAGCAGGTCCAGGGGGGCTATAAGACTAGTGCAGAGAGTGGAATTGTGCTATCTGTATTAGAAGAGCAAAATTTCCTGTTTAATAACTAAATAATGTTATTGGGAGCAGCTTTTTTCTGCCCCATGTAACTTTTCCCGCCTTATGGCAGCAGCACCCCTAGATAAAGGGGTTGTTCATCTGCCAAACACTTTTTTTCAGTTCAGTTATTTTCAGATTGTTCAGCAGAAGAAAATACTTTTTTTCAGTTGCTTTCCTTTTTTTATTTTAGTTTTTCCAAAATTTAAGTTTATAGTTTAATGTTCCTGTCTCTGGTGTTTCGGTCTGTCAGCTCAGTAATGCAGTTACAGATTCTAAACTGTTACAATTAGCTATATTAGTTGATACATTTCTCAGCAGTATCTGTGGAGTATTAGCAACTATTGTATCAATTCTAACAGCTGCCTTTAATGAAACTCAGGGATTCTGCTCAGCAGGGCCAAAGATAAAAAATGTATCAACTAATGTATCCATTTAGAAGAGGTTACATAGTCGGATCTTGGTGACCCCCCCGGAGCTGCTTTAGAAAGACATAAGAAGATGAAAAATACAATTTTGAACTTCAATATAAGAAAAATACGGTCACAGATAGAATGCAATTGAAAAAGTCTTTATTTCTGGTGAACTATCTGAAACCAACTGAAAGTGTTGGGAGGTCAACAACCCCTTTAACTTTATGGCCACCATTTAGAATTGTGTAGAGTGTAAAGACTGGTTAAAATCTGAATGGCTACCTAATATGATGTGATGATGATATGAGTGCCCACCTCTCAAGTGAAGTCTTAACCCTGCTGGTGAGTGAATCACTTTTGATGCATTTTTTTGTGAAGCTGCTGAAGTAAAGAATTCATTTTAAAAAGGAACAGTTCTTTTTTCCAGCCTGAAATCAGGTAGCATATATTATTCATCATTGCCTGCATAATGAGTCGTGTTTGAGATTATTTTTTTGTATGAAGTATAAATGCATAAAATTGCCAGATGGGTATTTTCAGTTTCTTATTGTTCTTGTTAACAAACTTTTCTACTGCTCCTCTACGTCAGCAAATCGAAGGACTCTGTACAAATTACAGCAGGATGAAGGGATCCCAGATGGCATGTGCATAGATGCAGAAGGGAAACTCTGGGTGGCCTGTTATAATGGAGGAAGAGTGATCCGCATAGATCCTGAAACAGGTGAAATATTACTATTAAAGCCTTTTGCATTAAATGTATGGAATCTATTGCCTGGAACCTGAGGTTCTCCACATAAATATTTTTTATGTAATTTGGCTCACCATAGCTAAAGTCTACTAAAACACTTTAATAAACCCAGTAGGATTGTTTTGCCACCAATATGGATTTATGCAGCTTGGTTTCTATCAAGTACAATATATATATATATATATATATATATATATATATATATTACTTTATTACAGAGCAAAAAAAACATTAATTGATTAAAAATAGGAGATGATCAGAGCTCAGGTTTCCATAATCACACAATTTTTGATAGTATCCTATTCCATCACCTGTGGGAAGGTCTCTTTTCTGTCTGTATCTAATTATATGAGCAGTAGGGGTGGTTAGAAGGGTAACAATAAGGGGCCTATTTATTATGCTTTGTAAAACAAAATTTGCTGAAAAAACAGTGTAAAAAAACGGTGTAAAATAAATGGTGAATTTATCAAGCTGTGTTGTATTTTACGCCATGTGAACTCCAGATTTTACACCACTAATTTACACTGCCGCAGACCTTTAGAAGTTGCTCCAAGAAAAAGCTCGTAAAAAAATTACGCAGTTTTTACACAGCGATGCGTGGTGAATTATTCGGATGTTTTTTACACCGCATAATAAATATGCTCCTTAATGTACACAACTAAAAAAAAAGCAACATATGCTATTAGGTATGAAATCTGCCACTTTTTTTACATAATGCTTCTACTTGTATATTCTCTTTAGTTTTTCTTTCCATTATTGGCCTTTTTATTTATTGCGTAATACAAAGTACTTTTGCCAAATGACCTTCTCTGTGTGTGTGTTCGATTTGCAAAAAATAATGAAAAGTAAATTTCTTTGTCAATAATTCCATTCCATTACTTTTGTGGTTTATAAAACTCTACATGCTCACATAATCCATCATCCCAAATGAGGAGTTTCCCACCCTCAGGACAAACATGAAATGAAATCTTAAGTATGCACCGGATACTTTGACATCACTATTCTTTGTCATTAGCTTGCACATAATCAGTAGGGTGTTTGCCTGGAAGGTGCAAGTGTAACTGCAGAGGTCAGGTTCTAGTCTGCACCCTAAAACACAGGTGAACCTACTTAAGATAATTCAATGTGGGGAAGAAATTGTATGATTATTTAAATAGGCAACAGTGGTGGCCATTACATTACACAGTTGACCACAAAAAAAAACACCCTGGATAAACATGCAGAATACAGACTGAAATAAACAACTAGGTCCCTGTAAACCAACATTTTCCAAACTCTTCCTTGTTGTATTTGACTATTATTTGATTGTTTACTCTTCATTAATGCATCATGAATTATGAAATAGTGCACTCCAGTCCAAGTATATGAAGCCTTACACTTGTTCCTGGATCCACCAAATAGTAGACGGCAGATGGTATTCACTTTAGGGTCTTTAAGGCATCCCTGCTGTTTGTAGGGAGAGATTGGGTCCAGAAAAAGTATGATCCCACTGGATGCCAGAAGGGTGGATGTGGGATGGTCCACCCAAGTAAGTGTTTATCTAAGCCAGGGACAACCAACCTTTCTTACCCATGAGCCACATTCAAATGAAAAAAGTTCCTGGAGGTGCCAAATATCAGCTATGACTGGCTATTTGGTAGTCCCTATTTGGACTGGCAGCCCATAGGAAGCTCTGTTTGGCAGTACTCCTCGTTTTTATACAACCAAAACTTGCCTCCAAGCCTGGAATTCAAAAATAAGCACCTGCTTTGAGGCCACTGGTAGCAACATCCAAGGGGTTGGTGAGCAAAATGTTGCTCATGTGCTACAAGTTGGGGATAACTGATCTAAGCATTTAAATTTGCATGCAACATCCTAAGTATAAGTCATATTTCACTGGTGCTGCAAATACACTAGGCATGTGCTCCCTAGCTTTAGGATCAGTTCTAACAGTCCAATATCCAGATTTGGTAACTGATGACAGAGCAATAAAACCTAAGGTTCCTTACTATTCAATGTCTTTCAATCATAGGGAAGCAAATTCAGACTGTAAAGTTACCTATCGATAAGACAACTTCCTGCTGCTTTGGAGGCCCGGATTACTCAGAGATGTATGTGACTTCTGCTTGTGATGGGATGGACGAAGACTGGAAGAAACGCCAGCCTCAATCTGGAGGGATATACAAAGTAATTAATTTGTCTGATATACACACAGTATATACAAGGGCAATATTTTAATAACATAGACTTGCATTAAATACAGGACACAGTTTTAGTGATATATATGCATTTAAGTATGTATTTATGTTCTTAAGATGAAGCAAAAGTGGGAAGCAGACCTATGTACTATGCCACTGGATGTACTAAGTGTGCCCCTTAATTCTCATACAAATATAACTTGTGTCTAAGGTCTGGCTGTAATATGAACCTAATGTTGCATTAAAGAGGTTGTTCCACTTTAAGTTAACTTTTAGTATATTATACAATGGCCAATTCTAAACAGCTTTTCAATTGGCCTTCAATATTCATTTTTTTTTATAGTTTTTAATTATTATAGTATGTTAGTTATTTAATTTTCTTTCCAGCTTTCAAATGGGGGGGAGGGGGGAATCCATCTAAAAAACAAATACTCTGTAAAGCCACACATTTTTGTTATTACTACTTTTTGTTACTTATCTTTGTATTTAGGTCCTTTACTATTCTTAGGACAGTCTCTCATTCAGATTAATTCATGGTTGCTAGTAGGGATGCACTGAATCCAGGATCCTTCTGCCCAGCCAAACCGAATCCAAATCCTAATTTTCATATGCAAAATAGGGACAGGGAGGGAAATCGTGTGACTTTTTGTCACAAAACAAGGAAGTAAAAATGTTTTCCCCTTCCCACCCCTAATTTGCATATGCAAATGAGTATACGGCTCAGTATTCGGGCAAATCTTTCACAAAGGATTCTGGGGTTTGGCCAGATCTAAAATAGTGGATTCGGTGCATCCCTAGTTGCTAGGGTAATTTGGACCCTAGCAACCAGGTTGCGGAAATTCCAAACTGGAGATCTGCTGGATAAAAAGCTAAACCAATCTGGCATGTCTAAATGATGCTCAAGTTATGGGATGGGTAGAGGGCACATGTCTTTTGTCTTTCTTCTTATATACTATAACCCTGGTAACTATAATGACTTTGTTTTTTGCAGATTACTGGACTTGGAGTAAAAGGAATCGCACCAACTGCATTTGCTGGTTAATTAAGAGCTCTCAGTGTTCCAGGCAACATCGGAGAATGTAGAAATTCTATTAGCTTTATCTACAGACCTCCCATGTTAGTGCTGACTCTTCTGACCTCAAATATATAGCACATCTCTTACATCTCTTAATAAAACCATCTGGTTTTTTTTTACTTCTAATGTGTAAAGCATTTTTTTATTTCCCTGTTTCACCTTAGTGTGTCTGGGCTGTGTGTGTGCACCTTTGCCAGTATTTTTGTGCAGTTGCCAAATGCTTTACTCACTATACCAGAAATACTGCCTTAGCCACTTGTAATAAAAGTTTCTTACAAACCTACTCATTTCCCTGCAAACTGACACTGGCAATTTAAAGGAAGAATTCAGTGTGAAAATAAAAACTGGGTAAATAGATAGGCTGTGCAAAATAAAAAAATGTTTCTAATATAGTTAGTTAGGCAAAAATGTAATGTATAAAGGGTGGAGTGACTGGACGCCTAACATAATAGCCAGAACACTACTTCCTGCTTTTCAGCTCTCTAACTCTGAGTTAGTCAGTGACTTGAAGGGGGGCTACATGGTACATATCTGTTCAGTGAGTTTGTAATTGACCCTCAGCATTCAGCTCAGATTCAAAAGCAACAGATATGGCCCATGTGGCCTCCCCTCAAGTCTCTGATTGGTTACTTAACCAGGGTAACCAGTCAGTGTAAACCAAGAGAGCTGAAAAGCAGGAAGTAGTGTTCTGGCTATTAGGTTAGACATCCAGTCACTCCAGCCTTTATACATTACATTTTTGCCTAGCTAACTATATTGGAAACATTTTTTTATTTTGCACAGCCTATCCATTTACCCAGTTTTTATTTTTACACTGAACAATTCCTTTCACAAAGAACACCAATATTTATACAGGTATATCATCTGTTATCCAGTAATTATGTTTTAAAAACTCTCAATTTCAGAAAACCCCTAAATTATATGAAAGAAAGTTTCATTGCTTTTTATACATCTGTTCATCTGTACATCTGCCCATAGAAATTATTTTAGCAACAATCAAAGCATAAGTGTTCTTCAAGGAAATCCTGAAATGTAAATACTGTACAAAGCAAACGTTTGTACACTCCTGTCATTGCCAAATGACATCTTCAGTTGATTTTGTAAGATAAATAATGAACCACCTATTAGTGAGTTAAACAACAATTTGCAAATGTTAATGCACAGTTACACTGTGTTTCAAAACTCAGCAACAAAGAGTAGTAATTGTGACATACAAAAGTTTGAAGACCATAGTAAGTCAGCTAAGGGTTAATTCTTGTTGTAGAGATTTTTGCCTTTGAGGTCAAAGATAAGGGTTCTTACTGGTGACTATTCCATGCAGATCATGGTTGTGCAAGTAATGCTGTACCGTGCAACTACATTACTCTTTATCAGTGACGGGGCCCGGGTGCAGGACATGCAGCCAGGCCGCTAGTCCTGTCCCCCCTCCAGACACTCTTCACTTCACATTCACACGTGTAAGGCTCCAGAGGTGCCTGAGAAGGTGCAGGCCTGGGTGCATTCGTTCCCCATACAATTCCGCCACTCTTGTGTCAGCCAAGATATTCTCCAGGTCCTTTTTAGTCATATGCGGCTTTGCCTTTGCTTTACTTGCCAGCAGTTATTTTCTGAAAGCTTTCTTAGTCATCCAGATCTTGCCTTGACTTGCACAGTTTTTCCAGAAAAGGTGGCTCCATACATTGTATAAGTATAAAATCTATTCCTATTCCTATGCCCTACATGTATGTAAGTGCCAATTAATAAACATTTAAGTGAAAACAAAACAGACATGAGGTACCAGAACTGTATCTCTGTGCATATCAGTCTTTAGCTTATATGTATTATAGTCTTCCTGTAAGGACTTTTTTTTTCTTTTGTATATTCTAAAAACAATGTTTTAATTTAGGAGTCAGGCAACGGTGTGGTGACTGGGCATTATGGATCCAACATAGTTTAAAACTGTGGGGGTGTTAGGTCCTTAAAAGTGTATTATATTAATAGTTTCAATTATGTTATGGGTAACACATTTTCTACAGAAGACAGTATTTGCCTGTGAATGCAATTGTCAATTCTGACTCCTGAAAAATATAGCAAGGCACTTCAACAGTCCTGTGGTGAAAAAGCATGGAAGTCTCTGTGAACTAACAATGCAGGTAAGTACCCGCAACTTCCCCACAGGGAATGCAGAAAAATGCAGGGAATGCAGAAAAGTCACGTGACATATGAAGACGACGTCACGGTTTCAGGGAGCTGACCACTAGCAAGAGACCTCAGCCGGGCAGCCAATGAGCGCAGAATCTGACAGGCTGGCACTCGGACAGGGGACGTTGTGAAGCGCAGAGGATGGCATCCCAGGGGCAGCATATGAGCTCCTCTGTGGGCAGCCGCAATCCACCGGCACATGTACTGTGACACTGCGGGGAGGACAAGGCTGCCACTTTATGTAGGTGAGCGGGGGTGGGGAACGCAATGGAAAATAGTAATAATAGTATAGTAGTGAAGGCTACTGCAAGATAAAATAAGTAAGAGCAGCAATGATGGGGTCACACACACACACACTCTCTCTCTCTCTTAATAAATAATGTATCAGCACTTGCTTTCTCTGCCATTATTGAGCCTAGTAAGTATAATACAAGAGGGATCAGCATAAACACCCTGTGCCATACATATATATATATTGCAAGAGAGAGAATATACCCCTAACATATATATATATCTGAATGAAAGTGCACAGGTGTCACAGGGAATATCAGAATAGTATGTGGGAGCTGTACACACTATTTCTGGTAAAAATAATGCCACTATTATATTTGTTATCTGTCTTTTTGGCTTAAAATACAATTTTTACCAGCCATATGGAAACCTAACTTACAGCACTGATCACTCCTCTATTATTTATAAGTGGCTATAACGTGATGCTGCAATACGTAACTGTGCAACATCTAAAGGGATGCACTTTTACTGCACCTGCTGCGGGACAAACATGAATGCACACTATTCATAAACCCCTTGCAAAATTCTGCCACTGAGCAGAGTCAGATCACTTGATCAAACAGGGACAGTTCTAGTGCAAATTCCTGGACTGCAGTAAATACCAACAGCAATTATAGTACTGCCCTAGAACTGCAGATTTTACAACCATCTCCATGATCCTGTGTGAGTGGAGTTTGTCTGAGGTATTCCTGTTTGCTTCCACATTTTAAAAATCGTAAAGGCAAGTGTGGTGGATTGTGAGAAAATGGACGCTTGTGTGTATTTTATTTTGATTGTAAACTTCCTTGTTATGACCCAGTTGTACCACATTCCAGGGCTTTGTTAAAAAGTCAAATCCCAGCTATGAGTCTTCTCACATTGCAAGGCTTATACAGTATTATTGACTAGTCTCATAGGAAATCAGATCCAAAGACTGCAATGAGTTAATCAGTAACACTCACCCTTTGTTCGGTGCAGAATATGATTACTGAGAGATTTATAGAATTGAATTGGTGTAGTTAATAATTATGAGAGTGCAGTAGGCCTCACAGGGAAACATAGGGCACAAAATGTCAAATTTGACAAACCTTCACCAAAAATGAAAATTTGCCAAAACACTGGCAATTTACAAAAAGATTATAGTGTATTTACCTTGGTTGTTTTGCTAGGTGCAATAGCACTACTTGAAAATATGCCAAAATATCAACAATGTATTTTTTTCTGCAAAAGTCATTTTGGCAGGTCCAGGCTGCAAACTACCATTATAGAGATGCAGTGGCCACTTTAGTATCTCATTATCTGCTTCATATCTTTCAAATTAATAATAATCATACATCATTGCTTTATGGTGTTAATGCACTGGCATATTTTGCCCATCACTGTCTGATTGAGGGGGGGATACACTTGCATAGCTATTTAAAGTATTTATGCTCACAATGGCACAATTATGATTTTCAATGAATATGTGATGTCACCATGAAGAAACGTCTGACAAATTCATACAGACATTTTCATAGTTATAGAAGGAGAAAATCACACTTAACTACTGTATATACAGTATGCCCTATGGTCAGAAGTAAATGGGCTTCTAGCTCACCATAGATTGCATAGATTACACTTTCCATGCCAGAAATACTGAGAATTCTCAGCTGCTTCTTATTTTTAACCATTTATTACCTTATGGTGTTTAATTTGATACATTAACTCCCAACCATTAACTCCCCAACCAGTAGCTCGTGAGCAACATGTTGCTCTCCAACCCCTTGGATGTTGCTCCCAGTTGCCTCAAAATGTATTAGCTTCAGGTGCTTATTTATGAATTCCAGGCTTGGAGGCAAGTTTTGGTTGTATAAAACGAGGTGTACTGTCAAACAGAGTCTCAATGGAGGTGGACAATCCACATTGAGACTATCAAATGGCCAATCACAGCACTTATTTGGCAGCCCAAGAACATTTTTCATGTAAGTGTTGCTCCCCAACTCCTTTTACTTCTGAATGTTGCTCACGGGTTCAAAAGGTTGGGGATCCCTGCATTAACTGATACATTATTTATTAAATGTCTGTGATATAGTTGCATGTTTACTGCGCAATAAAATGAAGAGTCGACTATTTTGGGAGGAGCTTTTCACTGCATTTCAATGTAACATTTGTAGTGTGGTCTGACCTTTACATGTCAAAAAGTCTGCTCAGTTGTGTTCTATGGAAAGATATATTACCTGACTCCTTGATCCATTTCCATGGCTTTAACAGTGCCTCCTGGCAAAATCTGGCATGATAAAGCAAGTGAAACAACTTTAGAAAACAAAACCATTATAACAACATTTTACCTTATTTTTTCAGGCTTTCATGAAATAATTATTCATTAACCCTTTAAGTGCCACAGAACGTAGAATCTACGTTCTGTGGATCAAAGGACCAAAGTGCCACAGATCGTAGATTCTACGTTCTGCAGCACTTCCGGGTTTGCGAGCGGAGGAGCGGCTGTTAGAGCCGCTCGCTCCGTTCCTTCACGATCCCCTGCCCCTAGACAACGAGCAGAGCAGGGGATCGTGTGGCCCCTGGGGCGCGATCGCCCAGGGGCCCCAAAGCAGCAGCAGGGACGCGTTTCCTATGCGTCCTGCTGCTGCCTGCACTGCACTTCCGCCCAGCTCCGCCCCCCCATGGCTGCTGACCGTTGGAGCTGGAGATCTGCTGCGTGGGACCCTTTATCAACGATCTGAAGCATCTACCCCAGGTAAGTGTAACATTTACACACACAAAAACACACAAACACACCAACACACACTTATTACAGTAATATACACTTACATTCACACTTACACACACTCACACATAGATTTTTGGGGATTGGGGGGGTCACACACACTCACAGCACCCATGTACACTTGCACACGCGCACACGTGCAAATAACATGCAATTTACCCGTTGTGCACACGCATATGTACATATATGGCTTTGTGGCTTTTTTTTTTTCTTATCGCATCGTCTCTTTTTGGGCTAAAAAAAATGTTTTATTGCCGTTCCGAATAGCGTATTCGCTAACCGTACTGTGCAATAGCTTTTGTATGTTATTTTGGTGGTTATATTGCAATTTTGGGTATTTTGGTGCATTTTTAGCCATTTTATTGAATTTTTAGCCATTTTATTGCATTTTCAGCTGTGCATTTGTGTTGTTCACTTGTTTCTGTCCGTATAATCGATTTGGCCCAGCTAAAATATTCAAACGGTAATTCTGGTGGCCGATTACACTAGTGTGAAAAAAAAAAGCATTGATTTTTGTGGTTTTATTAGTTTTTGGTGATTTATTTGCATTTCACACTGTTCTGTGTTAGTTTGTTTTGCCTATGTAAATTTTATCTACTATATATCCATTTGTGGGTCTCTGTGCGCCACATAGTTTGGTATATCTATGCATATTGGGCATCAAAGTGTTCAGTAGACCCCTGTCGTTCATATTTAGGATGTTTTATGCTGATACGTTACAAAATGTGGGGCACATAATGGGGTAAAATTCAAGCTTTGTGACGATTTTCAGAAATTTGATAAAAACCGTTACGTTCAGCATTGCTTTGCAGTTTGACAGTTTGCAGTAGGAACACATATTTACCCATATTGGATTCGTCAGAATGTGTACTTTCTGAAAATATATGGTTTTCTGGGGTCTCTGTACTGTTAGGGGGGTCTAATGTCGCATAATACAAACACCAGGTGCTTATATTGCAGCAGCAGCCAGCGCGTCAGCTGTGAAAATGTCTATACATATTGACATTTGGGGGTCTCTGTGTGCCACATACTTTGGTATATCTATGCATATTGGGCATCAAAGTGTTTAGTAGACCCCTGGCGTTCATATTCAGGATGTTTTATGCTGATAAGTTACGAAATGTGGGGCATATAATGGGGTAAAATTCAAGCTTTGTGACGATTTTCAGAAATTTGATAAAAACCGTTATGTTCAGCATTGCTTTGCAGTTTGGCAGTTTGCAGTAGAAACACTTATTTACCCATATTGGATTCGTCAGAATGTGTACTTTCTGAAAATATATGGTTTTCTGGGGTCTCTGTACTGTTAGGTGGTCTAATGTCGCATAATACACACACCGGGTGGTTATATTGCTGCAGCCAGCGCGTCAGCCGTGAAAATGTCTATACATATTGTCGTTTGGGGGTCTCTGTGCGCCACATAGTTTGGTATATCTATGCATATTGGGCATCAAAGTGTTCAGTAGACCCCTGGCGCTCATATTTAGGATGTTTTTTGCTGATAAGTTACGAAATGTGGGGCATATAATGGGGTAAAATTCAAGCTTTGTGACGATTTTCAGAAATTTGATAAAAACCGTTACGTTCAGCATTGCTTTGCAGTTTGGCAGTTTGCAGTAGGAACACATATTTACCCATATTGGATTCGTCAGAATGTGTACTTTCTGAAAATATATGGTTTTCTGGGGTCTCTGTACTGTTAGGGGGGTCTAATGTCGCATATTACACACACCGGGTGCTTATATTGCAGCAGCCAGCGCGCGTCAGCCGTGAAAATGTATATACACTATTGTCATTTGGGGGTCTCTGTGCGCCACATAGTTTGGTATATCTATGCATATTGGGCATCAAAGTGTTTAGTAGACCCCTGGCGTTCATATTTAGGATGTTTTATGCTGATAAGTTATGAAATGTGGGGCATATAATGGGGTAAAATTCAAGCTTTGTGACGATTTTCAGAAATTTGATAAAAACCGTTACGTTCAGCATTGCTTTGCAGTTTGGCAGTTTGCAGTAGGAACACATATTTACCCATATTGGATTCATCAGAATGTGTACTTTCTGAAAATATATGGTTTTCTGGGGTCTCTGTACTGTTAGGTGGTCTAATGTCGCATAATACACACACCGGGTGGTTATATTGCAGCAGCCAGCGCGTCAGCCGTGAAAATGTCTATACATATTGTCATTTGGGGGTCTCTGTGCACCACATAGTTTGGTATATCTATGCACATTGGGCATCAAACTGTTTAGTAGACCCCTATGTTTATATTTAGGATGCTTTATGCTGGTAATGATACATGGACAATACGATGCTGGAAAGTTGAAGCTTTGAGGCAATTTTCAGAATATTTTACCAAAACCGCCAAATTTGGCAAAGCCTTGCGACTCAGTAGTTTGGGGCAGAAAGGCATGGGTACCCATTTTAGATTCTGTTTAATGTGTACTTTCCAAAAATATATGGGTTTGGGGGGTAAACATATATTTCTGTGATTTTACCCCACAAAAATGCAGTCAATGTGTTGATTTTTCATTAGCTGAAGTTACCCACAGGACTATTTGTATGCGCTAACTTCATTTTGGGGCCTCTAAATGCCATATACTTTGGTAAACCTATGCACAGTGGGCACCAAACTGTTTGGAGGACCCCTGGCAATCACAATTTGGGTGCTTTTTTGTGATACATAATGATACATGGGCGATATGATGCTGGAAAGTTGAAGCATTGAGGCAATTTTCAGATATTTCACAAAAACCATCAATTTTGGGAAAGCCTTGCGACTCAGTAGTTTGGAGCAATAAGGCATGGGTACCCATTTTAGATTCTGTAGAATGTGTACTTTCCAAAAATGTATGGGTTTGGGGGGTAAACATATATTTCTGTGTTTTTACCCCACAAAAATGCAGTCAATGTGTTGATCTTTCATTAGCTGAAGTTACCCACAGGACTATTTGTATGCGCTAACTTCATTTTGGGGCCTCTAACTGCCAGATACTTTGGTACACCTATGAACAATGGCCACCAAACTGTTCGGAGGAACCCTGGCAATCAGGGCTGGTCCTATCAAATGTGGGGCCCAATTGGGACCATGTTGGGGGGCCCCTAGACAAAGTTTTGCTTGCTCCCGACACACCAAGTATTTAGGAAAATAAGGGCATACAGGCACAAAATAGAAAGGAAAGGGGCAGACAAGGTAAGAGAGTGAGAGGAGTTGGGGGCAGGCCAGGCAGCATCATGTGCTGGGGAAAATATTACCTGTGCTGCCCTCTGGTGCGGGGCCCCCAGAGGCGCGGGGCCCAATTGGGCCCAATTGGTCCAATAGGCCTAAGGCCGGCCCTGCTGGCAATCATATTTAGGGTGCTTTTTTTTGGTGCGTAACGATACATGGGTGATATGGTGCTGAGAAGTTGAAGCTTTGAGGCAATTTTCAGATATTTCACCAAAACCGACAATTGTGGGAAAGCCTTGCGACTCAGTAGTTTGGAGCAGAAAGGCATGGGTACCCATTTTAGATTCGGTAGAATGTGTACTTTCCAAAAATATATGGGTTTGGGGGGTAAACATATATTTCTGTGTTTTTACCCCACAAAAATGCAGTCAATGTGTTGATTTTTCATTAGATGAAGTTACCCACAGGACTATTTGTATGCGCTAACTTCATTTTGAGGCCTCTAAATGCCAGATACTTTGGTAAACCTATGAACAATGGCCACCAAACTGTTTGGAGGAACCCTGGCAATCATATTTAGGGTGCTTTTTCTTGGTGCGTAACGATACATGGGTGATATGGTGCTGAGAAGTTGAAGCTTGGAGGCAATTTTCAGATATTTCACCAAAACCGACAATTGTGGGAAAGCCTTGCGACTCAGTAGTTTGGAGCAGAAAGGCATGGGTACCCATTTTAGATCCGGTAGAATGTGTACTTTCCAAAAATATATGGGTTTTGGGGGGTAAACATATATTTCTGTGTTTTTACCCCACAAAAATGCAGTCAATGTGTTGATTTTTCATTAGCTGAAGTTACCCACTGGACTGTTTGTATGTGCTAACTTCATTTTGGGGCCTCTAAATGCCAGATACTTTGGTAAACCTATGAACAATGGCCACCAAACTGTTCAGAGGAACCCTGGCAATCATATTTAGGGTGCTTTTTCTTGGTGCATAACGATACATGGGTGATATGGTGCTGAGAAGTTGAAGCTTTGAGGCAATTTTCAGATATTTCACCAAAACCGACAATTGTGGGAAAGCCTTGCGACTCAGTAGTTTGGAGCAGAAAAGCATGGGTACCCATTTTAGATTCTGTAGAATGTGTACTTTCCAAAAATATATGGGTTTTGGGGGGTAAACATATATTTCTGTGTTTTTACCCCACAAAAATGCAGTCAATGTGTTGATTTTTCATTAGATGAAGTTACCCACAGGACAATTTGTATGCGCTAACTTCATTTTGGGGCCTCTAAATGCCAGATACTTTGGTAAACCTATGCACAGTGGGCACCAAACTGTTTGGAGGACCCCTGGCAATCACAATTTGGGTGCTTTTTTGTGATACATAATGATACATGGGTGATATGGTGCTGGGAAGTTGAAGGTTTGAGGCAATTTTCAGATGTTTCACCAAAACCGACAATTTTGGGAAAGCCTTGCGACTCAGTAGTTTGGAGCAGAAAGGTATGGGTACCCATTTTAGATTCAGTAGAATGTGTACTTTCCAAAAATGTATGGGTTTGGGGGGTAAACATATATTTCTGTGTTTTTACCCCACAAAAATGCAGTCAATGTGTTGATTTCTCATTAGATGAAGTTACCCACAGGACTATTTGTATGCGCTAACTTCATTTTGAGGCCTCTAACTGCCAGATACTTTGGTAAACCTATGAACAATGGCCACCAAACTGTTTGGAGGAACCCTGGCAATCATATTTAGGGTGTTTTTTCTTGGTGCGTAACGATACATGGGTGATATGGTGCTGAGAAGTTGAAGCTTTGAGGCAATTTTCAGATATTTCACCAAAACCGACAATTGTGGGAAAGCCTTGCGACTCAGTAGTTTGGACCAGAAAGGCATGGGTACCCATTTTAGATTCGGTAGAATGTGTACTTTCCAAAAATATATGGGTTTTGGGGGGTAAACATATATTTCTGTGTTTTTACCCCACAAAAATGCAGTCAATGTGTTGATTTTTCATTAGCTGAAGTTACCCACGGGACTGTTTGTATGCGCTAACTTCATTTTGGGGCCTCTAAATGCCAGATACTTTGGTAAACTTATGAACAATGGCCACCAAAATGTTTAGAGGAACCCTGGCAATCATATTTAGGGTGCTTTTTCTTAGTACGTAATGATACATGGGTGATATGGTGCTGGGAAGTTGAAGGTTTGAGGAAATTTTCAGATATTTCACCAAAACCGACAATTTTGGGAAAGCCTTGCGACTCAGTAGTTTGGAGCAGAAAGGCATGGGTACCCATTTTAGATTCTGTAGAATGTGTACTTTCCAAAAATATATGGGTTTGGGGGGTAAATATATATTTCTGTGTTTTTACCCCACAAAAAATGCAGTCAATGTGTTGATTTCTCAGTAGCTGAAGTAAAGTCCTGAACAATTTGGATGTGCTAACTTCATATTGGTGTCTCTAAATGCCAGATACTTTGGTAAACCTATGCATAATGGGTATCAAACTGTTCAGTGGACCCCTGGCAATCATATTGCAGGTGCTTTTTCTTGGTACCTAATATAGTTTGGGATATGAGGAGCAGCAAAATAAAACCTTTGAAATGATTTTTCAAAATTTTGAATTTTATTTTGAAAAACCGCTATGTTCAGACAAGCTTTTCTGTTTGGTAGTTGGGAGTAGAGAGACATAGTTACCCATTTTGTAATCGGCAGAATGTGTACTTTTCAAAAATGTATGGTTTTCTGGGGTAAACCTATGGTTTCAGGATTTTTTGCCTTGGAAACTAAAGCATGCCGTTTTCTGCCTTAGTGCTTTCAAAATTCAGTAATATACTGCCGGGAGTTTTTGCTGTACAGAAGTCCTAAATCTCCATAAAACTATACATATCTGGTATTGGCACGTTTGAGAGACATAAGGCTTTCCAAATCAGTTGGATTTTCATCTGTAAAATGAAATATTTTTCTGGTATAAATTGATATACGATGAAAAATGGTAATTTTTCATTTTTTTTTGGTATTTAGCACTATAAATTTTTTTGCACAGGTGGAAATACATGAAAACTCAGGCAGATTTAGAAAGCTCAGTTTCTACCGAAAAAAACAATGTATAGTTTTCCTAGGTAAACTATAGGTTTCCCCTCAGAAAATGCCCCTAAAGTGAGAGAGCACAAAATGCTTAAAAACGGCTGGCATTTCGCGTAACCAAAATGTGAAATTCTGCTGGCACTTAAAGTGTTTAAGGGGAACTATCATGAAAATGAAAATTTATTATTAGCTTAAGCATACTGAAATAAGAAACTTTTTAAATACAATTAATGAAAAATTCTGTACCGTTTCTGAAATTATCAAGTTTATCTTCACTATTCCTCTCTCTTCATTCTGTCTTCATGCAGGCGTTTGGTGTCAGATATTCATTGACAGTTAGATCCAATATATCTTAAAGGGGTGCTCCTTTTGCCTAGAAGATGTATTAGAGCTCATTCTATTAAAATCACCAGACATCATGTCTCTCTTTGTGCAATTTGTGCAAAAGACAGTTATTTTGTTAGATTTTGTTTGTACTGGAATCAGTTATTTGAGTGAGCTCTAATTCATCTGATAGGAAAGGGAGCCCCCCTATAAGATCTAACTGTCAGTGGCTGACACCCAACTGCTGCATGAAGAGAGAACAAAGAGAAACAGATGCTGAGAGAGGAATAGTGACTATAAACTTGATTATTTCAGGAACAATGCAGAATTTTTAATTGATTGTATTTGGAAAGTATAAGGAAGCTTATATTAAATTTTAATTTTCATGATAGTTCCCCTTTAAGAAAAGGTTCACAGATCATGCCTGGGAATGGTAGGAGACGGGGGAAATACAGTATATAACCTTACATATTTACATTGGGTAGATTCATGTTAATATCAATAATATAATAGTCTTAGATATCCAAAGGATGAAGCCAGAGGTGCACGATCCAAAATAGGATAATATATGAACAGAAGATCAGCACTCTCTGTAGTTTGGTGAAACTGTGTTGATTTATTTTTCAGAATATCACATCTTATCCGACGTTTTGGTCCTTCCATGTGGGACTGGTCGGATAAGATGGGATGTTCTGAAAAATAAATCAACATAGTTTCACCAAATTACAGAGAGTGCTGATCTTCTGTTCATATATATATCTATCTATATATATATATATATATATATATATATATATATATATATATATATATATATATATATATATATATATATATATATATATAGTCCTCCAAGAAGCCAGCACTCTCGATACATAGTTTCAAACGCCTGGGTGCAGTATCAAAAATTCCAATCTGTAAATGCACAAAAAAGATCCGCACTCACAGGTCTTGTGAAAATTTTAGAACATTTATTACACGAGTCTAACGTTTCGGCCTCCTCCGAGGCCTTTTTCAAAGTAACAAATACATAAACAAAAATGCTTTAAATACCTAGATTGGCGGGAAAAATTTGGCCAATTGGAGATGACGTATCCACCTCATCATAAAAGCACGACTACTATAACAATCCCAGATAAAAAACTCGTTAACACATAAGAATAAAACTAGACATAACTAAAAATTACATATCACGTATATCTATACATTTACAAATACAGATTAAAAACATGTTAAAACCAAATCTATAGTAACATTGTAATTCATTTCTCAGTTTGTTTCCATAGTTATTAGTAGATTTGTTACATGTTACAAAAAATAAGCATTTGAATAAGGGTGGAAGGTCTGCAGAGGGGTGTTCTCTACATGTATATCTCTTTTCATGGTTACTATATAGAGGTTCTCTCTAAATGTATATCTTTTTATGGTTACTAACATAATCTCCGGAACTGTGTGACATCTCAATGGTTCTGTGGAAGGAGCATTCACTTGGCAATCAAACTGGCCCTCATTCTACTTTGTAATATCATTATATGTCCCCCCCCCCATCGATCTTTTACTTTGATATTTATTTATATTTATTTTTATTTTAGTAAATGTGCACATTATAGATATACTCATTATTGAAATACTCGTTACTAGCCGCTACAAGGTCCGCACAAGAACGGACAGTGAATGCACATTAATCCCCAATAAAAAATATCCATATAACCTGATAATCAGGTGTGTGTGGACTATACACGTGTGTTTTACCAAATCTCATACCAGATCATCCGTGCAAATGTACTCCAATTAAAAAACATAATGAAATTACAACACCCTCATAAGTGTTAATGTCCCGAATGGTGTAATGGCTATCAATCAAATACATTAAAAATGTGTCTAAGCATCAAGTGAAAATGAAAAGTAAAAGATAAAAAATAAATAAAGAGAAAATAGATAAATATACTTGAGGTTCCCCTCGTGTCAAGAAATCATAGTCCCAATTTCGATGTGTCAATCACTGTTCATTAACCCAATATAGGCCAGAAGAATGAATCAATGAGATCAAATCAGAGTCATTACTAATTCAAAAGCGGAATGTCCTCGGCTTGGCGTTGACCTCCAGCGGATGTGTAAGGCCTCTGTGGGTGTTCATTTCTATCAACCCGGCAAGTCCACACAGCACATCCACACGGCGGATCCACAAAGAGGGAAGAAGAAAGCCGCTC
Organism: Xenopus laevis; assembly: GCF_017654675.1. NCBI lineage: Eukaryota > Metazoa > Chordata > Amphibia > Anura > Pipidae > Xenopus > Xenopus laevis. The sequence continues at coordinate 119,572,550 of NC_054373.1, forward strand.
CTATCTCTGCAGGCTGAAGTCTCCAAGGAGACGCGGCAGCACGGCAGGATTACATGCAAGCTGAGGGCCATCACATTAGATCAGATCATCGCGAGTAAATCCCCAGCACTGGCCGCTGCCCGTCAACCGGAACGGATCGCTGGTAGATGCTCCTGCCTTTAAACAACTTTATTTTACAGGTCTGTCAGTCCGGAACGCCCCTTCAATTGCGAGTAGTAGGTATAGCAAACCATGGGGAAACTCACAGGCTGTTCCCAATAACGGATTCCACGCCACTTTCCAGACCATTAGAGACCTCTGGGGGAAATCTAGAAGAGTCAGCCCAAATTGTGTAAACCAAACAAATCCAAGTATTGGCATTTTGGTAAATTCATTGGTTTTCATATTTCAAAACTCACGGGTGCCAGGCTTAAAATCATCCAATACAGTCCTCCAAGAAGCCAGCACTCTCGATACATAGTTTCAAACGCCTGGGTGCAGTATCAAAAATTCCAATCTGTAAATGCACAAAAAAGATCCGCACTCACAGGTCTTATGAAAATTTTAGAACATTTATTACACGAGTCTAACGTTTCGGCCTCCTCCGAGGCCTTTTTCAAAGTAACAAATACATAAACAAAAATGCTTTAAATACCTAGATTGGCGGGAAAAATTTGGCCAATTGGAGATGACGTATCCACCTCATCATAAAAGCACGACTACTATAACAATCCCAGATAAAAAACTCGTTAACACATAAGAATAAAACTAGACATAACTAAAAATTACATATCACGTATATCTATACATTTACAAATACAGATTAAAAACATGTTAAAACCAAATCTATAGTAACATTGTAATTCATTTCTCAGTTTGTTTCCATAGTTATTAGCAGGGCAGCCATCAGGGGGGGACAGGGGGGAGAGTTGTAGGGGGCCCCGAGGGTAAGGGGGGCCCCGGCCATGCCACACTTACTTGATTAACCGGCCCCCCATCTTTCTGAGAGCTGCTGACTTTGGGAAGGCATGGACATTTAAGGGGCCCTGGCCACCAATTTTCTTATAATGTGAGGTGGGGTCTGGCCACCAATTTTTTTTTCTCATGTGGGGTCCTAGCCACCAATATTTTTTAATAGGGGGCCCTGGCCACAAATGTTTTTTTGTATGGGGGGCCCTGACGACCAATATCTTTTTATCTTTTATTAACATGTGGGAACCCTAGCCACCAATATTTTTTTTGTTTATTGACTGTGTGGTGGGCGGACCTGTGGGGTGGGGATGGTGGACCTGTAGGTGGGGCTTGTGGTGGGCGCAGCCCAGGGGGCCCAGGAAATGTTGTTGTATGGGGCCCTGTGATTTCTGATGGCGGTCCTGGTTATTAGTAGATTTGTTACATGTTACAAAAAATAAGCATTTGAATAAGGGTGGAAGGTTAATATTAGATTATGTTAGTAACCATAAAAAGATATACATTTAGAGAGAACCTCTATATAGTAACCATGAAAAGAGATATACATGTAGAGAACACCCCTCTGCAGACCTTCCACCCTTATTCAAATGCTTATTTTTTAACATGTAACAAATCTACTAATAACTATGGAAACAAACTGAGAAATGAATTACAATGTTACTATAGATTTGGTTTTAACATGTTTTTAATCTGTATTTGTAAATGTATAGATATACGTGATATGTAATTTTTAGTTATGTCTAGTTTTATTCTTATGTGTTAACGAGTTTTTTATCTGGGATTGTTAGAGTAGTCGTGCTTTTATGATGAGGTGGATACGTCATCTCCAATTGGCCAAATTTTTCCCGCCAATCTAGGTATTTAAAGCATTTTTGTTTATGTATTTGTTACTTTGAAAAAAGCCTCGGAGGAGGCCGAAACGTTAGACTCGTGTAATAAATGTTCTAAAATTTTCATAAGACCTGTGAGTGCGGATCTTTTTTGTGCATTTACAGATTGGAATTTTTGATACTGCACCCAGGCGTTTGAAACTATGTATCGAGAGTGCTGGCTTCTTGGAGGACTGTATTGGATGATTTTAAGCCTGGCACCCGTGAGTTTTGAAATATGAAAACCAATGAATTTACCAAAATGCCAATACTTGGATTTGTTTGGTTTACACAATTTGGGCTGACTCTTCGAGATTTCCCCCAGAGGTCTCTAATGGTCTGGAAAGTGGCGTGGAATCCGTTATTGGGAACAGCCTGTGAGTTTCCCCATGGTTTGCTATACCTACTACTCGCAATTGAAGGGGCGTTCCGGACTGACAGACCTGTAAAATAAAGTTGTTTAAAGGCAGGAGCATCTACCAGCGATCCGTTCCGGTTGACGGGCAGCGGCCAGTGCTGGGGATTTACTCGCGATGATCTGATCTAATGTGATGGCCCTCAGCTTGCATGTAATCCTGCCGTGCTGCCGCGTCTCCTTGGAGACTTCAGCCTGCAGAGATAGGAGCGGCTTTCTTCTTCCCTCTTTGTGGATCCGCCGTGTGGATGTGCTGTGTGGACTTGCCGGGTTGATAGAAATGAACACCCACAGAGGCCTTACACATCCGCTGGAGGTCAACGCCAAGCCGAGGACATTCCGCTTTTGAATTAGTAATGACTGATTTGATCTCATTGATTCATTCTTCTGGCCTATATTGGGTTAATGAACAGTGATTGACACATCGAAATTGGGACTATGATTTCTTGACACGAGGGGAACCTCAAGTATATTTATCTATTTTCTCTTTATTTATTTTTTATCTTTTACTTTTCATTTTCACTTGATGCTTAGACACATTTTTAATGTATTTGATTGATAGCCATTACACCATTCGGGACATTAACACTTATGAGGGTGTTGTAATTTCATTATGTTTTTTAATTGGAGTACATTTGCACGGATGATCTGGTATGAGATTTGGTAAAACACACGTGTATAGTCCACACACACCTGATTATCAGGTTATATGGATATTTTTTATTGGGGATTAATGTGCATTCACTGTCCGTTCTTGTGCGGACCTTGTAGCGGCTAGTAACGAGTATTTCAATAATGAGTATATCTATAATGTGCACATTTACTAAAATAAAAATAAATATAAATAAATATCAAAGTAAAAGATCGATGGGGGGGGGGACATATAATGATATTACAAAGTAGAATGAGGGCCAGTTTGATTGCCAAGTGAATGCTCCTTCCACAGAACCATTGAGATGTCACACAGTTCCGGAGATTATGTTAGTAACCATAAAAAGATATACATTTAGAGAGAACCTCTATATAGTAACCATGAAAAGAGATATACATGTAGAGAACACCCCTCTGCAGACCTTCCACCCTTATTCAAATGCTTATTTTTTGTAACATGTAACAAATCTACTAATAACTATGGAAACAAACTGAGAAATGAATTACAATGTTACTATAGATTTGGTTTTAACATGTTTTTAATCTGTATTTGTAAATGTATAGATATACGTGATATGTAATTTTTAGTTATGTCTAGTTTTATTCTTATGTGTTAACGAGTTTTTTATCTGGGATTGTTATAGTAGTCGTGCTTTTATGATGAGGTGGATACGTCATCTCCAATTGGCCAAATTTTTCCCGCCAATCTAGGTATTTAAAGCATTTTTGTTTATGTATTTGTTACTTTGAAAAAGGCCTCGGAGGAGGCCGAAACGTTAGACTCGTGTAATAAATGTTCTAAAATTTTCATAAGACCTGTGAGTGCGGATCTTTTTTGTGCATATATATATATATATATATATATATATATATATATTGTGTGTGTATATACATTTTTTTTTTCTCGGATGATAGTGATAACATAACAATACAATGTTAGTTCCTACTTATGCAATAATAATGGATAAGAGGCTGCAACTTAATTTTTCTTATGTTCCAGAGAACAAAGACACAAGGAAAAACCTTTAAATGGAACCGTTAAAAAATAAATCTAACAATCCACTGGATGAAAACAAGCAATGGATGTCACGACTGCCTGAAAACCTGTGGGACATTCCCCTGTACAACATTTCAATTCCAGGCAATACACCTTTATTTTTAGCAGGTCCTATTGTTACACCCTCTAGTGAATATAGTCACTAACATATGACTCTGAGGTGGTGCTCCTTCTCTCTAATGGAGTCTATGGGAAACGGCCTTCTGGTAATGCAGAGCTTTCTGAATAACGGGTTTCTATATAATGGATCCCATACCTGTACTATACATACCTTTGTAGTATAGGAGGGGTATAAGAATTAGGCAGCCATAAGGATATGCACTGAGTAGGTCCATGACTATAGTATATTTCATTATACTACTTATCACACCGACTCAAGGTCATACAAAATATAAAGTGGAAGCCACTTTTCATTCATAAGATACAATTGTTTACGTTTCCTCTGATATATTATTTCCTCACTACATCTAAAGGTGTAATGAGGATAGAGAAGAGAATTTTACCTGCAGTAATTATTCATAGATAAGTGTAATCTTAGTTTGCAAGCTATATTGAGCAGGGCCCTACCTTCTGAGTATGATAATGTATGTATACACATTAAACTCACACCTTGTTCCTACCCAGGAAGTCATGACTCTATGAGTTATTGTTTGGACAAAACATCTCCACTAGAACCCGAGTTACCCGTATTGCTCTCGGTCTTGGATAAGTTTGTGCCATGCTTTGCACGTGCCATTATTTTAAGATGGGCCAAGACACAGGTAATTTTATATTTAAAATACAAGGGCAAATACTGATAAGTGGTTTTGTGTCCATGGGCAAAGATGTATCCAGCACACAGCACCTATAGGAGTTCTATACTAAACTGAGCTAACCACAGCATTGACGTGTCAGACAGACAGTAGAAAATATCTAATAAACTAGACCTAAAACATGAAAGTATGGTCTTTATTATTTATTTTTTATACCTTTGTAATTATTTGCCTTTTTCTCTGACTCTTTCCAGCTTTCAAATTGGGGTCACTGAGCCCATCTAAAAACAAATGCTCCGTAAGGCTACAAATGTATTATTATTGTTACGTTTTAGTTCTCATCTCTCTATTCAGGCCCTCTCCTATTCATATTCCAAGATATGCTAGGATAATTGGGACCCTAGCAACCAGACTGCTGAAATTGCAAACTAGAGAATAACTGGAAATTACTCAAAAACCACAAATAATAAAAAATGAAAACCAATTGCACATTGTCTCAGAATAGCACTCTAAATCTACTTTATACTTAGGGGCAAATTCATCAAGGGTCGAATTTCTAGGGGTTAAATCCCTCGAAATTCGACTGGGGAATAGAATCGAATAGACAATTCAGGCGAATTTACGCGCTGGCGAATAGTCGAATTGGCGGATATTAGCCAGGCGAATAGGCGCTCGATCAAATATTCGCTCGAAGGATTTTCATTCGATCGAATGCCTTTTTATTCAATCAAAAACTTGGAAAACAAGCCTATGGGACTTTCCCATAGGCTTTTAAAGCAATTCGGTAGGTTTTAGGTGGTGAAGTAGGCAGTCGAAGTATTTTTAAAAGAGACAGTACTTCGACTATCGAATGGGCGAATAGTCGCAGCGTTTTTGCGCTCGATCCAGTACTCCGACTATTGAATGGCGAATAGTCGCAGCGTTTTTGCGCTCTATTCGAATCATTCTACTCAGGCGAATTTACGCCAATTCGATAGTCGAGGAGCACAAAAATTCGAAATTTTTTTACTTCGAATCCTTCACTCGAAGTTAGTGAATCGGCCCCTTAAAGTTAAATAGAAGGTGAACAACGCGTTTAAGCTTATGGATCTGTTTTACTATTCAGCAGTTAAGACTGCACTCGCATGTAGATCATAGACCCACAGATGGCATGTAAACGTTTAGGTCAGGGCTTACCTATATACAGTTACTGGCATGTTTTAGTTCTCGTTGATTATATATTTCTCCCAGTAGCATAGCAGTGTACTAAATGACTGAACAGAAGTTGTATCTCATACATTTAATTTTCCCCATTCATTTGCTAGGCTTTAAGTGTTACCCAGCAGCTGAATGCTGGAGTTAGGTACCTTGATCTCCGGATAGCTCATAGACCTGATGATCCATCTCCAGTTCTGTACTTTGCACATGGGCTCTTCACCCACATCACTGTAAAGGTAAGCTATTTTTTTCTGTTTATACTGAATAATACAGCAGAACACGGAATGCCCTTTTTGAAACAAATTCACCTGGACATTTTTATGTATTAGTTAAATTCCCAATAGCTAAGCTAGCAAAAAGGATGCTTATGCCATAATCACTGATTATTGTTATGGCTAATATGTTTGATACCGAACTTTTTTATTTTAATAGGAGGCATTTTTAGAAATCCTTGCTTGGTTACTCGCTAATCCTACAGAAGTAGTGATGCTAGCATGCAGAAGAGTGCAAGACTTCACTCCGGAACATCACCTGCATCTTATTTCCTCCTTACATTCTGTTTTTGGTCCTAAGCTGTGTCCCAAACATGTACGTATTGGCAAAGTACTCGTGTTGCTAATGTTTGATACTTTTTAAAGCATTTTCTTCATATACTTTAAAGGGGTCGTTTAGCTTTTTATTCAGCAGCTATCTTTTAAAAGTTCAATCTGGTTGCTAGGGTCCAAATTACCCTAGCAACCATGCGTTGATTTGTATAAGAGACTGGAACGTGAATAGGAGAGGGCCTGAATAGAAAGATGAATAATAAAAAGCAGCGATAACAATATATTTGTAGCTGGATCAGTGACCCCCCCCCCCCACTTGAAAGCTGGAAAGAGACAGAAGGCAGCAGCAAACAATAGAAAAACTATAATGAATCAGAAATAGAGGCTAAATTGAAAAGTTGTTTAGAATTATTCATTCTATAACATACTAAAAGTTAATGTAAAGGTGAACCACCCCTTTAAATTAATTCTGTTCAACACTGAAAGAGATTTCCCAGTACCATAGAAGAGCAGTGCCATTCTCCCTAAACTGTATAGAAACCAATTTTCCTTCCAGACCCATAGGTTACAGCCCCCTGCTCTACAGTCACCAACAGGGCCGCTATCAGGTGTGGAGTGTTGTACCGGGCCTGGCAGTGCTGCACTTACTTGATTAGCCGCCCCCCCTGCTTTCAGAGCTGCTGACTTTGGAAGGCAGAGCTGGAGCACAGGTAGTGACGCCAAAGTATAATTATAGCATGCCTTTCATTTATAGGGGTGACTGTAGTCAGAGCAGGCTCATGCCTTCTGTGGCAATGTATAATGGCAATGGCCACTCCCATTCAACTATATGAGGCTGCAAATATCTTTTTTAGGGAGGCCCCTTTATGAAATGTTCACTTTTCATATGGGTGGAAGGTATGGAGTAAAGCTTAAGAGACAAGTTTAGTACTCTTATGTAGTGTATGAGATTATTTGCATCTATGTTTGAAACAGTTGAATTTACTATACCCAACATTAATTATATTTATGTAGTTAACACCCCCCTTAGAGTAACAGCACATAGGCAATTTAGTTACCGGTACTCATGATAATTACAGCTCAGCAGGTGGGTGACAAAATGCTCGGCGTCCCCTGTCATTCATTTCAATGTCAACTTGTAGTCAGGCAGTGTCACATGTAAATGGCGAGTTCTGAATTTTAAAGCAATAGTCGTCTGACCAACAAGAGTTCCTATGAGTCCATGGGCAATTCAGAGTATTTTGTTGCCTGTGCAAATACCAAACACCCCAAATTTTTCTTGTGTAAGTACTTCAGGCCTCAAAGCAGAACTTTGTTTAATTAGACTTTTTGATGTTGATTAGGAAACGCCCACACTGCGGGTAATGTGGAAGATGGGTTATCAAGTGATCCTCTCATATGATGATGTAATAGCCCAATTTTATGACTTTCTCTGGCCTTCTGTTCCATACTGGTGGGCAAATACCACTAGTGTAAATAAACTAATCCATTATCTGGAAGAAAGAAAACAGGAAGGGCGTCCAGGTAATATCAAGCACTACTTCTGCTATTTTAGAACTAATGATGTATTCTCAAACGTTCATTCAGATTGCCTTTAGGACATAAACCCATTATATAAAAATGTTAAATTGTGCACTTCTGTTAAAAATTTATTTCAATATTTTGGCAGTTTTGGTACTGCTAATATCATGAATGTGTAATGGAGCTCCCTATGCTGTTCTGTCCAGGCAATGACCAGACAGGATGGAAGAACTTTGTTTAAATAACCGATGCAGATAGAGTTTCCTGACACTATTCTAGTCACAATGACTGAGCAGAGAATAATCAAATACTGCACATCATAAGTACATAGTTACATAGTACATAGTTAAATTGGGTTGAAAAAAGACAAAGTCCATCAAGTTCAACCCCTCCAAATGAAAACCCAGCATCCATACACATACCCCTCCCTACTTTTAATTAAATTCTATATACCCATATCTATACTAACTATAGAGTTTAGTATCACAATAGCCAGTGATATTATGTCTGTCCAAAAAATCATCCAAGCCATTCTTAAAGGCATTAACTGAATCAGCCATCACAACATCACCCGGCAGTGCATTCCACAATCTCACTGTCCTGACTGTGAAGAACCCCCTACGCTGCTTCAAATGAAAGTTCTTTTTTTCTAGTCTAAAGGGGTGGCCTCTGGTACGGTGATCCACTTTATGGGTAAAAAGGTCCCCTGCTATTTGTCTATATTGTCCTCTAATGTACTTGTAAAGTGTAATCATGTCCCCTCGCAAGCGCCTTTTTTCCAGAGAAAACAAGTAAGATAAGTTTTTGCTGTTCTGTCCAGGGGCGGGATGCAGAGGGTGCTCCTGTTACACAATAGTGAAATTAGTAGTGTAAAACAGCTGATACCACGAAAAAGATTATTTAAAAGGCAGAATTTGACACTATGTTATATGGGTTGGTATATGTTCCCTTGTGGTCAGGGCACACACTCAGACTGGGGGAGATTAGTCGCCCGGCGTTCCCTTGGGGTCAGGGCACACACTAGGAGCACTTCGATTTCCAAAGTCACCCGAAGTTTCCTCATGAGGAAAACGAAGCACTCCGAGTGCCATCCTGCCGGCGATTTACATTCTAGCCTGCAGGAGGTAGTTCTGAGAGAGATAAATCGGCCAAAGAAGAGGAGATTTGTCGCCAGGCGACTAATCTTCCCGAATCTGAGCATGTGCCCAACTATTTTGGATTCGGCCGAACCCCCGAATCCTTCGTGAAGTATTTGGTTGAATACCGAACCGAATCCTAATTTGCATATGCAAATTAAGGATAGGAAGGGGAAAATATTTTTTAGTTCCCTGTTTTGTGACAAAAAGTCAAGCAATTTCCCTCCCCACCCTAAATATGCATATGCAAAGTAGGATCCAGATTTGGTTCGACCAGGCAGAAAGATTCAGCCAAATCCTGCTGAAAAAGGTAGAATCCTGGCCAAATCCGAACCAAATCCTGGATTTGGTGCATCCCTAGCCCTGACCGTTAAACTTAAAAACATAAATAATTGCAGATTTATCAAAATGTGAGTTTAAAGCTTAATAAATATAAACTCATCCACATTCTTGGTGAGTTCTAACTTTCACCCATTGATAAATACAATTCTAAAATTCCCATTGGAATGATTAGAACGTGGGTGAGTTTTTCATTATTAAGCTCTAAACTCCCATTTTAATAAATCTGCCCCATAGCGTCACCATTAGCTAACTCACTCCAGTAGAAAGGAGAGGTTGTACTGTTGGTAAAACAACATTTTATGTTATACTTTAAAAAAAGTTTTGGGGGGGGGGCTACACTAAAGGAAAAGTCAGAACATATCTTTTTTGTTACTATAAAACTATAATTTTTTTGTTAGCAGGTGGTTTCTTTGTGGCTGGCCTGAACCTGACAGAGGACTTTTGGTATATTGTTACTCATCTGTTTGGATCAATGAAAAAAATGACAATCCCTAAACTTCCAGTCATGTACTTATGGGTTCAGACACAACACCCAGGAAAATCAGGGGATGCAACCAACATTATTGCAGAAGACTTAATTGGGTCAGATCGCTTTGTTTCTGCAGTCATTAATCTGAACAGCAAACTGATCTTGGAGAAAAACCCATCTCCACATTGACTGCTACACTCACTTGGGTCAGTTTATACTAGTATCTCCAAAATTTACCCTTGCAATCCTCATCGCTAATTCTGTTTTGAAATAACAGGAAAATCATATTACATTATAAAGATCCTCTTTCAGTTCATTTGAGAACTTCTCTCCCAGGAGTACAAGCTGAAATGAGCAGTGGGTGTGTCTGAAGCAGCTTTAGCAGGAAGCAGCCATCATTGGTGATTGACAAGTGATCTTTTGAAGGACATGTTTGACAATTTAGATGCATCATCATTTCTACTCATCTTTATGTTATGGATTTAAAACTGCCTTTCCACATTTTATTTTTCTTAAAGCGTGCACTTAATTTCTCCCCTGACTTCTCCTTATGTTACTTTTGTCCTTCTGCATCATTATTGTACTCCCTGTGCCTCAGCCTGAACCAGAAAATCAAGCACTTATGTCATTACTTTAAACAGTGGGAGCAATCATTAGAATTTGAGAACTATTAAGTATAATTATTGTATTAGTAATATAGTGTATTAATTTGGGATGCACCAAATCCACTATATCTGCTCTCCATGCAGGTGAAACAAGCCATCCTTAAACTGCAAAACCAGAAAAAAACCCATCCGAGAAATTGCTACAATATTAGGAGTGGCAAAATCTATAGTTTGGTACATCCTGAGAAAGAAAGAAAGCACTGGTGAACTCAGCAACGCAGAAATACCTGGAAGTCCAGTTTATCATCTCCATATAAACTTTATAATCGATTAGATTCTGGTCCAGATTACGCTAGCAACATTTAATTGATTTGAATAAGAGACTGGAATATGAATAGGAGAGGGCCTGAATAGGAAGATGAGTAATAAAAACAGCAATAACAATACATTTGTAGCTTTACAGAGTGTTTGTTTTGTAGTTGGGGTCAGTGACCCTCATTTAAAAGCTGGAAAGAGTCAGAAGAAGAAGGCAAATCATTGAAAAACGATAAAAAACGAAGACCAACTGAAAAGTTGCTTAGAATTGGCCATTCTATAACATACTAAGAGTTAACACAATAATGGTTCACATTTCAACTTCAGAAGCCATAAGCTGTAGAAAAAGGGTAAATAATATCTATCTCTTCTATATCAATAATTAAATCATACTGATTTTATAACTTCATACATTTTGTTCTTTAAAGACAGACTAATGCTAATACACAACCTTATTCAAAACAACCTACATCTGGGTACGGCATAAACTTGGAATATTGGGAATGTGCATTTTGTTGTAGTCTGTGGGACTCAATTTTCACTTGCCACTTCCTATTGTGCCTTACCACAGAATAGCCTGTTGTCTAAAATATATGAAATGGGCAGGAAAAATTGATAACTTAGCCTGGTCAAAAACAGTATATTTAATCACTATGTGAACTTCTGAATTAAAAAAAAAGATATTTAAAAAACTCTTTCCTATTTGACAGTATGTTTCTGGCTTGAAGAAGGAACACTAAATTACAGGCACACATTATAAATGTGAATATTACATTACAGTTTTGTATAATTTTTGTATTTAAGTCCATTACCGAATGGACCACATTCTCTAGAGTTGCAAAGAAGGACTCGATGAGATTGTGGGGATGCTGTGACAAAAATCCAATTGTGTCAACATAAATGACTGGCATGCGACAGGGGAGTAAACCTGCATGCGACCGAACATGAAGAGTGGCAAAGTGTTAGTCGCATGGAGATCTTCATCAAATCAAAGACTTAATCAAAGTTGTTTTGCCTAAAGATAAGACATTGTCATAAGGGGAAAACACCAACAGAGTAATGGAGACAGATTAGTGGGCATATTTAGCAAAATTTGTTTTTGTGTAATGTCAGTTGTTCTTTTCTACTTTGAATAAACACTAATTAAAAAAAAATTGAATGCTTGCTTAGTTATTCTAAAGTTTGGGAGAAAAATTGAAATAGGTCAGATTTTTACTCGCCATAAAATTGCCATAGACTGCTCCCATTGACTTCAACATGAGCTTGGCACCTTTTCAATGGCGAAGATGTACATTTCAGATTTACTTATTTTTTGCACTTACTGTACATACCATTTTTAGCACAATTTAACGCAAAAAAATTTACTCTGAAACAATTTAAATTCGACATTGATAAATTATCCCTTTGGTGTTCCTTTTTTTTTTTTTACTAAGAAGCATTGATATGATAAAAACTATTACAAAGGTTAAAACAACATTTGAAAGCTGTAAGACAAAAGCTTTTTTTGTGCAGTTGGTACAGCTGAAGTAGTTTATTGAGCACACACACAATCATGCAATTTATTACATATGATACATTTACATTGTGTGCAGCAGGACAGCTGTTTTACTACCACCAATGAATGTGGGGAAACTGTGGCTTGATACTGAGATTTTGTATGCCTAGACCCAGATGTTGTTAGGGAATAAGGCATTTGGACAATTCTGCAAAAACAGGCATTATGTTTTGGGCTTCTGTACCAGCCCAAGGCAACAACAGGCCTTTAGCAGGGAAGATCTGTACCTCCAAAGATGCTCCAGTAGCTCCCCATCTTCTTTGCTGCTGATTTACTGCACATGCTCTGTGCTGCTGTCACTTACTGAGCTTAGAGACCCACTCAAAATATACAGTACACATAGAATAGAAATGTCATACTATAAGGCTGATTAATAATTAATACAGAATGACAGCACAAAACCAGTGCAACTTACATAGTAACATAATAAGTTAGGCTGAAAAAAGACACACGTCCATCAAGTTCAACCTTTTTACTTTTTTTAACCTGCCTATCTGCCAGCTGATCCAGAGGAAGGCAAAAAAACCCATCTGAAACCTCTCCAATTTGCCTCAGAGGGGGAAAAATTCCTTCCTGACAAAATGGCAATCAGACTAATACCTGGATTAACTTGTACTATGAGCTATCTTACATAACCCTGTATTCCTTCACTTGCTAAAAAGCCATTCAACCCCTTCTTAAAGCTATCTAATACAACTGGTTCAGGGAGAGAATTCCACATCTTCACAGCTCTCACTGTAAAAAAAACCCTTCCGAATATTTAGGCGGAACCTCTTTTCTTCTAATCGGAATGGGTGACCTTGTGCAGCTGGAAAGACCCACTGGTAAATAAAGCATTACAGAGATTATTATATGATCCCCTTATATATTTATACATAGTTATCATATCTCCCCTTAAGCGCCTCTTCTCCAGCGTGAACATCCCCAATTTGGCCAGTCTTTCCTCATAGCTAAGATTTTCCATACTTTTTAACAGCTTAGTTGTCCTTCTCTGTACCCTCTCTAAAACAATAATGTCCTGTTTGAGTGATGGGGACCAAAACTGTACGGCATATTCTAGATGGGGCCTTGAAAGTGCTCTATAAAGTGGAAGAATGACCCCCTCCTACTTATTAATTTTAATACAGCTCAAGACCTTATTTGCCCTTGATGCTGCTGACTGGCATTGCTTGCTACAGCCAAATTTATCATCTACAAGGACTCCAAGGTCCTTTTCCATAATGGATTTGTCTAGTGCTTTCCCATTAAGGGTATAAGTGGCTTGGATATTTTTACATCCCAGGTGCATGACTTTATATTTATCAACATTGAATCTCATTTGCCACTTTGCTGCCCAGATTGCCAGTCAAGATCCTGTTGCAATGATGACACATCCTGGATGGAATTTATTGGGCTGAAGTCATTAATGAACAAGTTAAATAAAAGTGGACTCAATACCAAGCCCTGAGGGACCCCACTAAGAACCTTACTCCAAGCAGAGAATGTACCATTGACAACCACCCTCTGTACCCGATCTTGTAGCCAGTTTCCTATCCATGTGCAAATGGCTTCATTAAGCCCAACAGACCTTAGTTTAGAAAGCAGTCGTTTGTGGGGCACGGTATCAAACGCTTTGGCAAAATCCAAATAGATCACATCTACTGCCCTCCCACTGTCCAGCATCTTACTTACCTTGTCATAAAAAGCAAACAAATTTGTCTGACATGACCTATCCTTCATAAAGGTGGAAAGGTGGTAAAGAGAAACTTTTGGATTTCCTTAATTATCTTAATAGGGTGCATAGCACTATTAAATTTACTTAAGAATACCACTCCTCCAATATACATTTTCTTGATGTCGATATTCATCGTTCAGACACAGGGTTCTGAACATCAGTTTTTACAAAGTCCACAGACCATAATAATCTTTTAAGCCTCACATATTTCCATGCCCCAGGCCTGTTCAGTGGTTTACCAAAAAGCCAACTAATGAGAGTTAGGAGAATCACTTCTGATGATACCCTATACGCCCAAGAATCAGAAAAAATGGTTAATAAATTTGCAGTAAAGGGTTACGATAAAAACATGCTTTTAAAAATTCGTGACGAGGTGGGAAAGATTCTGCGAGCCAATCTTCTCACAAAAAAGAATGTTACAGCCAAACAGAAAAGGATCCCTTTTGTTTCAACTTATGACACGAATGCTAAGTACATAAGAAAAACAATTCTTAAACACTGGAAAGTTTTAAAATCTGATATTAAACATGGAAATCTTTTCACTTTGCCACCAATTTTTTCATATAAAAGAGGAAGGAATGTTGGAGATCTGGTTAAAAAGAGAATTGGTTCCGTTGTGAATACTAATAAAAAGAATAGTAGCAGGGTTGGCACTTTCCCTTGCCTCAACTGCGGCCACTGTACGGGCATTACCAAAGGCGATTATGTGATTCATCCACAAAAAGGCACAAAGCATTTTACAAAGGGCTTTCATACATGTGATTCTAAGGGCGTAATTTATTGCCTAAAATGTCCGTGTGGTTTAGCCTATATTGGGCAAACAAGTAGACCTGTTAAAATACGCCTAAATGAACATAAAGCGGCCATTCGAAACTACAAACCACCCCTAAAAGAAACAAACAAAGAAACTGACAAGAAAAAGAATAAACAAGAAACCTTTCTATACAAACATTTTTTTGATAAAGGCCATAGAACCTCCCTGTTAAGGTGGCAGATACTGGAAAAGGTAATAACTACTGATTATAATTTAAAATTAAAATTAAGCCAGCGGGAAAGTTACTGGATATGGTTGTTACAAACACAGACCCCAAGAGGGTTAAATGAGGAATTCAGTTTGACTAGCTACTTGTAACAGTATCCAAATTCCATGTGTCTAACTTGTTTCCTTATTCTTTACAGATTCTCCTAATTGTATCGATTAGAATCTAGTAGCAGGGGAAGGTATGGCTAAATTTACTTCCTTTTTTCAAATAAGGCCTTGACAGTCTAATGTATTTGCTGAACTATAAATCACTGCTTTGTAATTTGACCATTTTGAGTTACTATTTTTTTCAGTATTCAATGTTCATACCACACGGATTTTAAGCCTGGACTTTAAAAACAAACTTTTTGCATTTTTTGGACTTATGTTCTAATTATGTTACTAATTGTATATCTACATAATTGGAGGGGTGGTTACCTGCAATTAACGAATTTAAGGAAGGTGGTGGGTGGTTTTGAGCACCTGATGAAGGGGCACGCCCCCAAAACGTTGTATTGTTGGATTGACATTAAACACGGGAGCAATCCCTTGAGCATGTTACGTGTGCTGGAGTTACTTTCTATCCTTCATAAAGCCATGCTGATTGCTGCTCATAATGCCATTCACCAGGACAACATTTTGAATGTGATCCCTTAACAAGCATTCAAATAATTTGCCCACCACCGATGTCAAATTTACTGGCCTATAATTGCCAGGCTGAGATCGTAATCCCTTTTTAAATATTGGAATGACATCAGCTTTTCTCAAATCCACAGGTACCATACCAGATGAAAGCGAATCTGAGAAATAGGGGCTGGTCTAACACTGAACTAAACTCTCTTAGAACCTGGGGGTGTATGCCATCAGGCCCCGGAGCCTTATTTAGATTCATTTTTCTTAAAGCTTTATGGATCATATCCTGAGTCAGCCACTGACTAGATTGAGCTGAGCCACCTGTGCAGCTATGAAGTAAGCCTGTGAATTCAGACTCCTCTATTGTATACACTGAAGAAAAGAACTGATTTAGAACATTTGCCTTTTCTGTATCTGTTACAACCATACTGGTACCATATATTTTAATGCAACACTCTCTACCTTCATCTTTTTACTATTAATATATGTAAAAAACTTCTTGGGGTTAGTCTTAGCCAATTTGTCTTCCGGGTTGCTGATTTACAAAATGTATTATAGTGTTTATATTCATTAAATGCAGCTTCTGTCCCAACAGATTTGTAGTTTTTAAATGCCTTTCTCTTCTTCCCTATTAACTTCTTTACTTCTATATTAAGCCACATAGGGTGATTCTTAGAACTTCTACATTTACTCCTTAAGACAGGGGTCCCCAACCTTTTTCACACGTGAGCAACATTTAGATGTAAAAAAGATTTGGGGAGCAACACAAGCATGAAAAATGTTCCTAGGGGTGCCAATAAGGGTGACCCCCTGTGACAAGTTTGAAGTCCAGGATAATTGCTGCTATTGAGAAGCTGAAACGTTCCCTTGGTGCAATAAGTTCAGTCTACAAAATATGGCATTTTTAGCCATATTGATTTCTATGGTTTAATTCTCCTTTAAAAGTCATGCATAGCTCCCTGTGGACATCGGAAGGCAAATTTGTAAATTCTTGTGGTTGTGTAAGTTTGGGGTTTCTAGAAAACTTTACTTGAAGATATTTCAAACATGAAAATGCCCTCCTCCTTTTTGGTCTCCACCCAATAGCATTTTTTTTTTTGCATGATGAATGAAAATAAGATTCTAAGCAAGTTTCCAATATACATTAATTAGCATCTTTGGTTTAAGGTTAATTGTAAACGTAATTGCTATTGAAAACTGCTGTTTATATTCTCTGCACTATTAGTTCTGATTCTCCAAACAATGTAGTCGATGTATGGGGGTCATCATGAAAGAAAAACTAATAAGAAACTTTCCAATATGCACTGCCTAGACCCTTGTACAAGGGAATCTGTGTGAGGAGACAAGTCCAGATCATCGACTTCCTCATCTTCCTTTTCCACCCAATAATAATCACTGGCTGTCACATCCCCCCGTGCTTCTTTGCCTTTCAAAACGGTGAGCCACTAAAGAAACAGCGTAAACCGGACCATGGGGAATAGAGGCGCCCATTACTGGGAACTTTGTGGGGAGAGTAAGGATAATAGCGTGCAGGGAGGCGTAAAGCGAATTACGCCAGTAACCACGGCAACCGCGCACTGCTCTCAGCCCCCTGAGGGCCAACAAGAGCAACGTTTCCTGGTCGGGAGATCACATGACACGTAACGTGAGCACTAGCAATTGCGCATGCTCAGTCTTCTTGCAGGGAGGGGAAGGGTGCAGCGATGCCTGGTGTATTCACAGTGACAGCTCCTGCGTTGGCAATGACAGTGTTTTTAGGGAGGGGTGTGGGCCTTTTGTATTCTCCACTGTAAATGCCGGTACCAACTCCCTCCCTCACTAAACGTGTGGTTTAAAAACAGCCATAATAATGGTACAATTAAAGCGATAGTTCTGATACATTACCCCCTTGTTTGTATAAAAGATCACACGTTGGTTGGTGCAGGAAACGGTTCTATATGGATTACCAACCTATACATCTAATGTTGGACTGCAACCAGAATCTTTCTGGGGATTGTGGGATTTGTAGGCAAGCTGTGTCATGGTTCTGTCAGTGCTATTCACAGTCTCAGCATAGATGGTCGTCCTCCCACCTCCAGTCACTTTACAGCGTTAACTGCTGATAGGGAATGTCACATGTGTACTGCCATAGATCAGTTGTTATACATTTCCTTTGACAAATGGAAGAGACCAGAAAGGTCTAATACAGTGCCAGTAAAATGTACAGTATTAGTTCACTGTTCAGGGAATTCTATAGCCATAGCAGAGGGATCCCAGTTAAGGATCTAGGACTAGGAATCAATACTACAAGAATGAAATCATTGTAATATTACATAACAGCTATATAAGTTTCTCCCTCTTTAAGGCACCAGGGAAGGATTGCATAGAGCATGCCTTGTTCTGCGCATCCTTTTATGAAGTCAGCAGCTATTGGTTGGCTCTAGTTCTGCATCATGCTCACTTACTAGAGCATCCTCACAAGCAGAAATAAATCTGGTATCGTTCCTTCTGGGCTGCCTACATACCCTGGAGCTGATGGCAAAATATTCCTTGTCGTCGTAGTGTGTGTGGACGTCTAAGGATGGCAGCTGTAAGCCAATCCCAGCCTGTGCGCCAGCCCTGCATCTACCATTCATGCTATAAAGGTAGTGATCAGTGTCTGTTTATTGTATCTTACACAGTGTAGCTCATCCTCTTCTGTATGATTTGTGCGTGTATCACTTCATCAAAATGCAGTGTAGTGCATATGTATGCATAGCTCTATGAATGAAACAGATTGTTTGGTTTGGCTCTGCAATGATTCATTAGGTAGGAAGATAGGCAGCCAGGCAGTGTTCCTCCTTTTTGCCCATGTGTGCACTTTTATAACCGTGTTCACAGCTTCTCTGTGCATATATTATATTTACTTTTGCACTAAATTGATTGTGCGCACTACAATTTGTTGTGTGCACTGGCCTTAAAAATTTGTGTGTGTGCACAACAAGCACATGGCTCGGAGGCAACAGAAGACTGCAGTCAGAGGAATAAGCATGCATACAAACCGTGGCATAACTACACCTGCAGCAAAATCATTTTATGACCCCCATAAAGTTTGGAAATAATCTATTTTCATAAACAAATAAACACACAGTCAGTTCCCCATTTGGACAATTGCCTATTGGTCAATACTTGGTGAAAGAACGCAGGGAAATGTTTTGTGTTTTTTTTTTTTTGGTAAGAACATTTGATAAAGGTTGACAAATACTATTGATTTTGATAAATCTACCTTCTGGTTTCTCTTGTGTTTATGTTTTATTCCTGTTTTTTCAGTGGTTATCAACTTAAAGAAACCATTGCAACCAATCCAAATGAACAGCAAGCAGGTGGCACTGGAAATGTTTTCACTGTGTTCACAGCTAGATGTTCTCATCAAAGGAGAAGTAAAACAAGTAAGTGCATTTTTATAACATGTTGCAGTGTGTATGACTAGAACTGCTTAATTTTTATACTTAACTTACTGCATCACAAAACCATTGCTTTTAAAATTGTTTACATCATCTCTCCATTTTACATCCTATTAGGGCTTATTTTGAATGTCATTCATTTAGCATATGCTTACTGTACTCTGGTTTGTTAAAGGAAAACTATACCCTCTTTTTAATTTCTTTTTCATACTGTTCTGGAACTTCACATAACAGTTCACAGGATTGTCAAGATAGTAATGCAATTATTTGGATATCTTGAACCAAACAAATAGAACATAATAGAGAATAGTGACTTCATGAGAGAGGGAGGGGATGCATTACACTTTGAGCCTAAGGAGGGTGGGAAACTCCACACAGGCAGACAATAATAGTTTTTTTCAGGTAAGTCTGGGGAAAAAAAAAAATATGTATATATTTCTGACAGTTCAGATTATGATGTTTATACACCTTTTCTACAGCCCCATTAGAATGAGCTCATCAAAAAGTGGGATATTTTGTCAGTTGATGATGCTAGGGGTCATGAAAACTTTAAGCGAAAGTTAAGTTGAAGATACAGGGCTGACACAGAATGCACTGGTTTTGTCATGTGAATTTGCATTAATTACTAATTAGCTAGACCCTAAGATGAGGAAATTGATATCAGCGCATACTTCCAGATCATGTCTTGTGAATCAGCAAAGAACAAGAGAGCACCATCAGAAACACTGATCTTCACAGCTGTAGTGACTCTTGGCTCATACAGAAGCCCTAAACAGCATTCATATTGTAGGGAAAAGCTTCTATCCAAGGGGCTTGGCCTGCATGTGTTCCGGATAGCACACAGTTAGCAGAGCTCCGTACCAAATACCCTGTATTTTACCCTGTTGGTGAGCCTTTCTACGCTAATTCTTTTATCTGGGGATTATAATCCTAACCAGACATACCCAAAGGCGTGATGCGCAGAAACAAAGGCAATACAGTGCAGCCGAGGATGTCGGATCAAGAAAGCCCCGACTCCCAAGATGGCATCGACACAGGAGCCGCAATATTGAAGCAGAGCGGAAAGGGGCAGCCAGACAAACAGAAACCGGGACAGGCGACATAGGCTAAATTGAGTATGTTTGCTAGACAGGTGCACTCACCGGGCGCGGCCAAAATGTCCCCTCTGCACGGCACGGCATCACAAGAGCCGGTAACAGTACAGGCCCCTACGCCATCAGCCCACACAGCAGAGCCGATTCTATCTGAGATAGTTTACATGGTGTCCCAAAATCACGCTATTCTAGTGCAAAAACTAGAGGAACTGGGGGCTAGTTTTACTATCCAAAACAAGATATGCAAAACTTGAGGGAAAGCACTAACGAAACAGAACTGCATATCTCAGTCTTGGAGGACACGGTACACCCTCTCCCTAAGAGACTGGAGCAAGTGTACCGCCAGACCCATGCAATAGAAGCTCGGGCAGATAACTTAGAAAATCGCCTAAGGCAAAACAATATTCGGATAATCGGCATGCCAGAAAGAATAGATGGGACACAGATGGAAATGTTTATTGAAAAATGTCTGATCACAGAATATGGGCGCAAAACTTTCTCATCATCCTTTGTGGAAAGGGCACACCGCGTCCAGGGTCGAGCCCCACTCCCTGGAGCACCTCCCAGGCCCATAGTGGCAAGACTCTTAAACTACAGGGACAGAGATGCGTCACTGGCGGCTACCCGTAAAGCCGGAAAGATTATGCTGGAAAATCATTGTGTTTCCATATACCCGGATTTTTCACTGGAGGTGCGTAAACAGCAGCAAAAGAAGCACTTCGCAAAAAACGAATTACATATGCTGTGATTTTTCCGGCTAAATTACGGGTAGTCAAAGGCAACCAAGTTAACTTCTTTAACAAGCTGGAGGAAGTGCACGCATGTTTGGAAACTGCATCTACTTCATCTTCATTGCCCAAACAGCATGGTTCACCGCAAAGGCATGAGCCGCGTGACCATCCAGAAGAAGATACTTGAACTGTACATCAAGCGCTGACAGGCTCACCAAATGCAACATGCTCAGGAGCAAAAGCAGCTGGATTTATTACATATTGTATCAGGACTTTGAAGTAGTCCGAACCGTGACAGTACAATCTAGGGGACTTATACAGACTCTTGATCCTATGCTTCAGTTACAAATTCAGTTATTGTTTAAGGGATCATACCTGCCCACAATTGGGGTGGACAGGCGGGGAGGGGTAGGGGAGTATTTGAAGTTAATTTACAGATCACAGTTTGAACCGAGAGGATCAGCTAATGGTGAAATCTGCAACCCATTCTCTAGGAGCTTTCTTTGGTCAGTCTACAGCACACAGCCTTATTTCGATGTCACAAATAGATTTAGCTTTTGGTAATCCTGAATGGGTTAGCCAACTAGATACAGCCGAGATACTATCTTAGAACATGCCGCACTTACTTTACAAATAACGGTATTGACTACCCGAATACATAGACTCTGGAGGGTTAGTCAATTTTGGACAAAACAACTCAAAATAACTGAACCGATACATGAAGATCTTAAACTATTTATTGAAACTAATAATGGCACGTCCTCAGATAGTGTTGGACTCTCTTAAGACATATTCTAGAGGTCAATATATTTCTAGCATTAAGAAATATAACCTGGAAGCGCAAACTAAAATAGTAACACTACAGAGTCAAGTATCTGAGGCAGAAAAAATATTAATTCAAAACCCGACAGAAATATCAAAGCAGGAATTTCAGGCAGCAATGCATAACCTTACCCTTGCTCAAACTGCAAAAGTGGATAAGCGATTTTTGTATCACCGTGCTACAGGAGAAAAGAATAGTAAACTATTAGCAGTGCTAACGAAAATGGATAGGGCCAATGTTAATATTCCAGCAATTATGGATGAGAAGGGAGAAGTGTCTACTTCTCCAGAAGTTATTAATGGAATATTTGCATCTTATTATAACTGTATGCCTCCAAACTCACAGTTAGCAACCAAGAAATCTTAGAGTATGTACAAAGCATACCTTTATCACAATTAGAACCTCAGGAAAGGGAATTATTGAACCAAAGTATTACTGATCAGGAAATATTAGATGCCATAGCGGCTCTCCCGCCGGGGAAACTCCCGGGTTGGACGGCCTCCCGTCAGAATGGTACGGTGTGCATGGTTCAGTATTAATGCCTAGGCTAAAGGAATTGTATAATGCGATACTTCGGGGGGAGGCCCTGCCGAGTTCCATGGAAGAAACATTAATTACGCTACTCCTTAAAAGACCCACTACAATGCTCTTCGTTCAGACACATTTCCCTAATAAATGTGGATGCCAAGATCTTGGCAAAGATTTTATCCAAACGCCTTAATCAAGTGATACGTAAACTAATCTCCCCTGATCAAACTGGATTCATAAAGGGCTGCTCCACTGATATCAACTTCAGACGCCTCTATATTTACATCACGGCAAAGCACTCTAACTCGGGCACCCGTGTGGTGGCAGCTCTAGATAATGAAAAGGCGTTTGATTCAGTGGAGTGGAATATTTATGGGCAGTGATCAAGCAAATGGGCATTGGACAAAACTTTCTAAAATGGGTACAAGCCCTTTATTGCAACCCTTGGGCTAAAGTCAAAACAAATCAAAATGTGTCTTCATCTTTTAAAATAGTCTGGGGCACTCGGCAGGGCTGCCCCCTCTCATCACTGTTATTCACTCTAGCGATGGAGCCACTGGCAATACGGGTCAAAGAGAATTTTGATATAGTTGGGCTGCATGTTGGTCACCATGTGGAAAAAATTGCAATGTATGCGGACGATACTCTGCTGTTTCTGGAAAATCCGTATAAGGCCATAGACACAATAAATGAACACTGTCTTTTCAGGTCTTAAAATAAATTGGGCTAAGCCTAATATTTTCCTGATAGATCAATTCACCCCGGACCAATCCCGAATTCAGACCAATATCACCTGGGTTACTGAATTTAAGTATCTGGGCATTAAAATACATAGGGATTTGGATACATTTATAGAGCTAAATTTAACCTCTGTCCTCACCAATCTTGAAGCTAAAACCAAAGCTTTGTCTCAACTACAACTAACGGTCCTAAGGAAAATAAACTTATTTAAAATGTTGCTCCTGCCGAAATTTAATTATATATTTCGTCAATCACCAATTTCTATTCTGAACACTCTCTTTAAAAAGATAGATTCATTACTTACATCTCTCTATTGGACGAATACCCGACCCAGAGTTTCCCTAGATACCCTCCAATTGCCTGTGGACGCTGGGGGGCTGGCTGACCCTAGTATATATACAGTATATACAGATACTACTTATCAGCCAAATTGGTCACTATTTGGTGGTGGACCTACCCAACAGCTTCTAACTCAGCCACCATACTGGAATCTCACATAGTCGGATCTTCTGAGGCATTAAAAAATGTACTATATAGAGGAATAGGAGTCAACAAAAATCTTATGGAAATAATAAAAGCTACTGTGACTGATTGGAGGAAGGCCCAGAAATATGCAATCAGAGACCCAAACTACTGTTCTTCTTTTTCTCCTCTATGGTTTAACCCTAAACTCCCACATATTAAAACTATCCCTGATCCTCAGCTCTGGGCACACTATCACATAAAATATATCGGGGATGTGATTGATCAGGGCAAGATCCTGACATTCGAGGACATCAAGCTCAAATTTAGCCTCCCAAACAAAATTCTATTTCGCTACCTTCAACTACGGCATGCCATTACTGCCCAATTCCCATATGCTAGCATTGATATGAGTCCTACACGACTAGAAGAGTTTATCCACACCTTTGGTTTAGTGAAGCCCTTATCTCAGTTCTACAAACTAATTAGTCTACCTGCATCACCAATACTGCCCAAGTAATATGTCAAATGGGTTCAGGATATTCCAACTCTAACAATTCAAATATGGGAGGAGGTTTTAGAATCAATTTATGAGTCTCTAATTAACGTACGAGATAAAATGGTACAATTCAGGTACCTTCACAGGACATATCTTACCCTACATAGGCTACATGTAATAACACACACTATTCCAGATGTATGTCCTAAATGTAGTTATTCCCCGCTACCTTTATACACATGGGATGGTCCTGTCAGCATATACAAAACTTCTGGAAAGAGGTCCTAGAGGAATGCTCGGATGTATCCTCCACTCATATTCCAATGGAACCACTACCTATTCTTCTCAACCAGGTGGAAATGATATCTCCTCCTCGTAAAATCAGAAGTCTTATAACGGCTTTACTGATTTATGCAAGAAAAATTATAGCAATTAGCTGGAAATCGTCACTAGCACCAACAAAAGGACAGTGGGTTAATATGGTAAACAACAATGTTCCACTATACAGGCTGACATATTTACAAAGGGGATGCCCAAACAAATTTGACTCTATATGGGAAACATGGTTGGATACATTTTTACCATCCAGAAAGCAGGATGTAAGTACTTAAGGCAAAAGGATTAGCATAATAAGGTACACAAAGTGAACTAAGGTTAGCAGATAAAAGAAAGTATTCTTCAAATTAGAAGAACTCTCGGGTAATCACTTAGTTATTTAAGTTAGATCACTGGACAATTTTAAAGATGTGCATAACCAGGGCCGGACTGGGAGTAAAAAGCAGCCCTGGCAAAAAAAATCAAAGCAGCCCACAAATGCGTGCTAGTCTTTTACCTATACACACACACATATATATATATAATATCCTTATCATTTACAGTCGGGGGTACATTATCCCTTATAATACATGAGTAATACTCAGAGTTCCCTGTTTAACTCAGCCTGCAGCCTTGTGCCTTTATACGGTCACAGAACAACCCCTCAGTGACTTCTAATATCCTTATCATTTACAGTAGGGGGTACATTATCCCTTATAATACATGAGTGATACTCAGAATTCCCTGTATAACTCAGCCTGCAGCCTTGTGCCTTTATATGGTCACAGAACAACCCCTCAGTGACTTCTAATATCCTTATATATACCTCCCATCCCCCATATACACTCTGTGCTGCACTTACCTACACTATCCCCTGATATTTACCTCCCATATACACCCACATATACAGCAAGCAATAGGACAGTTTCCTGCCTCAATACCCTGTAATGTGACAGTTAATTTTAAAACAGCAGAATAGGGAACAATGCTATTGTCTTCTGTCTCTACTCCCCTGAAACAGTTAATTATAAACAGCAGCAAGCATAACCAACAATACCATCTGTCCTGTGTCCTTAAAGCCCCCCCCTTTCCAGCAGCCAGTATGCCTAGAGAATTTACGATCCTTCTTGTGACCCACGTTAACTTTAAACAGCAGCCTTCCAATAAGAGTGTGCACTTCTCCAGAGCAGCAGAGAACAGGCGCTCAGTGCAGGCCAATCCTCCCACATTCTTTTATTGAGAGACGTGCACACTCTTACCTGTCCCGTGCTGTTTAAAGTTAAATGGTACAGCAGACCAAAGCCACAAGACGGATCATAATGTATTGCTGATTAAAAGATTCATGCTATTAGAATGAAGTTTAGGTCAGCGCTGCTGCACTGCTCCTACATGAATATGTTTACCTTTGAAGAGTAGAGCGCTGCTCGCTCAAACACAAGCAGGTCATCAATCTGGTAGGAGGTGGGCTGGGCTAATTGCAAGGGCAGGCATCAGGAGAATGCACGCTCCTGCGTGCACTCTTAGCATATAATCAGAAGAGGCTGCCCACAGATCTTCTTCCAGTCTCCGCCCTCGTGGCTCAGCCCTCCCCCTGTCCTAAAATGCTTGCCGTAAACCTAAAGTAGACGGCAGGCATTTTTTCTAAAGTAAGCACCGCATCTAATAAGGAAGAGTGTGGCCCACTTCAACACAGAATAGAGCGGCCCCTCGGGCATTTGCCCGAATTGATACATTACCAGTCCGGGCCTGTGCATAACAGTAAGGGCTCTTAAATATCACAGGGACTAGCAACCTGGTTTAAATGTATACTTGTCTGACAATATGACGCTACTGTATAAAGGAATACAAAGGACAATGCTTAGATTGTTAAGACTTGATTATATACAACTGTATGCACATTTGAAATTCAATAAAAAACAATTGTTAAAAAAAAACAAAAAAAAAACTTCTATCCAAAAGGTCAAAGTTACAATTAGTAACTGAATTTACAAGGATGTTAGCCTTTGTCAAAAGCAATTATTTTCTAATTGAACTTCTTCAAAATGAGAGAAAATGCTGTTATACACGGACACATTAAGACTTATGCAGTCATACCACAAACCAGTATTTGGCAGCTGGTGTAATGGCTGTATCAAAGTTGTATGATTAAATCAAGATCTACCAGTCACACACAGATTTAATCGTCCACTGTAAGGTCATGAAATTCTGTGTATTGGCTCATGGCAAACTGCTCCTATATCAAAGGCCAAGCTATGACACACATCAGTAAATATGTTTCACAGTTGCAAACCATGAGCACTCTGGTATGGAGGTATGTAGCAGCTTTCCATTACTACTTCTTTCATCTAAAAGGATTGAGAAGGAACACTTTGCTACAACTTTGGCTACATACCACAACAAGAAAACTTGGGAAGCCCAGTGTCCAGGCCTAGTGCATTTGTTAAGGTTGCAAGTATGGTAGTTCCACTCGGATATACAGTAAATGTTGCAGATCGTGCGATATATAGAAGTACAGCAAAAAAGAGAGCTATTGTTCCATAACAATATCTATAGAAATAAGTGATGTTTGAAGCACAGCAATTGCAATGTTAGTATTCATTGTTTATATGGGTGAGGCCTGGGTGAGAATCATTGCTCAAGCTGTGTATGTACCATGTTGTAGTATAGTCTCCCAGATCAAATAAATTATAGTAAATGAGACTACGTACTTTTCCCAGCTAATTTTGACAGAATTGAACCTCCTTGAGGGGGTGACCTATGAATGACAGGGAAAGACACACATCTCACAGTGATTCCAAGTGTTGTCTGGACCTTGTTTTTATTTTAGAATTGATTATAATATAGTGTATAATTATAATATAGTGGTGCTGTCTTTTTACATGTTACTAAATTACTCAAAAACCACATATAATAAAAAATGGAGGATGGGGGAAATGGCACTTTATATCACTGTTCTACAGGAGCTGTTGTTGAAGTACAACTCCTTAGAAGTTGAGCAATAGCTGAAGGGCCATAGGCTTGACAGTTCCAAATTATATAAAGGGCATGGATTGTGTATCAGTGTGTCTGTGCATTTCTCTTTCAGCACTCTATACTTTATTTTTAGATACAGGAGCAGTTTGCAGATGACGTGAGTCATGACGTGAGCCTTGGGGAGTATGCTACATTGCACACACTGGGTGAGCTTTTTGTGTGTCACTCCTATTATTCTGGTTGTTACTTATCTGATCAACATCAGCCATGAAATATTTGCCCTGACTCCATATATTGCAATATATGTGTGTGTGTGTGGGGGGGGGGGCGGGGGGTTGGTCTGCCTATGGCCCTTCAGCATGTTGTTGAACTAGAAACCCCTGGCTCCCACTAAAAATAAAAACTGGCTTACAATGGAACCTGGCCTTCCTGCTTGGCTAGTGGATCCTCTGTACTTTTGGCCTTGGTATGAAGGCATTTGGACTTGAAAAGAAATGTCTTGAAAAGAAATGTCACCAATGATTGCTAGCACAACCAATGTAAATGTGTTAAATAATTTGTCAGTGTTTACATTTAAATGTAGCGATGTATAAAAAATTATTATTTGACATTGTGTATTCTTGCTGGTACTGGTACAACTCTAAAAAAAGTGTGATTATTTTCCTTGTAGGGACAGAGATTGTGGAAAGAATGAAAGAATGTTTAGCAAATTTACCAGAACCAATTCCATGCTTAGAGGTAAAAAAAAATATATACTTTTTTTTTTTTTTTTTTAAAAAATACTTGATTTCTGTTTGTCTTTTTAACATTTATCACTTAAAGGGGACCTATCACCCGAAAAACATATTCCAAATCCTATTTAATCAAGTAATAAAAGATACAGTTTTGGCTTTTGAACTGTTCAGATGCCTACAGATGATTACAAAATGTTGTAAATCCCCTGAGCAGGTACCTTGTATTGTAAAATACCTGTCAAAGGCACACATATGCTAAATTTCATTACATCTAACATTAATGTTAGTAAATTAATATTTTGAATATCAGCAATACCCTTCAATAAAAATGTGTTTTTGTATTTGATTTCTTTCATGTTATTAAAGACTGAATATCATTTCTATATGTATAAAATTTACAGGACTATCTTGATACTTCAGGCTTATCAATGCTTTTTCCAAGGGTTGAAATATACATCATACATGAAAGGCCAGTTGATATGTTGGAAAAACCTCCAATGGATGGTAAGAGGAAGACCACTTGGTATGTAAAAAAAATATGCTCAGGCAGAGAACGTTATATATCACTCTGCCCTGGAATAATAATTCAGAAGGTTTAAACTGAAAAGTTATAATTTAGAAGGTTTACAGTAAAATAATTTATAGAATAATGAATTATAATGCAGTTCTGTTTCTGTTCTTTTTTTACACTGTAGAGCTTTCATGGCTGAAATTTAGGAAAGCATAGCAGCTCTTGATGCATAGAGGGAAACTAAAAAATATATCTGCAGAGGAATTATAGACACAAGTATATTTTTTGTATAGTTGTGGAAAAAAGTTTGTAAAACCTGTAGAATTAACTATATTATCTATACCCTTTAAATGAGACATATAGGATAAATGAAAAAACCCTAATTTTGTAGGCAGTTGTGTATATGATATTTTGTTGGTTTTATATTGTGCTAAAAAGTAATATTATCTTTAAAAATGGCCCTTTATTTGAGCTCCCTATAAATGATCACTGGTCCCAGGTCCCAGTTTCAAATGAGGGATGGACAAGTCCTAACGGTCCCTGCCAGAAGCACAGTAGTTGGGGACAGCTAATCACAGCCCTGCAGTCACACAAGCAAAGACAGGCTTCAGTTCCCCATCAGGTTAGCCTAGCAAATAATTGGTTCCTATCCTACAGTGCACTATGGTGAGTGCCACCGGCTCCCCTGCACAGCCAGACAATTCAATGGACAGGAAGTGGAACAGATAGGACTAGTACGGTTTTTGCAGAAATTTATCAAAAAAGAAACCAGAAACACAACTTTTTAAAGCACATGCCTTCTATATCTAAAAGTGGAAAATGCACTGGTATATTCTTGTTTTTTACATAAAATGTCTAATTTAACTACTTAGTAAATAGGATATATGTTATTGGCAAAAATGTACAGAGGACCAACAATGTTTTTTCTACATTTATGGGTTCCATTCAGTTGAAAGGAAAAAAAAATCATTGCTGGTGCCTGACAGTAAAAGGTATAAGAAATTATTATTTATGTACCACCATCAACACCTGCAGCTCTTTACAGAGTAGGGAATACATACATAAGACTTAACATTTTATTTATAAGGACAAACATTTCACCAGAATATACACACAGTTGCAATTGCATATTGTTAGGTGACAATAGGGGAGGGCCCTGCTCGCAAGAGCATACAATGTAAGAGGGAGAGAATTTAAGACATACGGTGAGGGGAACCAGTGTGATTGTAAAGTTTTTTAGGTTAGGATTCTGGGATAAGAGAATTCTAGTAATATTAGGATTATGATATAATGATACTGGCAAAAGTACCAGTACCTCTAATATTGTGTTTCTTCCTAGAATACTACATTCACATAGGAAAACTGAATCAGCTTTTGGTCCTTAGCCAGCAATTGGAAGATGATGTGAAGCACTTAGGAAGCCATAAATATGTTGCTCATCAGTTGTCAGTTCTCTACGTAAGTGCATAATTGTTGTTCTATTGATTATTGCTATGTTAAGTTTCAGTTCCATTCTTAAATGCTTGCTTGGCAATAGTCTACATGTACCTTCCTTAATTTCTGTGAAGCACCTTAACCCTCATGTGCAGATAACAGACACATCCTAATTTTAACATGGATGGATAATTAAAGAATTTATTTTTACAAAAGATTACTTATTACAATTTGGTTCTGTTAGCAGTGCAAGTGAATTTAATTACTGTTGTAATGGTTCAACAGATACATACACATTTCCTATGTATAACTGATTTCCGGTGTACCCTTTCCCGACTGACCATTCCACACTTGCTGCTTAAACATAGGTGATTTTTATTCTGCCCGGTGTGAATGGGCCTTTTTTGTTTCATTTGGGGCCCTATTCTATAAAAAATAGAAAACTGAAAAATAATTTGGCATATGTTTCCAGTCCTCACATTTTAATATTTTGTATATTCACGTTTTATATAACTTGTTCAATAGGGAATGTAATATACAAACAAAATACCATAAAATTGCTATTCACAATGTAATATTCTTCATGTATATTTTAATGCACATTTTTAAGTCTTTCTTAAAGATGGTGGGGTTTTGGCACACATAACTTTTTAAGTAACTTTCTAAGGGGTTTTGGCTCATATAAGATAACTTATGTAAGAAGTATTATTAAATACACAGATCACTGTAGCAAACTACAACATTTAAATTTTTTATCACTGGAATCTATATACTGTATCTATCATCTATCTATGTGTAAACCACCTTATTGCATCAGCCTACGCGGCTACTGGATCCTTGCATCCACTCAGCATATAGGCACACAGCTGACAAAATGGCTTGAGGCATAAGCAGACATGTTCTGGATTTTTCAACTCTTTGTTAAGGTGGGGTGCACTTGGCTGGAGCCCTGAATGACAGCAGGAATGTATATTGCAAGGCCACCAGCCCACCTCTCCCATAGATCTTAATGCACTGGGATTTAACATAACAAAAACAGTGATTGTATAGTGGATACAAGAATTACATAAAACAAATGGATATAGCAGCAGCACTGCAAGGCCACCAACCCACCTACATTACAACAGGCAGTTACTACTATATATCGCCAGAAACATATTACAGAATTTTTATAGCCTAGAAGCATATGGTATAAGGTAAAATACATGAAACATCAATAAATAATAAAAATTCCTTTGCAGTGTGATGAGAAAATCCTGATCAGCTAACAGGGTGCTGTGGGTACAGTCAGACTGATTCCTTATACAGCAGCCATCTTGGGATGCAACATGTGCCCTGTATGACTTCATTATAAATATATAGATCCGGGAACGTACCAAACCCAGTCCTCGATTTGTGGCGAGGCCACAAAGGCACAGGCCTATGGTGGCAAAATATTAACACAGCTCACTAGCAGCTCCCCAGCGATCCAGTGCTGGTGCACATGTGCGCTCACGGGGATGGGAGTATTCGGGCGACCGTGTGGCCAGGCGCCAGGACCATTCGACCTCGGGGCGCCT
Organism: Xenopus laevis; assembly: GCF_017654675.1. Classification (NCBI taxonomy): domain Eukaryota; kingdom Metazoa; phylum Chordata; class Amphibia; order Anura; family Pipidae; genus Xenopus; species Xenopus laevis. Next base: position 119,604,124 of record NC_054373.1, read on the forward strand.
GCCCACTAAATCCGGCGCTGGCAGTATTCACAAGGGGGTTTAGGAAAAGCCCATTACCAAGATACAGTCTGGTAAATATTCTTGACTGATTCAGTGTCTGATATTAAACAAAGAGGTTTAACTTCTGTCAAAAATAATTTATAACCTGGCATTGTCCTAATAAACAATAGAATAACACGTTTACATGTTGCAATACTTATTGTGTTACACATGTGTTTGGATTAGATGAAGAGAAAAAGAGCCTGCACTCTCTGAAGTCAAAGCAGTGATCCAATATTTTTATTGTAAAGAGGCTAGAGACTGAGAGAGCTGAAACTTTAGTCTTCACAATAATGAAGTTTTAATGAAGTTCTGAGTGTGCAGACTCCTTTTGCTATTCCACTTATGTACTGGATCCAAGACATAAGTTCCATAATGCAGATGAGTGATAGAATATTTGACTGTTTTGTTGTCTATATATGTGTATAAATCACCATACATACATACAGCAATTTCCTTGAACAGTAAAATATTTAAAACATTTCATATTTTATAAGTTCGGTTACATTTTCTTTCCATTATGTGTCCCCTGGTTTTTTGTTTTTTTAAATTAAAATAATGACCTTTATTGCAAAGGAATTGGTGCATACATTTGATGGCACATGAACCTTCAGATTACTCTAAAGATAGTATTTATTGTACCTGTATTTTTGCTGCTTTAGAAAGTTCTCAGTTATTTCAGTGGATACCCATCTTTGGATCTTCCGAAGCGAGATATTGAAGCCAATTTTAAATTCGTGAAATCTGCTCTAGCTACAATTGATGGATCAAGACAAGAGCCTGTTTTACCTGCACAGCTTTTGACATGGTAAGAATAGACATAACTTCCTGTAAATATTCAGTAAAACAAGTGTTCTGTTTCACAAAGGAATGTTGCCAGCATAGGCTAAGCTTTCCATATAAAAGTACATCAGGTGCTTGGTAATGGGGGGATCTTCACCCCCTGACTTTGTCAATCCTACAAAGTTGACACACAAAGCTGAATTGCAGGCAAAACCTGCAAACTTTTGGGGGCACATTCATTCCTCAAGCATACGGATCTGTGCTAAATGCACAAAATAAAAGGAACACATACATATTTGATAAAAACAAATGATAAAGTTGTGTTTAACTGTGTAAATAATAGACTTTCTTCATGACCATGACTTTTAAGATGTTTATACTGGAGTGGGACTGTCATTGTTTGAATTGTGAATTTTTGCTAAGAACCTCAGGGGTTATAGTATATTATTGTTTTTATTAAATATGTAAATGTGTTTTTTTTTTGGTGCACTTAGCATAATGTGCAAAGTTTAGTGGACAAACTCCTTCCTCCAGCATATAGTAATGAGCCTAGAGTCTACTACTGGTTTAAACTCATTTTACTGTATTTTTCCATTGCAGGCTCCTGGAATTGACACAAACAATTATTACTACAGTATCCTCACTCCCTGAAGAACTGACTGGGGAAATAATGCCAGTGCTGGCATATTCTTTATTGCAGTGATTTTTGTCAGACAACAAAAAGAAACAGTGCATATATACTGGCTCCAATACACTTAACGAGATACTTATGCCTTAGTACCGACTAGTAACAGTCGTCTCTCCACGAACACAACCCTGTGACAATAATATAAATGTATATATAACATATGTTGGCTCATTTTGTGAATGTTTATTGGGGTCATATGTTCTTTTGTCAGAAGACATATTCCTGTCTCTGAATAAGTGCCATGCTATTCCCATGGTAAAGAAGGAGAAGAATAGCTTTCTTATAAAGGTATTGGATCCATTATACGGAAACCCTTTATTCAAAAATCTCCGAATTACAGAAAGACTTTCTCCCAAAGACTCCATTTTATCCAATTAATCCAGATTTTTAAAAATTATTTCCTGTTTTAGTAATAAAACCGTACCTTGTACTTGATCAAAACTAAGATATAATTAATCCTTATTGGAAGCAAAACCAGCCTATTGGGTTTATTTAATGTTTATATAATTTTCTAGTATACTTATGGATTGAAGATCCAAATCACGGAAGCATTAGTTATCCAGAAAACTCCAGGTCCCAAGCATTCTGGATAACAGGTCCCATACCTGTAATTCCTTTAACAAGATATTATATTTCACAAGATATAATATTCCATCCGCAAGATATTATTATTATTAGACTTGTTAAACTAATTTAATTGTGCAAATTCTAAGCTATGGTTAAATGAGTTGACAAGCTTGTAAACACATAATGAAATTCATCACACTAAAGGGCAGATTTATGAAATGATTGCAGATACGAGTACTTTTCTTCAATTAATTGCACTGGCTTGCTGCTGAATGGGAATTTTTTGAAAACTGAGCATTTTTTTTCCATGAGCTGATTTTTTGAAAGTTAAACAGCTCAACTGGTTTTAGGTGGAAAGCTTTTTATTTTTGTCAAAAACACATTCAAAACAGCTTGTTTTTTTTAAGGGCAAGGGCAGGCTAGTGAATTTGGGTGATTTTGAACGCTTCTCTCTGCTTGTTGAATATTAATGAGGGTTGAGAGAATTGGATACGCTGAATTTAGCGGCTTCCATTTAAAATTACATTTTCCGCCTGTGTGCAGCTACACAGAGCCGAGCGGAGCAGAGGTCAGCCTGAAAAACTCTCATTAGTGTGAAGGTAGTCCACCCACTACCTTCACAAAGAGTAGATACTCACATTGTAGAGAAATAAGCTGTATAATGGGCAATGGGAAGTTGCCTAATGTGAAATTAACTTAAATTCAGGACTTTGAAAGGGATATTTTAAAAAGTAATGTTATCTTAAATCTTCCTTTATGTTAACTACACATATAGTTGGAATAATCTTGTACTGTGTGTCAAATAAAAAATGTTTTTGTACAGAACAGCTTATTTGTAAAGAATGCGTTCTTGCAATACAAAGTTATCTTATGATAGTATTGTGTGCCCATGTATTCATGTACCCTAAAAAGGTAAGTAATAGTATATGTAGACAAAACATTTCAGGGATGCTGTGAAATTAGCTGTGTACTCTAATTACTTTTACTTTTGCTTGCCCTCTGCAGATTTCAAGCAAAGCACATTGCACTTAACTGGAAATCTGCAAAAAGAATTAACTTCTGATACAGAGAGGTCTTACTGTAGGTATGCCACAGAGAGCTAAACTTTTTGCACCTGTCTGAGACATTATTCTAAATTTCCCATTTGGAGCAGTGCCTTGGCCATGGTTCTATTATGTCAAAACTCCGAACTTGCTCATTTCAAGGCTTGTGAATCACACTTTTGCATCTTGGGGCTCCCATCCTGTCATGGAGACCCTGACTGCAGTTTCCCCATACACTTCGGATGGTGGTCCTGGTTATAAAAATTCCTTAGTCTATAAAATTTAAAGAACCCAACAGTTCTATCACTTTGCACTACACTTAGTTGAGGGGGTGGATGTTCAGGGTATGAGAAATGAGTAAGGAGTAGCTCAGGTAGGTTGAATACATTAGTAGAAGCTGGAGAAATAGACTTCATGAATGAGGGCTTGTGGTTAGTGTCACTATAGTCACTTTGATATCATGCATTAGCAGTGTGTGATTGATACACTAGCTAGGAAGAGTTGTTGTACCCTTCAACGAGGAGTACCAGATGACTCTGTATGGACTCTGGTGGATAGTGAACATGGCAGTGATAAATCCATTGGAGGCAAACTGAGAGATCCTGGTATACTGGGGACTGGACACCTGGTAGTGTAATACCTAGCTGACACTGATGTGATGTCATAAGACTGTCCACTTTACCAAGTGAAGTACTCATTGTTTGACTATTTATGTCCCTCAATAAATGTGCTCTTCTTGTTATGAACAACCGGCACCCAAGAATTCTCTTAAAGGAATAGTTCAGTGTGAAAATAAAAACTGTGTAAATAGATAGGCTGTGCAAAATAAAAAATGTTTCTAATATTGTTAGTCAGCCAAAAATGTAATATATAAAGGCTGAAGTCAACAGATGTCTAATAAAACAGCTAGAATCCAACTTCCTGCTTTTCAGCTCTATAACTCTGAGCTAGTCAGTGACTTGAAGGGGGGCCACATGGTACATTTCTGTTCAGTGAGTTTGTAATTGATCCTCAGCATTCAGCTCCGATTCAAAAGCAACAGATATGACCCATGTGGCCCCCCCTCAAATCTCTGATTGGTTACTGCCTGGTAACCAGGGTAACCAGTCAGTGTAAACCAAGAGAGCTGAAAAAGCAGGAAGTAGTGTTCAGACTGACATGTTATACATCAAATCACTCCAGCCTTTATTCATTAAATTTTTGGCTTACTAACTATATTAGAAACATTTTTTATTTTGCACAGCCTATCTATTTACCCAGTTTTTATTTTTACACTGAACAATTCCTTTAAACGTGTTTGTGAGAGTTGTAGTTTACCATGGAAACCATTTACATCCATTTTCCTGCATGGGCCCAGAGTTAAACAGTCACACTTAGCAGTTTTGTACCTGTGTAGAGCATCAGGAGTTAAAATTCCTACAGTGTTACGCTGTGGTTCATGTGGTTGCCCCATAAGAAGAATTGAACTGAACTGCATGTAGTATATATACTGTGTGTATATATATATATATATATATATATATATATATAAGTCAGTCTTATATGGTGCACTAAAACACACAAAAATTATTTCAATGTTTCGGCACCATCACTTGGGCCGTTTTCCTGAAGTTTGGATGCAAGAGTGATATTTGAATAAAAGATTTTGATAAAAGTTTCTGGAGTGCTGGTCCATTCTGAAAGTTACATACTACATTTGAAATTCCCAGAACCCACCAGCACACCCTGGCCTCTCCAGCATAAGTTGGCCCGGTGCACAGTCAGAAGGGATCGGCAACCCCAATTGTAGTCAGCGTAATAAAAGAAAAACTGGCACTCAGAGCTCGATGCATGCGGGCAAAGCCCTGCGTGTTTATTACAATGTACATTGTAATAAACACGCAGGGCTTTGCCCGCATGCATCGAGCTCTGAGTGCCAGTTTTTCTTTTATTACATACTACATTTGACCATAGCACCCATCTTGGACTATGTTCAGTGTTGGGATGTGCAAAGCCTAAACGGCATCAAACTGATATCCCAATAGAACATCTGCAAACATGCTCCTAATACCCAAATGTTGTGCTCTCTTCCTAAATGACATAGGCATGCCTAAATGCTTGCTAATGGGAGTGACAAATGTTTTCCATGTCAGAGGAAAAAGTTGTATATTTTGAGCATGCCCTAATGGTCCCTGCCAGAAGCACAGTAGGAGGGTGACAGCCAATCACAGCCCTGCAGTCACACAAGCAAAGACAGGCTTCAGTTCCCTATCAGGTCCTGCTAGCTGCTGATTGGTTCCTGTCCTAAAGTGCAGTGAGCTGAGAACCACCAGCTCCAGCAGAAATATTCAATAAATCAGCCTGAAACACAATTCTTCTATATCTGAATTAATATAACGCACTGGTACATTCTTATTTTTTTACACAATATGTCTCCTGATGGAGCTGCAAGAGGGACCAAAACATTGCTGCTTCCACTAACATGAACTGCACTGGCATGAACTGAAGAGGAATAAAGAGAGCGGCTGCTGCTCTGCTAGACGTGGCCATGGGAAAGTTGTGCCTGTGTAGTAGGTTGTTCACTGCTGCGCCATTTTATCTCATCTGTATATGCCAGTTGATTTGGTGCTCTGATATCCACATAAATCTGAAGCCGTTCATGCTGTTGGCAAATCACTCTGCCTCGCCCCCCCCCCCTTTTATCACCCCGTGCTTCCCCCTTCAAACCCCGTTGCATCATGGTTTGTCAAATGTCTTTGTCAGTTGAACACAAAACTGCAGTGTGATGTATTACTGTTCTGGAACTGTAATGCATTCTCGGTTAAAAACCACCACCCCCTGCAAACTGTTCTGAGCACAATGGGCCGACTTGGGCTCGCCGCGTAACGTGACACCGTCACATTCAACTTCATTTCCACTGCCTCACTGAGGTACCGTAATGCATGAATGAAAGCGCCCCTCTGATTGGCTGTTGAGCTGTGCTGTTCAGCTGTGTGTAGGAAGAACAGAGAAGAAGGGGCGGCCTCCAGGGCATACAAATGATAATAACAAACTGCAGAGCACAGAAGGGGGTGTGTGCAGGTGTAGCCCTGACAACTACCACTAGCACAGGTAAGCGGCTGTGTGGGAAAGCAGTGTTATTGCAGCAGTGATTTGGGGCTGATATGGCAGGAAGATGATATGCAGGCCCTGCTGGTATAGTTACTACCAGCTTCTGAGTATACTGATGGATGGCATGGATTACATGGCTTGTATTGGCTGCCATAATGGACCAGTAAACATTGAAACTCTCTGCATGCTGTACAGTAATGCTAATAATTGTAATAATGCTAATAGTTGTAATAATGCTAATAATTGTAATAATGCTGTTAACTGTAATAATGCTAATAATTGTAGTTTCTCATGAGCAGGGGTGCCAGGGCTCCCAGCCTTTGAGGCAGTGTAGAAGACAATGTCAATGGAGTTGTGTGTATACTCTTTCTGCCTTCAATTGATCTGAGCATTTAGACTTTACCTTAAAGGGGGTCATACTGTATTGTCACATTTCTAAGTCTAATATCCTGTAGCAAAATCGAATTGCTATGGAATAATAGACCTGGTTCAGACTTTGACTGTATTACATTAAAATGAATAAAATGATATAGAACTGATCCTTCTATAGTACGATTACACTATCACTTGAAAATTCAGGGACACATCTAGAAGATCCAGTAAGGAGGGCTGCATTAATTGCAAATTAATTTGCATGCAACCAGTTTAGCCCTAAATCATACATTTAGTAGACATTTACCTGAAGTGAACTAGTAACCTTATTTTAAAGGTTTAATTAAATCACACTAAGGGGGTTATTTACTAATTCATCTCATAATTGAAATAAAAAAAAGTTCAAGCAAACTCCCATGCCCAAGTTTGCCTTATTTATTAATAAAAAAAATCGGATCAGGACAAAAAAACATTAAAATCGAGTGAAACCCTGAATCATAAGATTTGTTCTGATTATTTTCCTGAATCAGTTGATTTTTTTCAGGTTTATGCCCAAAAACCCCAACTTTATTGCATTATCAGGCTAAACCCAGCGCAAGCCACAATATTTTCAAATTGGGATAGGAGATCTCCCATTGACTTATACAAGATTTCTCGACAAGTCTGAGATTGAAATAAAAAAAGTTCAAGCAAACTCCCATGCCCAAGATTGCCTTATTTATTAATAAAAAAAAAAAATGGAAAAATCGAATCCAGAAAAAAAAGCGAGTGAAACCCTGAATCGTAACATTTATTCTGACATTTTTCCTGAATCGCTTGATTTTTTTTCGGGTTTATGCCCAAAAACCCCAAATTTATTGGATTATCAGGCTAAACTTCACAATATCTTCAAATTGGTATAGGGCATCTCCCATTGACTTATACAAGATCTCGACAGGTCTGAGATTTCGGATTCAGGTTTTTTGCAGTATCAAGATATAATAAATCTCGACAAGTTTGAGTTTTTTTCCCCATGAAAAAAAAAAATCGAGTTTTTGCCCCAAAAAGCCCTACCAGAGAAATTCAAGTTTTAGTAAATAACCCCCTTGGGGTCATCTAGTAAACCCCCTGCTAGAGCCACGCAAATTGCTCTTTAGTGCTTCAGCATAAGGTGAACAGCACAAGCAGCCCGTCTGCCATATGGTTATAAATGTGTGGCACCTCTTTCCTTTGTACAAGTTATGTTTATACAGCAGTTGTGTTTAATTAAGGGCCTCTCTCATGAGGCCCTGTACCTAATACTTTTTGCCCATAATGCACTGTGTTTTTAGTCAGGAGTTTTGGAATTGTCCCTCCCAGGCCATTTGCAGATCTTTGAATCACATTCCAGAGGCTTTTGACAGGCAAAAAAACACAGTTTTTTGTAAGGGGCAGCAGTAGCAAGTGACTGAGCATGTGGGCATCGCCTTGCATTCTACTTACTTGTGCTTCATCTAAAAAGTACATAAAAGGGCACCTATAGACACAAGGTGCATTATCTGTTTATAGGGTTTTAGCTGCATCCTTCATAACTTCTGTTATAGCTACAAACCCTGTTGGGATTCTTATCACATGCATGAATTATAACAATGTTTCTTAGTGATCTTCAGGTTTTTCTTGCATTTAATGCATTGACCCCCCACTGTTCTACCTGACCTTGTGGAAAGATTTTAAACTTATTTTATGTATGTATTATTTATACAGGTACATCGACTAAATTATTTTATTTTATTTTGCATTGGAGCAGGTTGAACCCAGGAAGGTATTCTCTTGGTCGTTCATTAAGAACACGATGTGAAAGATGTGATAGCAGCCTCTAATCAGTCTGCCAAAAGAAAGACATGACATGGAAACTGCCTCTATAGCATCTCACATAAAGAAATATATTAATTGCTAAATCAGACACTTATTATGTCATTAAAATAATGCAGAATAGTAAATGTATCCATATACTATCAAGCATTTTAGAATAATATGGGAACATTCTAGATTTGATAAAGCTGGCTTATTGAGTTCAGGGATCACACCCTTTAATATTATCACATTTTTTTTAAATTGCTATAGTATATCTATTTAACTTTTGTTCAATGCTTAATAAATTAGACCTCATCATCCATTTTCCTTTTTTGTACCTGGTAGCAAAGAAAAAAAGAAAAAGGGGTAATGTAAACAGACGTGTGGCAATAACATTTACCCCTGGGCTGTTTTATTCTCTGGAATATATTCACTGATTATAATTCTGCTAGTGCAATCCTGAGACTACAATAATGTTTAAACTGTGTTATAATGCAGAGAGAATAACCAAGGAGAAAATATACAAAAGGATGTGGACTGGGAAAGCCTTGTGATAATGGTAAGTTGTTTCTTTTTTGATTTTGGCTGCCAGTTTATTAAATATATTATTATATCTTAGCAAGTCAATCACCATGATTTTAAGCAGTAGCAGCTCTGAGCTCTAACACTCCAAAACTTCTGCAATTTGCTAATTCATTCAAATTTACCCCACAAAGCTGAAAAGCACAGGTGGGTAGGTGCCAACTTTATCATCTCTTGAAAGTAAGCACCAAACCAGAGCATACACACTTAAAGCCATTTAACACTTGAAGCCATTAACACCTAAGAGCATATTTAATGGTGCTTTGAACCAGGTAGGGCAAACTGAGCTGTGGGCAAACTGAGTTCTGAGGAAATGCAATGGTGCAGCTCAGGAGGGGTTTGGAGGCCACTCCATGTGTTGAACTAAATCACACATGTTTGGTTTAACTTTAAGGAGTTGTTCACCTTAGAATCAACTTTAAGGGGTTATTTATTAAGGTTCGAGTTGTGTTTTCCACGAAAATTCAAATTGATTCTTTGGTCAAGTTTTTACATTTTTCGAGATTTATTATACCCCGACCCTGAAAATAGCTTGAATCAGAAAATATACTATATTAAATCTGTCAAGGTCATGTAGGAGTCAGTAGCAGAGGTCTCTTGAACCATTTGAAGATGTTAATAGTCTCCTTGATGTTTGAGTTTTTTTCAGAGCCAGTGACCCCTAACAACCAGGTAGCATTTTTATGTAAGAAACATACAAACACAGTACAAATTCCACTAAGAATAGGTCCAATAGGATATTATTAGGATCCTGTATATTATTAACACCTATTTATAAAGTGCCAACATTCTCTGCAGTGCTGTACAATAAATGGATGTATACACTGAACATACTGATTACATACAAAAAACAGCTAATAACCTATACAAAACAGCTTGTAAATAGGGATGGGCGATTTTTTTCGGCTTGTTTCGCCGCCAAAATGACGCCCAAAGACTTGTATGGCGTTGTGCGTCAAAAAAAAAAGACAAAGGTGAATTTTTGACGAAACGGGTCAAATTCGCCCATCCCAACTGTACTAAATTGATACATTAGTTGATACATTTCTTATCTTTGTCCTTGCTGAGCAGAATCCCTGAGGTTCATTAAAGGCAGCGGTTAGAATTGATACAATAGTTGTTAATACTCCAGAGATGCTGCTGAGAAATGTATCAACCAAATGTTGCAAAATTGTAACAGTTTAGAGTCTGTGCCTGAATTACTGAGCCGCCAGACTCAAACACCAGAGACAGGGATATTAAACTTAGATTTTGTAAAAACAGTAAAAAATAAATAATGGAAGGTAATTGAAAACAACTGAACTGAAAAAAGTGTTTGGAAGGTGAACAACCCCTTTAAAGGGGTTAATTAGCTTCTTGCCCCTAGCAGTATTCTCTTCTGTTTCATGTCCAGAAACCTTGTGTCAGCCCCGCGCGAACACGTTTGGTGGATTTTGACAAAGAAAGGCATGATTATGTATTTCACACCCTAGCCTATGTAAAGATGTATTTGAAAGCATTATTAGTTCATACTATTTTCTCACAGAAGGCCAAGAAAATCCGAAGACAGTCTGAAAACCAATCTCGCAAAAGTTCTGGGAGAAGAAGCAGGGACAGTGGAATCATCAATGGAGATAGAGCTGAAGCTGTAACACTTTTTGAAGTCATTTGCATTGGGAAAGGGGCAATTCAGGTAACAATGAGAAGTATAAATATAAATGAGAACTTATGTGCATGCTTCATACCCAACAAAAACACTGTTGCTATGTAAATGTAAACGTAAGCTAGAGATACTCGAAAAGTGTATGTTAAGACATTATCATTACGTTATATTAGGGTATATGCATAAATTCTAAGGTCACCATAAAGCAGTAATGTGCAGTAGGAAGTCTTATCCCTTGCCTGCAAATAATCTGTCACTGGGGTTTGATTTGTCCTTTAACTAGTTCACAAACACTGTAATTTCAGAGTATAATGTGATGTTCTACATTTGTTTGCAGTCTGTGGTGAGTGACTGGGTTGAAGTCTATCAAGAAGACAGAGATGCAGCATTACTTGACCTTCTAAATTTTTACATTCAGTGCTCAGGATGTCAAGGTAATGTGTGTTCTATTAGTAGGTAGAGTAGAGTAAGAACTATGGTTATAAGTGCCACGCTTTTTATATTTATTTCTTTATAAACCCACTTGGGGAAAAAAGAAACGATTGTCAGGAAGCCAAGGTATTCAAATGAAGAAACCACATAAAGGTTTCGGAACTCTTGCGTAGTTTTAGTAGACAAAGGCTTAAACCAGAACACATGAGCATTCTTAAAGCAGCCCCTAATAATATTGTAGTGATGCACTAAATGCACCATTATTGGATTTTTCCCTCAGTCTGCAATAAATTGCTCTGGCTTTTCAAAGTATTGGATTAAAAAAAAAAACTATGGTTCAGATTCGATTCTGCTATCCAAATCCCAAACAATTCCTGGATTTACTGTATCCCTAATTAGTAGTGGGGTATCCAAAGTTACTGGCACAGATAATTAGTAAAAATAATTCAAGTTTCATATTGGCTGCATAATATGTCTGCTGCATATAAAAAAAATGAATTGAAAGATGTTCATTGTTTCAATCTTATCAATTGTATCAATCTTTGTTTCTAGGGGTGGTTACTGCAGAAATGTTTCAGAATCAAGGGGACCAGGACATAGTGCAGAGGCTTACAGAGGAGTTTGATGAAGTAATTATTTACATGTTTCTTCTTATTTGAAACAGTAACTATTCCTGAAGTTTCATGTTCTGTAGCCCTCCAGTTTGGCATTAAAATTGTTTTACTAAGCTCATTGATCCCAACAGCCAGGCATTTGTTTGAATATAAAAATGAAGGATAACTAGTGGAGTGCTTGAATAGAAACATAATCATAAAGACATTGATACGAATTGTAGGCATGCCCCAAGTGCATTATTTTTGGATTTCCCTGAATACAGAATCCTCAAAAGTGGTATGACAATTGCATCTGCCAGTGCTCCTTATTGGTCAATGCATGGTGCATCGACAGATGAGTAATAAGAGGAGCTGCAGTTCCTGTTCACTTTCTGCAGCTGTGATCATTCAGACACAGTTTTCCTGTATGGCATAGGTGAAAATGTACTCAGAATGCCTGTAGCTATGAAAGGTGCTGCACATTTTGAATATAGTAGTTTTGACAGCGCTTTCCATACTTTCTATTCTGTTCCATTCATGAAGCTCTTATTACAGTGAATACAGGGAGTTACCCAGTCTCGGGACTGTGAGGTCCGAGGCCCACCTGGCTGCCTACTCAGTGCCCCCCGGGAAGGTTCTATTTTGTCTGAAATACCCTGTGTTTTTATATGCACACTGAGACATGTTTGTAAAGTGTTAGAAGTGTAACATAAAGAGAAACTTATTTATATAATGCTGAAATTGATTCTCATCCTTCTAGGAAACAGGTTTACAGTTCAAGAAATTTATGGCTTTTCCTTGGATTCTCACAATTACATGGCCAAATAACATGGTAAATTGAAGCAGTTTGTTCAAGTATTTATGATAATGCAGTACCGCTATATAAATACAAATATACATAAATGTTAGGAAGTGAGTGTTTTAAAGTTTACCATATCCTTGTTCTCCCAACATCTGGAGCTCAAAGGATTGTAGGATAGTGAACAGTAACAAGTCTAATGTAAAGTGTTTCATTGAAGAATTAAAGTTATTTCTGCAAAAGTCTGTTGATCAAACACTATTTCTAATGCCTTTAAAATGCTGGTGTAAGTGTAATAAAAATATGTTGGCATATATAATCCTTATTGGCAGTTTTTATTGGCAAAGCCAGGTTGTATCCTTTTTTTTCTGGTGTGAAATTTGTATTCTACTGAACACAGGAAAATGGAGACTATCCACTGTCCAAAGCAGGAACGTTCTGGAAAAAATTCAGGGCAAATATCTGTGAACTAACATCTGTACTTGTGCAGAAGTGTCAGTACAATGCTATTTATGATGGATATCTTCTGGACACAGTTATCTCACTTTTGCTTGGCTTATCAGACTCATGCATCAGGGCATTCAGACATACAAGCACTTTATCAGGTAGGTCTCCACTAAAGTAACAGCAAGTTAGCCTAATTTTCATGAGAGGCAGAGTGCTTTTTTAATAAAATCTTGAACAAAAGAACAGGGATATCTTGAAGGTGCATCACCAGTAAAAATGCCTTAAAGTGGACCTGTCACCCAGACACAAAAAGATGTATAATAAAAGTCCTTTTCAAATTAAACATGAAATACAATTTCTATTTTTTATTAAAGCATTCATAGCTGTTGTAAGCTCATTTAAAAATCTCAGCTGTCAATCAAATATTGTCTGCCCCTCCTCTATGCCTTAGGGCAGCATAGAGGTGGGGCAGACAATTGCTTTCACGTTCCATTCAGCACTTCCTAGATGTCGCTGCTCTCCACAGATTCCCCCGTTCTCTTCACCATTTAATTTTGTAGCCAGGGCATGGGAATGGACATAAGGTCCCCTATTCTGGTGCACAAACAAGATTCTGAGATGATGCAAGGCTTGCCTTAATTACAGTGTCCACAAAATGGCTCCTGCCTGCTTGCTATAATTATACATTCCCAGACTGAAGGAAACAAGATTCAAATAATTTATACAGTGTAATTAAAGTTCATTTTGCTTGACTAATGTGATAAAATAGGGTTTTGAATATTTTTTTGGGGCGACTGGTCCGCCTTTAATGGGTCCATTTGAGCATACATTCGTTTTTACACCTCTATACTTGAAATTCAGGAAAGCTATAAAGACAGAAAATCATATCCATACTTGGTTGAATTGAGATTCATTAAAATATCTATTCCCACTTAGAGAAACTAATACTAATCTACATAGGTACAAGTAAGAAAAAAATGCCCTATGTTATTTGCAAAGTCTGGTCAATTTTAGCAATGACTTGAGTAGATACCATTTACTAGTCACTTGTTTGAAAGCAAACTAGAACTGGGCCAACTTTGTGGCTTTTGTTACCCAGTTGATATATTGCCCCAAGTTGTTAGAGACTAGAATAAAAACATTGATATGAATATTCAAATATGAACTGCTTTTAATGGAGTATTGCCCTGAATAGTGTAATACCGTTGAGTTAAATGGCAACATATGTTCAGTGGTATAGAACTTAAATCTAAAAAATAATACAGATAGTAATGCTGTATGTTATATACTGAACTTACTGTACCAGTATTCAGCCTTATAACAGTAATAATAAAAAGGCCTCATTTACATTGCACCTATTAACACAGAGGAACCCTGTGCAGTGCCCCCTTGCAAGCACAACAGTGCTGGAATTCTGAAAAAGTTCTGCACTATGGGAAATAACTATGGCAATTCTGCTCAAAATTGCTTTTTGCTCATTGCACTTGTAAACTAAAATCAGCCCTACATGCCTTCAAATGTATCTACTGCATATCAGTGGCACTGCACATGCTCAGTATCCTTAGGCTGCAGGAGACACTGAGGCTACAGGGCTGATTATAAATCAGTTCTGATTCAGAAAGCATTAGTTCCTATGCTGACATTTTATCTTAATCTTAATTTATTTATAAGCCTTGTATCAAGAATTTTATACTGTGTATATGCTGTATATGACAGGCCCAGCAGATATGTTTTATGGGGGCATCTTTAGAGGCAAATATCTTAACAGCTAAAGGGGAGTGGTTACCTTGGTACACAACCCGAAAACATAAGGTGTAGCATGTCTGTCATAATTGTTGAGTTTTAGTTCACCTTTAATTGCAAATCATAGCACCAGTCTGGAAAGATGTCGGGGTACCAGAAAATAATTTCCAAGATCAAATGACAGTTTATAACCTAATTAAGGTGCAGGCATTGGATCTGAAAGCTCAGAATTATGGGAAGGCCATCTGCCATAGAGTCAATTTTAATTAAATAATTCAGATTTTTAAAAATGATTTTCTTTTTCTCTGTAATGTTAAAATAGTATCTTATACTCCAAACTAAGATATAATTAATCCTTAATGGAGGGAGCATAATCCTATTTGGTTTATTTAATGTTTTAATAATTTTAGCAGACTTAATGTATGAAGATCTAAATTACAGAAAAATTCCTTATCTGGAAACCCCCAGGTCCTGAGCACTCTGGATAACAGGTCCCATACTTGTATTGTGAATCAGGTAGATCTATCTTAAAAATAAAATGCTTTTCTTTGCTGTTGTGCTCCGTTCTGTAACTGTTTGTTTCTCTTTCTGCATTAAAGCTTTGAAGCTGCACACTGCCCTAGTGAGGATTATTCTTAATCTTGAAACCAGTATACATAATTTACAAAGACTGTACAATGTGGAGCAAAAGCGCTTCACTTTGAAAAAGGCTAGCTACAGAATGGAGCAAATTGAGAAAAAAAGGAACGAGGTTTGTTGAACCGTTAAAATATGTGTACCGCTTAGCATGAGAAATAACAAAAACACAGGGGTTGATTTACCAACTAACTTTTTATGAGCAGTACCAATTTGTACCTCTTGTAAAAAAAGAATTGTTAATTCCTGCATGTTCTATGTATCTGGGGGTTGATAAAGATAAGCATTCTTGTTTTTCTGTACAGTAAGTAACAATTTTACTGCC
This sequence comes from Xenopus laevis, assembly GCF_017654675.1. Lineage (NCBI taxonomy): Eukaryota > Metazoa > Chordata > Amphibia > Anura > Pipidae > Xenopus > Xenopus laevis. The sequence continues at coordinate 119,619,717 of NC_054373.1, forward strand.
CGCTAAAAATGGCCAATTTTTAAATACTAATTTTTTTCTTATTTACCGGTACAGATTGAGCAGAAACACGTTGAAATTACAAATATGATAGATGCTATATTTAAAGGGACCATTGTGCAACGTTACAGGTAAGATTTGTGCTGAATATAAATCTAAGGCACCATACATGAGACTAGACTTTAATGTTGAGTTTTTGATGGAGGGAAGACAAGTTAGTGTTTAAACTACATATGTCAATAGAATAATATCACAACTGCTGGTTCATTATGATCCCAGCAATCAGTTCTCTAAGGAAAGGGAAGCAGTCTTACTGCATTTACTGGTACTGGGTATTGTAGTGACCTCTCAGCCCCCCTCAGTCTGCACTCGGTCTGCAAAAGTCAGGGAACACTGTAGGGAATGGCTGCAATATATCCAGACTGGTCTTCTTTAAAGATTAAAGGAACAGTTCAGTGTGAAAATAAAAACGGGGTAAATAGAAAGCCTGTGCAACAAAAATTCTAATATAGCTAGTTAGCCAAAAATGTAATGTATAAAGGCTGGAGTGACTGGATATCTAATAGAACAGAACACTACTTACTGCTTTTCAGATCTCTAACTCTGAGTTAGTCAGTGACTTTAAGGGGACATAACTGTTCAGTGAGTTTACAATTGATCCTCAGCACGCAGCTCAGATTCAAAAGCAAACAGTTTTGACTCCTGTGTCCCTCCCTCAAGTCACTCATTGGTTACTGCCTGGTAATCAATCTATGGAAACCATGTGGCTGAAAAGCAGGAAGTAGTGTTCTGGCTATTATGTTACACATCCAGCCTTTATAAATTACATTTTTGGCTAACTAACTTTATCAGAAATGTTTTTTATTTTGCACAGCCCATCTATTTACCCAGTTTTTATTTTTACACTGAACTATTCCTTTAAGCTTTTTTATTTGGTTAAGTAATGATTTATAATAGAACAATACATGTTAAATTAGCTAACAATAATGTTTATACTACAGAGTCTACATTTAGGGGCCCATTTAGTAAACCTTGTTTTTTTGTGGTCGGGGTTTTTAGGGAGAAAACAATACATTTTTGTGGAAAAATACGCCATCTCAAACCTGTGGAGGTCATGTAGAAGTCAATGTCAGATATCCCTGCAGTTGTTTCTTGATATTGTGATCTGCGCTGGATAATCCGAAAAAGTTGGGGTTATCGTCTGATAATTCAAAAAAGCAGAGTTTTCACATCGAAAATTCGAAAAAATTGAGTTTACAGTGCGTCCATCGCATTATACGAATTAATTGCACCATAGGAATTGATGCTCAAGACGTTTTGTTGCTCCGATTTTTTTCAAGAAAAATTATTGATGGGTTCAATTCATTCAAGGGAGTTAGGTTGACTTTGTTTTTTTTAGATAAATTGGAGTTTTAGTAAATCAGCCCCCTATTGTTGGTATGTCAAGAACAGGCATGACAAGTGGCTTACTGCAACAAAATGAAGTCAAAATATGATAGGTTGCTATGGGTTACTGCACAGGGCAAATTTTCCTAATGTTAGTAAATGAGCCCCACAATTGATTTACTGTATGAACATATATTCACTATAGTCCAAAATGAAGATAGGATGAAGATAGGATCTGTTTTATTTTTTAGTGCTTTAGAGAACTTTAGTGAAGGATTTGTAGTTAATACATACAAATGTGGTCATGTGTGCTCCCTTTACCAGAGAATTTAGGTGTAATAAAGAAGTATTACTTTAAGTACTGCACAGTATATTTTGGGGTTCTATACCAGCTCAAGGCAACCACAACCAGAGGCACAGTGAAGATACTCTGTGCCTCTGAATATGCCTCCAGTAGCTCTTCATCTTCTTTTCTAATGATTCCCATCACATTCTATGCTACTGTCTGAGCTCAGGAACCAACTCACAATATACTGTGTATAAATATATATAGAGAGAGAGTATAAAAGCCACAATACAAGACTGATAGTAATTAATTTAGATCCTCATTACATGGTGTCTCAGAAACCAGTGCAATTTTGCATCAGAATTTAATAATCAACTCTGTAGCATCAGTTTCTAGGACAGATGATCTGCTTGATGATTGTGATCACACCTAAACTTAGCTTCTCATCAGCTGCCCAGAGAAAAATAATGAGTATTTAGATTAGGGGTTAGTTCTCCTTTTACATTTACAGAACATCTTTCTCTATCCTTTTAGAGATGTGGTCCCTGATATAAGAGCACTGTGTATTGAAGAACTGGGGATATGGATGAAAATGTACCCTCAAGTCTATTTGAATGATAGCTGCTTGAAATACATTGGATGGATGCTGTACGATAAGGTACTATTTTCTAAGGAAGTGAATTGCTAGGATTCAGAATGATGTCACCTTACTGTGCTATTGCTTTATAGTACTATGAGATTGTTCTGATTATTAAATGTCCACTTGTTTGTAGAATTAACTTTTCAGTCCAAAACAGCCATTGATTGCAGGGGTGGATACTAAGTTGCTTAACAAGTCCTGTACATACTCAGGTTTCAGCAGTGGCAGGGGCAAATTTACAAAGGGCGAAGTGACTAACGCGGTCGAAAATTCGCCAGCGTGACATTTCGGTACTTACGCTCGCCGGTGTAACTTCACTAGCAAAGGAGATAGACTCTAGCGGTAATTCGCTCCCTGACGCCTGGCGAATTTGCGCTCTGGCGATTGGACGTAACTACGCAAATTCACTAAGATGCGGATTTTACTGAACGTTACCTCTTGCGCTAGACTTGCCTTCGCCACCTCAGACCAGCGAAGTGCAATAGGGTAGATAGGAGTTCCTCAAAAAATAGTTGAAAATTTTTCAAGATTTAGAAGGAAAGAACATTTCTACCCCCCCCACACTAAGCACTAAAGATATTAAACTCCTAAATAGCCCCTTTTTTAGGAAAATATTATTAGTTAAAAATGATTATGAAGCCTCCAAGTAGGTTTGTTTTAAAAGCCAACATGAAAAGGATTCTTATTGGTATTTTGTGTCTAATATAGTGTGTTCTGTTTTCTAGTAGACTAGGTATGAAGATCCAAATTATGGAAAGACCCAGAAAACCCCAGGTCCCGAGCATTATGGATAACATGTCCCATACATGTAGTTATAGAGTTTTTGATAAAGTTTTCCAGAGGTAAATGCATATAAGGAAACTGAACACCGTTTCCCATTTAAAAATACTCCTACAACCAAATAGAACATCTGATACTCAATTTCATGATGTATCTCTTGAAAAAAGCATCAGTAATTACTTTCTATTCAAACACTACATAAATTAACATATCATTTGTTTGTATTACATTTTATAGCCCGGTGCCAGCCTCATAGGGTGTAACTCACAACCCTTAAAAGAAAGAATTAATGAATATTAAAGGAATGTTAATGACTTTTCACAAATGTTTACACTTAAGGCATAAAGAACTTTAGTGAGCAAACCCCAAGTGGATAGCTATACTACTGGAATTTTCCTGATAGAAATAAGAACATCCATATCTCACTAGTATCCTTTTGTCCAGAATGCATGCACTTTAATCAGCATGGTCTGGTTACATTTATTGGACCACAGATTTTATGAACTACTTCATATTTCCTGTCCATATAGAATGAATAACACATTATGAACAATGGCTTTTCACTATCTCTTGTAGGTGCCTGATGTTCGCATGAAAAGTCTACTTTCTCTACAAGGGCTTTATGAGAGGAAGGATTTTGTTGCCAAAATGGATTTATTCAATACCAGGTTTAAGGTAATGCAGTGCAATGAACATGAAAATGTTTCCTTTATTTTGTAAGAATACAGTAATGGGATCTATTATCTAGAATGCTTAGGACATGGGGTTTTCTACTTGTTCATATTTACTACTTACCTTAATATACGTTAGATCTTGCAACCAATCCGACAAAATTATGACCATAGTGTTCTCCCATATCGTTAATCATTGTTAAAATGATTGATTAGCAGATAAAATTGTTCTCAGTATGGAGATCTGAAGATGTATTTCAACTATAAATACAGTAGTTAAAAGACAACCCTCCTATTGTACAATTAAACAAGATTAAAGAACAAGCATTCTGTATATTCAGTTAATAAATCAAGGGTATTAAAAAAGCATATACATTTTCAGTAAAGTGACTGCTTCTAAAAAAGTGCAGCAAAGTGCAGTTTTATTCAAGATAATACACATATTTTATTTTGAAAACCCTTGATAAGTGATTAGAATAGCAAAACTGAAAAATAAATTGAATTAATGCCTGTGCCTAGAGATATTACCAGATGAGAGAGGGCTATTGTTGCCAAAGTTGCCTACCCTGAAACGGCCTTAGTAAAAAGCTAATAACCTAAATCCCAAAGTTCCTTAGGAAAAAAATGATGATAGCATTGAAAGAGTTAGGGAGTCACATGAAACGAATCATTAAAAAGTATGGCCAACCAACCACACACCTACGTCAAACAATTCAGTGTCTGTGAAATGTATTTAAAAAAAAGAGTTAAAAACAATAAAAGTTACTTTCACCTTTGCTATTTCTGTGTATATGGAACTGCCATAGTCCGTGCTCTGCTGAAGTAATATAACAGCAGACTCCAATAAAACAGCTTACTTGGCATTAGCAACAGTATCTGACAATGGTACATACGGGAATAATGGATCACCAGATGAGGTCACTGTGGGCCTACAAATATTTTTTGGCATTGAGGGTATAATTGTGGAAATTGTTACCTAATAGACTAATATCAAGAAAGGTTTATAGCAGGAATGTATAAATTATTATTCATACAAATTTTCTAGAAATGTGCTCAGGACTAGGAGTAGGGCTTTGCCACTTAGGGGTAATCATAATGCACGCTATACATTGCACGCACCAATGATATATGAAAAGAAAGCACCTCAAATCTTTTGTAAAGATTTCGGGTGCTTCCAAGTAATGCAACCATTGACAAGCTGAGCTATTATTGGTGATGAGAATGAACTTTTAACATGATTAGGCAAACAAGAATGGCTACAGGTGGTGCTCTGATATATGGGGCAAAGATTGATGGCATGTGGCATTAATATCAATTGCTCAACAAAACAGATGACTTTTGCCTATGGCTGACTGCTTACCATGTGCTTTCGCTTTCCCAGGATCGTATTATATCAATGACGCTAGACCGAGACCATGATGTGTCTCTACAAGCAATGAAACTCCTTATGTTTATGTCACAGTAAGTATCATAAGGCTTTTTATTTACTTTACTATTTTTATTTTCAGATAATATATAACTAATAGTTTAACTGTCAACAGAAAAACAATTGTAATGGTGTGTGTACATTTTGTATGTGTTTGCAAGGGCAAACAATGTGTTTGCAAGGTAGCTCAATAATAGCACTAATATCTGCATGTGTTTCTCCTGTTTGCACTTCTTTTACATATTTACTAAAGGTCAAATTTTCTCCTTGTTCAGCTACACCAAAGTTCACATGAATACATCAGCTAGGACTGGCAGCTAGGAGAGTTGTATTCACTAGTAAAAGGGAAGGAGAGGGATTTAGATGTAGGTGCAAGCAGCAGCAGCAGTAAGGATGGATTGCACTGGGTAGAGAAGGGAATATAGGTAGAGATGTCGCGAACTGTTCGCCGGCGAACTTGTTCGCGCGAACATCGGGTGTTCGCGCTCGCCGGAAGTTCGCGAACGTCGCGCGACGTTCGCCATTTTGGGTTCGCCATTGTTGGCGCTTTTTTTTGCCCTCTCACCCCAGACCAGCAGGTACATGGCAGCCAATCAGGAAGCTCTCCCCTGGACCACTCCCCTTCCCTATAAAAACCGAAGCCCTGCATAGTTTTTTCACTCTGCCTGTGTGTGCTGAAGAGATAGTGTAGGGAGAGAGCTGCTGCCTGTTAGTGATTTCAGGGACAGTTGAAAGTTTGCTGGCTAGTAATCGTTTTGATACTGCTCTGTTATTGGAGGGACAGAAGTCTGCAGGGGTTTGAGGGACATTTAAGCTTAGGTAGCTTTGCTGGCTAGTAATCTACCTTCTACTGCAGTGCTCTGTATGTAGCTGCAGTGGGCAGCTGTCCTGCTTCTGATCTCATCTGCTGACTGCTGCAATAACAGTAGTCCTTGTAAGGACTGCTTTTATTTATTTTTTGTTGTTTTACTACTACTACTACTACTACTACTATAAGAGCCCAGTGCTATTAGTCTAGCAGTGTTGGGGAGTGGGACTGGTGTGCTAATCTGCTGCTCCTAGTAGTTCAGCAGCACCAACTTTAATTTTTTTTTTTTAATATTCATTTTTTTTTTATTTTACTTTTTTTTATTTTACTACCGCTGTAGTAGTGTATAAGTTGACCTTTTAGGCATTATTTGCCCTGTAGGCATTATTTGCACACTGTTTTCTTCAACCCGCCATCGAGCTGTGTGACCTTGTTCCCATTCTGTCTAAATATCCATAATATTACCGTCTCCAGAAAAAACACCGGAGTCACTTTTTTCAAGCAGCCATAATATATTTTACGTAATCCGTATCCACCGCTGTAGTAGTGTATACGTTGGCCTTGTAGGCATTATTTGCACACTGTTTTCTTCAACCCGCCATCGAGCTGTGTGACCTTGTTCCCATTCTGTCTAAATATCCATAATATTACCGTCTCCAGAAAAAACACCGGAGTCACTTTTTTCAAGCAGCCATAATATATTTTACGTAATCCGTATCCACCGCTGTAGTAGTGTATACGTTGGCCTTGTAGGCATTATTTGCACACTGTTTTCTTCAACCCGCCATCGAGCTGTGTGACCTTGTTCCCATTCTGTCTAAATATCCATAATATTACCGTCTCCAGAAAAAACACCGGAGTCACTTTTTTCAAGCAGCATTCATATATTTTACGTAATCCGTATCCACCGCTGTAGTAGTGTATACGTTGGCCTTGTAGGCATTATTTGCACACTGTTTTCTTCAACCCGCCATCGAGCTGTGTGACCTTGTTCCCATTCTGTCTAAATATCCATAATATTACCGTCTCCAGAAAAAACACCGGAGTCACTTTTTTCAAGCAGCATTCATATATTTTACGTAATCCGTATCCACCGCTGTAGTAGTGTATACGTTGGCCTTGTAGGCATTATTTGCACACTGTTTTCTTCAACCCGCCATCGAGCTGTGTGAGCTTGTTCACATTTTGTCTAAATATTGATAATATTATCGTCTCTAGAAAAACCACTTGAGTTACTTTTTTTCAAGCAGCATTCATATATTTTACGTAATCCGTATCCACCGCTGTAGTAGTGTATACGTTGACCTTGTAGGCATTATTTGCACACTGTTTTCTTCAACCCGCCATCGAGCTGTGTGACCTTGTTCCCATTCTGTCTAAATATCCATAATATTACCGTCTCCAGAAAAAACACCGGAGTCACTTTTTTCAAGCAGCATTCATATATTTTACGTAATCCGTATCCACCGCTGTAGTAGTGTATACGTTGGCCTTGTAGGCATTATTTGCACACTGTTTTCTTCAACCCGCCATCGAGCTGTGTGACCTTGTTCCCATTCTGTCTAAATATCCATAATATTACCGTCTCCAGAAAAAACACCGGAGTCACTTTTTTCAAGCAGCATTCATATATTTTACGTAATCCGTATCCACCGCTGTAGTAGTGTATACGTTGGCCTTGTAGGCATTATTTGCACAGTGTTTTCTTCAACCCGCCATCGAGCTGTGTGAGCTTGTTCACATTTTGTCTAAATATTGATAATATTATCGTCTCTAGAAAAACCACTTGAGTTACTTTTTTTCAAGCAGCATTCATATATTTTACGTAATCCGTATCCACCGCTGTAGTAGTGTATACGTTGACCTTGTAGGCATTATTTGCACACTGTTTTCTTCAACCCGCCATCGAGCTGTGTGACCTTGTTCCCATTCTGTCTAAATATCCATAATATTACCGTCTCCAGAAAAAACACCGGAGTCACTTTTTTCAAGCAGCATTCATATATTTTACGTAATCCGTATCCACCGCTGTAGTAGTGTATACGTTGGCCTTGTAGGCATTATTTGCACACTGTTTTCTTCAACCCGCCATCGAGCTGTGTGACCTTGTTCCCATTCTGTCTAAATATCCATAATATTACCGTCTCCAGAAAAAACACCGGAGTCACTTTTTTCAAGCAGCATTCATATATTTTACGTAATCCGTATCCACCGCTGTAGTAGTGTATACGTTGGCCTTGTAGGCATTATTTGCACACTGTTTTCTTCAACCCGCCATCGAGCTGTGTGACCTTGTTCCCATTCTGTCTAAATATCCATAATATTACCGTCTCCAGAAAAAACACCGGAGTCACTTTTTTCAAGCAGCATTCATATATTTTACGTAATCCGTATCCACCGCTGTAGTAGTGTATACGTTGACCTTGTAGGCATTATTTGCACACTGTTTTCTTCAACCCGCCATCGAGCTGTGTGAGCTTGTTCACATTTTGTCTAAATATTGATAATATTATCGTCTCTAGAAAAACCACTTGAGTTACTTTTTTTCAAGCAGCATTCAGATATTTTACGTAATCCGTATCCACCGCTGTAGTAGTGTATACGTTGACCTTGTAGGCATTATTTGCACACTGTTTTCTTCAACCCGCCATCGAGCTGTGTGACCTTGTTCACATTTTGTCTAAATATTGATAATATTATCGTCTCTAGAAAAACCACTTGAGTTACTTTTTTTCAAGCAGCATTCATATATTTTACGTAATCCGTATCCACCGCTGTAGTAGTGTATACGTTGACTTTGTAGGCATTATTTGCACAGTGTTTTCTTCAACCCGCCATCTAGCTGTGTGTATTATCGTTTCCAGAAAAACCAACTGAGTTTTTGTTGTTGTTGTTGTTTTTTTAAAAATAATGCCAGGCAAAGGCAGGCCGCCACGCAGAGGCCGTGCTAGGGGCCGTGCTGCTATGCAATCCTGTGGCCCTAGCAAATTGCCCAGTTTTAAAAAGCCAATGACCCTGAACTCCCAAAATGCTGAAGAGGTAGTTGACTGGCTTACACAGCACACCCCATCCTCTACCGTTTCTAACTTTACCACAACATCCTCCTCATCCTCCACTGCTATGGCCACCCCACGTAACACTTCCTCCACCACCGGTGCCCCTTCTTCACTGGGGTCAGAGGAGTTATTTTCCAATGAGTTTCTTGAACTGAGTAATGCGCAACCATTATTGCCAGAAGAAGATGAAGGAGATGAGGACCTTACACCAGATTTAATTCTGGCAGAGAACACGATAGAGATGGACATAATGAGTGATGAGGAGGAGGTCCCCGCTGCTGCTTCCTTCTGTGATGTGTCAGAAGAAATTGATGCATCTGAGGAGAATGATGATGAGGAGATTGATGTTTTGTGGGTGCCTAGTAGAAGAGAGCAAGAGGAGGGTAGTTCAGATGGAGAGACGGAGAGTCAGAGAGGCAGTAGGAGAATAAGACTTAGAAGAAGCAGGGAGGACAGCCCGCAGGGATCAGCAGGGCAACAACATGTATCGGCACCTGTGTTCAGCCGGCCAACGCACCCGCCATTGCCGCCAATACCGCCAACTCCGCCAACTTCTACTGTTACCGCCAGATCGCACACTTCCAAAAAGTCAGCAGTGTGGGATTTTTTTAATGTGTGTGCCTCTGACAAAAGCATTGTAATTTGCAATGAGTGCAGTCAGAAACTGAGCCTTGGTAAGCCCAACAGCCACATAGGTACAACTTCTATGCGAAGGCACATGAGCGGCAAGCACAAAGCACTTTGGGAGCAACACCTCAAAGGCAACAGGCAAACTAAAAGCCACACTCCTTCTGGTCCAGCATCTTACTGCTCTACCTCTGCTCTCCTTGACCCGTCTGAACCACCCTCCACTCCGCCTTCCACCTTGACCACCTGTTCCCATTCCCAGTCATCTGCCACCAGCCAAGTTTCTGTGAAGGCCATGTTTGAGCGTAAGAAGCCAATGTCTGACTGTCACCCCCTTGCCCGGCGTCTGACAGCTGGCTTGTCTGCACTCTTAGCCCGCCAGCTTTTACCATACCAGCTGGTGGACTCTGAGGCCTTCCGCAAATTTGTAGCAATTGGGACACCGCAGTGGAAGGTACCCAGCCGCAATTTTTTTTCTAAAAAGGGAATACCACACCTGTACCAACATGTGCAGAGCCAAGTTACCGCATCTCTGTCACTTAGTGTTGGGCCAAAGGTCCATATGACTACTGACGCATGGTCCTCCAAGCATGGTCAGGGCAGGTATGTCACCTACACTGCCCACTGGGTGAACTTGGTAATGGCTGGGAAGCAGGGAATGGGTAGCTCAACAACAACAGTGGAGTTGGTGTCACCGCCACGGATTGCACGCGGTTCTGCCACCACCTCTACTCCTCCATCGCTCTCTACCTCGTCTTCTTCTTCTTCTTACTCTGCTGCTGGGTCCTCCTTCTCCTCCTCCACACCTGTGCACCCCCAGCTCCCCCTAGGCTATTCGACGTGCCAGGTACGCCGTTGTCACGCTGTCTTGGGGATGACGTGCCTGGAAAGCAAAAACCATACCGGATCTGTACTCCTGTCATCTCTGCAGTCACAGGCCGATCGGTGGCTGACCCCACACCAACTGCAGATCGGAAAAGTGGTGTGTGACAATGGAAGCAATCTGTTGGCAGCGTTGAGACTAGGCAATTTAACACATGTGCCCTGCATGGCACATGTGTTAAATTTAATAGTCCAACGTTTTGTCTCCAAGTACCCAGGATTCCAGGACGTTCTCACCCAGTCCAGAAAGGTGTCGGCCCATTTCAGACGTTCCTACACAGCCATGGCACGCCTTGCTGACATTCAGCAGCGCTACAACATGCCAGTCAGGCGTTTGATTTCTGACAGCCAGACTCGCTGGAATTCAACGCTCCTTATGTTGGAACGTCTGCTGCAACAACAAAGGGCCGTCAACGAGTACCTTTTTGAACTGGGTGGTAGGACTGGATCTGCACAGCTGGGGATTTTTTTCCCCCGTTACTGGGTGCTTATGCGCGATGCCTGCAGGCTCATGCGACCTTTTGAAGAGGTGACAAATATGGTCAGTCGCACCGAAGGCACCATCAGCGACCTAATACCCTTCGCTTTCTTCCTGGAGCGTGCCGTGCGACGAGTGACAGATGAGGCTGTAGACCAGCGTGACGAGGAGCTGGAAGCGCACGATTTCTGGTCGGAATCACCAGAACGAACCCAGGCACCTGCTGCAACGCAGGGAGAGGTGCCAGAAGTGGAGTCAGAGGAGGAAGGTGGCTTTGTGGAGGAGGAGGAGGAGGACCAACAGGAGCAGGCTTCCCAGGGGGCTAGTGGTGACCTTTTGGGGACCCCTGGTCTTGTACGTGGCTGGGGGGAGGAGACCGTGGATGATGCAGTCCTTGATAATGAGGAAGCGGAGATGGATAGCTCTGCATCCAACCTTGTGAGAATGGGGTCTTTCATGCTGTCATGCCTGTTGAAGGACCCCCGTATCAAGAGGCTTAAGGAGAAGGACCTGTACTGGGTCGCAACGCTACTAGACCCTCGGTACAAGCATAAAGTGTCAGAAATGTTACCAACATACCACAAGTCCGAAAAGATGCGGCATTTACAAACCAGCCTGCAAAACATGTTGTACAATGCTTTTAAGGGTGATGTCACTTCAGGAACTCATCAACATTCCAGGGGCAGAGGTGCCAGTAATCCTGCCACGAGCACACCTGCAAGGACAAAGCCCTTTGGCCAGTCTGTAACGTCAGACATGCAAATGTTTTTCTGTCCAAGGCAGCGCCACAACCCTTCTGGATCCACCCTCAAAGAACGCCTCGACCGGCAGGTAGCGGACTACCTGGCATTAACTGCAGATATCGACACTCTGAGGAGCGATGAACCCCTGGACTACTGGGTGCGCAGGCTTGATCTGTGGCCAGAGCTGTCACAATTTGCCATGAACCTCTTGTCTTGCCCAGCCTCAAGTGTGCTCTCAGAAAGGACCTTCAGTGCAGCAGGAGGGATTGTAACTGAGAAGAGAACTCGCCTAGGTCACAAAAGTGTCGATTACCTGACCTTTATTAAAATGAATGAGGGGTGGATCTCGGAGGGTTACTGCACGCCGGAAGACTTGTTCTGACTTCTATGCAGCTGTCCTTCTCTTCAAGCCTCATGACTCCACACACAGCTGTCCTTTAGCGTCCTCCTCCTCCCTCCGCCACCGTTACAAACTAGGGTGCAAACCCTACTGGTTTAATTTTTTCTGGCCTCTGTGCTTCAGTGGCTGCAACCAAAAAAACTGGGCAAACAATGTCTACAAGGTCAACGTATGGCAAAAAATGACTATTTTCAGCATTTATATGGCATATTTTTTCTGGCAACTGTGCTTCAGTGGCTGCATCCAAAAAAATGCATATTTTCTGCATTTATATGGCATAATTTTTCTGGCCTCTGTGCTTCAGTGGCTGCAACCAAAAAAATGCATATTTTCTGCATTTATATGGCATAATTTTTCTGGCCTCTGTGCTTCAGTGGCTGCAACCAAAAAAATTTATGTTTTCAGCATTTATATGGCATAATTTTTCTGGCAACTGTGCTTCAGTGGCTGCGACCAAAAAAATGACTATTTTCAGCATTTATATGGCATATTTTTTCTGGCCTCTGTGCTTCAGTGGCTGCGGCCAAAAAAACTGGGCAAACAATGCCTACAAGGTCAACGACGTTGACCTTGTAGGCATTGTTTGCCCAGTTTTTTTGGCCGCAGCCACTGAAGCACAGAGGCCAGAAAAAATATGCCATATAAATGCTGAAAATAGTCATTTTTTGCCATACGTTGACTCAACGTATATGGCAAAAAATGACTATTTTCAGCATTTATATGGCATATTTTTTCTGGCAACTGTGCTTCAGTGGCTGCGACCAAAAAAATGCATATTTTCTGCATTTATATGGCATAATTTTTCTGGCCTCTGTGCTTCAGTGGCTGCAACCAAAAAAATTTATATTTTCAGCATTTATATGGCATAATTTTTCTGTCAACTGTGCTTCAGTGGCTGCGACCAAAAAAATGCATGTTTTCTGCATTTATATGGCATAATTTTTCTGGCCTCTGTGCTTCAGTGGCTGCAACCAAAAAAGTTTATATTTTCAGCATTTATATGGCATAATTTTTCTGTCAACTGTGCTTCAGTGGCTGCGACCAAAAAAATGCATATTTTCTGCATTTATATGGCATAATTTTTCTGGCCTCTGTGCTTCAGTGGCTGCAACCAAAAAAATTTATATTTTCAGCATTTATATGGCATAATTTTTCTGGCAACTGTGCTTCAGTGGCTGCGTCCAAAAAAACTGGGCAAACAATGTCTACAAGGTCAACGTATGGCGAAAAATGACTATTTTCAGCATTTATATGGCATATTTTTTCTGGCAACTGTGCTTCAGTGGCTGCGTCCAAAAAAACTGGGCAAACAATGCCTACAAGGTCAACGTATGGCAGTTGTTTAAAGAGAACAGTAGATTACTAGCCAGCAAAGCTACCTAAGCTAAAATGTCCCTCAAATCCCTGCAGACTTCTGTCCCTCCAATACAGAGCAGTATCAAGCAGATTACTAGCCAGCAAACTTACTATCATCTGTCCCTGAAATCACTAACAGCTCTCCCCCTACACTATCTCTTCCAAGCACACACAGGCAGATTTTTCAGATACATTTTTGCCCTTGATCCCCCTCTGGCATGCCACTGTCCAGGTCGTTGCACCCTTTAAACAACTTTAAAATCATTTTTCTGGCCAGAAATGTCTTTTCTAGATGTTAAAGTTCGCCTTCCCATTGAAGTCTATGGGGTTCGCGAACCGTTCGCGAACCGCTCGCGTTTTTGCGCAAGTTCGCGAATATGTTCGCGAACTTTTTTTCCGACTTTCGCTACATCCCTAAATATAGGAGACTTGGTAGTAATGGGTTGCAGTCTATCCTGACTAATATAAGGACATGAGTCAATGTTTTTACAGTAGATGAGGAAAGGAAGAGACATTACATAAAATATGAATATCAGTGCCAAAACATTTTTTTAAAAAAAAATCTGCAAACTTTTTTGCAAATGTTCTTTAGGCAAGGGCATTGCCACAAAGTGTTTTTTTCTTTTTTATTCATTGGTAAGTGTAAGCCCATATATTACCACAGGAGAGCAGCATTTTCCAAGTTCTTTTTACTTTTCTCCATTAACCAGAGTAGAAAATTTGATTCGGACCTTTGGGTGAAATCTTTAAAAAGGGCATAACATGTACCAGATCATAGTGGTGTTTATTTAGAGAGAAATTGTGTTATACAGGAAATAAATGTGTGTGCAATATTTCTACTCAAGACCTGCCACTCATTTTCTTTCCTTTCAACACTGCTTTATATTAAACTCCTCGAGGATTAATGGCACAAGTGTTTAAACCTGTTTAGCAATACTATCCATATAAACCAATATGTAGAACAAGTTAGTGCAGCTGACATGTTGTAGCTTACAGGGAAGTTATTAGTCATGCTGTGGCGACAGGGTAGGGCTGGATTCAAACTGCCAACTTAGCTGGTGCAACAGGTTTCATTTTTATTTAAGTGGTCATTAACATTGGCACATTAGATCTATTCAGTGACTTCTAATGTACAGATCTTAAGTCAAACTAAACTCATCCTAAAGGCATCAGTGTATCAATATATAATAGTGGTAGCACACAAAAAAGCAAATGGTTGGTGTTCACTGCAGGGATATCACTCATATGTGAAACATTTAAGTCATATTACAACATACCCTTAAATACATATATCTCCTCCCCTGTGGATAACACAGCACTCCGAGCACATGATTATACACCTTAGGGGCCCCTAACAATAATTTCCAAATTCCAACAAACTCTACCAGGCTCACGTCCCACAGGTAGCATAGGGCAGGCAGAGTATGGCACACACATGCAGAGTATGGTACACACAGGGAACATAGGGCAGGTAGAGTATGGCACTCACAGGGAGCATGGGGCAGACAGGGTATGGCACACACATAAGCAGAGTAGGGCAGGCAGAGTATGGCACACACAAGGAGCATAGGGCAGGCAGAGTATGGCACAGCACACACAGAGCATAGGGCAGGCATAGAATGGCACACACAGGGAACATAGGGCAGGCAGAGTATGGCACACACAGGGAACATAGGGCAGGCAGGGTATGGCACACACAGGCAGAGTAGAGTAGGCAGAGTATGGTACATACAGGGAGCAAAGGGCAGCCATAGTATGGCACACACAGGGAGCATAGGGCAGGCAGGGTTTGGCACACACAAGCAGAGTAGGACAGGCAGAGTTTGGCAAATACAAGAAGCATAGGGCAGACAGATTATGGCACACACAGGGAGCATAGAGCAGGCAGAGTATGGTACACATAGTGAGTATAGGACAGGCAGAGTATGGCACACACAGGGAACATAGGGAAGGCAGAGTATGGTGTACACACAGGGATCATAGGGCAGGCAGAATATGGAGCATGTGGAAGGAATAGAGTAAGAGACAGGGAAACTTGTCAGGACCACTCTAGATGAACAGTTCATACTATGCTATATTCAGTGACACAATTCTCGTGCCCCTTTGAATGAGATGCAAACAGGTGAACAATGTGGGCAATTTCATTTTGGGTCTGAGGTGTGAACAGTACAGGGCTTTAATGGAGAAGGACAGGCTTGCAGCACTTGGGGGTGCCAAATGTTAGGCACCCCAAGTGATTGTAGTTACTTACCTGAAACCCAGGGCTCCTATCAGCGTAAAACTGCACCGGCATGGGGTTATACCAGTGAGCACCACAGAGCGATCTTCTTCCGTCTTCCTCTTTCTTTACGTGGCTGCGCATGCGCAGTAGAGCGTAAAGCCGAATTTTAACTAAAAAGTCGGCTTGTGACTATGAAGATTTTCATTCATCCAGGTCATGGTATATCTAATATAGGTAATCATTGATTACTCAGCAAGTCCAGTTGTTTTTAGATTTACTTATACTAGATAAAAAGTTGGCTATTTCATTCAACTGCGCATGCGTTTACCCCGGAAAATTTGAAGACAGAAGAAGACGGACGTGGATCGCTCCATGTTGCTCATTGGTAAGTTACTACAGCTATGGGATCCGTTATCCGGAAACCCGTTATCCAGAAAGTTCCGAATTACGGGATGGCTGTCTTCCATAGACTTCATTATAATGAAATAATTTTAAATTTAAAAATTGATTTCCTTTTTCTCTGTAATAATAAAACAAAATATTGTTCTTGATCCAAGCTAAGATATAATTAATCCTTATTGAATGCAAAACCAGCCTATTAGGTTTATTTAATGTTTAAATGATTTTTATCAGATTTAAGACCCAGAGATCTAAATTACGGAAAGATCCCTTATCCGGAAAACCCCAGGTCCCGAGCATTCTGGATAATGGGTCCCATACCTGTACAATCACTTGGGGGTGCCTAACATTTGGCACCCCCAAGTGCTGCAAGCCTTTCCTTTTACTTTATGGGTGTGAACAATAGAGGTGTTACAAGAGTGAACAAGAATGCAGGGGGGATTTCATATTTGAACAATGCAAGAGCCGACTATGGAAAGCTGAAGCAATCCGAGTGGCATCCAGCTGGCGATTCATATTCTAGCCGGCGGGAAGGCATTTTGGGGAGATTAGTCGTCCAAAGAAGAGGCGATTTGTCGCAGGTAGCAGCGTGTGCCACCACCCTAAACAGTGCAGGGGTCAGTTAATCTCAGTATCGATATATTATACATTTTACACATGGTATGCAGTCAGAGCAGGCAGACTTCCATCATCATCATTTATTTATATAGCGCTGTCAAGATACGCAGTGGGGGCCACACAAGGGGAGGGGTCGCGGGCCGTCAGTTGGACAGCACTGATGTAGACAATTCATTGGTTACAACTTGTGTATCATAGAGTATGATTTAAAACTATGGCCATTAACCCCAACTCCACAGACAACCCAAAATTCACAAGCAGTGTATACCATTTATGCTTTCCTCAAGCTGTGAAGTATCCTATATAATAAAGTTGAAGTGTCTCTGCATCCAGTCCCTGTGTCCGTGGGATTGCGCTACTGCGCATGTGCCCCACGGACCGTCTCTGGCGAATTTACGCTAGCGAAGTAGAGCCCGTTAATTTAACGGGCTTAATGTTTAGTAGTACATAAAGCCTCATACTGTATATCATGCAAATTTGCCCAGGTGCAGTAACCCTTAACAACCAATAAGATTAATGCTTTTAAACAGGTGACAGTAAGGGGCACATTTACTAAGTTCGAGTGAAGGATTAGAATAAAAAAAACTTCGAAGTTTTTTTTGGCTACTTCGACCATCGAATTGACTACTTCGACCTTCGACTTCGACTTCAAATCGAACGATTCGAACTAAAAATTGTTCGACCATTCGATAGTCGAAGTACTGTCTCTTTAAAAAAAACTTCGACCACCTACTTCGCTACCTAAAACCTACCGAGCATCAATGTTAGCCTATGGGGAAAGTCCCCATAGGCTTTCTAGCAAATTTCTGATAGAACGAATTTCATTTGATCGATGGATTAAAATCCTTTGAATCGATCAATCGAATGAATGTCGCTAAATCCTTCGACTTCGACATTCGAAGTCGAAGGATTTAACTTCGATAGTCGAATATATTGAGGGTTAATTAACCCTCAATATTCGACCAATAGTAAATGTGCCCCTAAATGTTACCTGCTGATTGGTTGTTGTGGGCTATTGCTCCTTGGCAAACTTATTACATAAACCCCTAAAAATGTTGGTTTATGCAGAAGTAATCCTTTGACATAGAGATTTATTACATATTAAGATTGCCTCTCATTTTATAGAGTGAAACCTTGAAGCATAAGTTTATTATAATGAATTTGGCACAGAATTAATGAAGAGGTCCTCTGCACCATCCGTAGCCTTCTTTGGCTGGCACTGCCTGTGTCTCAGGCCATGAGGCCTTTTCTTACCCTGAAGAACCCCTTTGATTGTTTGAATGTGCAGTGACTATACTTCCAGCTTGCCTTGAATTAATTTGACCTCACATTGCCTCATAATAAGTGATGTGTCTTCGTGCAGGAATTGTGAAGATCTGTTAACAAAAGAGGACTGTGATTATGTGTACCAGTGTGTATACACAGCTTACAGACCCCTGGCTACAGCAGCTGGGGAATTTCTATATAAAAGGTAACTACAGGATAAATAATGATTGTTGTTTGCTGTAACAAAGAACTATACAAACAAAATCTAGAGATTCTTTTATTTGGGACGTCTTATGAGGGAGACATACAGTGCAGTTAAAAGGCATAAAAAGCACAAAAGCTTTCAGATTTCAGATTAGTGTCACTAAACTCACAGCATGGGTGCCCAAATTTTCCTCTAGAGACTTGCAAATTATTTAAAGTTAATTAAAACCCTATAAAGCATAGTTCATAGTGTCCGCACTTATTTATGAAAGGTTAGATGGCTGGCTACTTATGACCCACACACATGTTTTAAGAGCTCTACATATGCTACTATAGCAGTATTTTTTGTCTTATCATTTGTGCAAGTCATGTACCCTTTTCCTTTGGGTGGACTGTGGACTTACTGTGTAATTGTAATAAACATAATTGACAAACAAAGTGATTCCCTAATATTGGTCCATGTAATAAGACATTTCCCACGTGTGGATTTATTATTTTAGGGGGTTGGAAGAGATGGGCCTTGGCTGGGACCCGTTATGCAGGTTATGTTGGAAAGTGAATCTAGCGAGTGTCTGTGTAGGAACCAACATAGTTTGTAGTTAAATTGCATGAAAAAACAGGGTGTAAAAATCAGCACACACAAATTGTATTTATGTCCTGTTTTTTTTACACATTTTTAAAATGATGATGCAAAGTCTAAAGGGGTCATTTACTGACAGTGGGGCAGGGTTTAAATTGCAAAAACAGGCACAGGTCACCATGTTATTCAGACTTTTCTATCTGCCTGCCGAAAGCTCCTCTAGTCACAAGCCTGCATATAGCAGTACTGCATTCTTGATGGTTGGCAGAGGCATGTAGGTGACCTCCCCTCAGCTCCCTTACTTGTGTTTTATTTTGGAAGACTGGTGGTAGACTGTCTTGCATCTGCCACCAGTGTGCCGATTTTTAAAGCTCAGCAATATATTAGTGGCTATTGCCCTAGTGAACTTTATATTCTTATTTTTTGATTGATGAAATGCTTTTCTGCATTATTTTCAGTGTATTGATGTTATATTTTTACTCTGCATTTATATATCTAATTTAAATTGTTAATATTAGAGTACCTATTCTCTTTGTAGGCATCTAAATCAAAAAGAAGGAGAGGAAAGCAGAGGGACTATACACAATGCCCAAGCCCAACAATTAAAGATTCTCTTAACTTTCTTCTCTGAAAATAAGGTGAGCTAGAAACACGCATAGCATCAACATTTTAGTATATTGTTTCAAAAAATTAAAAACCATCAGTGGTGACACGTTTGTGAATGTCTATTTATACTTTTTTTTTTTGTTAGGGGCGAGTTGTGTTCCAGGGTTCCATTCCATCAGTTTAGTTGGATTTTGTATTTATCTCTCTCGCAAAGGCTTAGATGAAACCAAAGAAATTTTTAGCAAGGTCAAATTGCAACTGCTGTGATTTGCTTGAATTTCTGGTAAGACAAGGGCCACTAGTTCTAAAGATTGTTTAGGAAAGTTTTACTTCAAATGTATGTAATCATGTATCCATTCTTTTTTGATATACAATGCTCACAATGTACAATGCTCACACTAAGCTGAAAGGGGACTATTCCACTGCAAGCCTGTTTGTCAAGTGTTTCTTACAAGGTACTTCTTGTTCTTCACTTCAGCTGCACGAGCATCTGACTTACCTTGTTGACAGCCTCTGGGACTGCAATTCTAGACTTCTTAAAGACTGGCAATGCATGTCATCAGTTCTGCTTCAAGCCACTCAAGACAGGGAAGATGGTAAGTCAGATAAGGAAATCAGGTCTCTTATTCAAATCAATGCATGGTTGCTAGGGTAATTTGGACACCAGCAATGAGATTGCTAGTTAGCATATTGCTTACTCAAAACCCACAAATGACAAAAAAGAAAAGCAATTACAAAGTGTCTCAGAACATCACTCTCTACATCATACTAAAAGTTAAAGGGGTTGTTCACCTTTGAGATAACTTTTAGTAGGATGTAGAGAGTGATATTCTGAGACATTGAATGTTTTTGAGTTATTTAGCTTTTTATTCAGCAGCTTTTCAATTTGCATCTTAACCAATCTGGCAACTAGGTTCCAAATTACCCTAGCAACCATGCATTGATTTGAATAAGAGACTGGAATATGAATAGGAGAGGGCCTGAATAAAAGGATCAGTAATAAAAAGTAACAATAACAATACATTTGTAGCCCTACAGAGCATTTGTTTTTTAGAAGGGAGTCAGAGACGCCCATTTGAAAGCTGCAAAGAGTCAGAGGAAAAATGCAAATAACTATAAAAAATAAATAATGATAACCAATTGAAAGTAGCATAGAATTGGCTGTTCTAAAACATAATGAAAGTTACCTTAAAGGCGAACCACCCCTTTAACTCAAAGGTGAACAACCCCTTTAAATAGAGCAGTTATAAAACTAAGATTGCTATATTGCTTTTTAGCCTCAAAACACTTACCAAGAAAATAGTTTTCATGCTTGAAAATACTGCATTCTTTCTGCACCAAGTAAAGGTATACTGCAGCTCAGTCATATATAGGGGCCTTCTAAGTGTAAAAATTATTTCAATATAAATATGGAAATAACAGTAATGGAGCTTAGGGTTCTCCAATCATAATGCAGCTTAGTGTTCTCATATTGCACTCATATTTCTATTACTTTCTGTTTAAAGGGACAGAATACCCTTGTTTATCATGGGTGCAATGAATAGGTCTTGTGCTGAACATACTTTTTGTCTCAGGTTTTAATCGCATAAAATATATGGTTTTTGTTAATCCTTAACATAAACAGGACAAACTGGAAATTAACCGATAATATCATATGAAACAAATTTTCATCGATATTTGGTGGGAGAGAAGGCAACCAATATTGGCAGAAGACTTAGATGAAATATTTCATTTGGTGCCTTTAAAGATACCCGAACATCAGTCATTCAGCTCTACACGTGTGTATTGAAACAAACAATCTTTCTTGGAAAGATTGTAATTATAACGTCTATGGCCACTTTTACGCTAGCAGGAGAGGAGGAGATTCTAATTATCTACCTCATAAAGAACTAAATGTGGGGTAGCTTAATTCTCCTTATTTATTCTATTTAGCTCATGTAATAACTAAAAAGCATGAATTTATCATGATAAAATCAATAAGCAAAAAGTATGTTCAAGCCGTATTCTACAGATAATCTTCCACTTATATTTGACTTAGCCTTGGAGTGCTCTAATAACCCCATTTGGTTATTCTTCAGAAAGCATGCTGAACTTTCATGTTGCTGCAGTACCCTCACAACTGTCTACTGATTGGTGGTCTAATGCCTTTAAAATGTAGGTGTTGGCCTTAGTGACTACCAATATTAAGCCTGTGAGACCAATACTTTGGTTATGGCAATCTCTCTCCTATAAAAGCTAATGGAGGGGAAGAGTACAGGCCGAAAGAGCCTTGGTCAGGAATTTCCTAATATAACAGGGGACAGGGGAATGCTCATTGATCAATCCCCCTCTTTTGTATGTTGTAGTTAATTTGGCCTGATCAGTCACACTTCCATTGTACTCACTTAGCCTTGGAGTGCTCTCCCAATCCCTTTTTTTGAGAACCAAGTTACTTCTCGGTAACATTGTTAAATTTTGCAATTGATTTTAGCTTTGAATGCCATTCAACAAAGGCTACTGATTGAACTTCTCTTGGCAAGTGTGAGACAAGCAGTTGAAGTGCACCCTCCTGTGGGAAGAGGGACAGTACGAAAGGTTTGTAAAACTGCAGATTAAATTGGTTGTCTTGGTTTTAACTCTGAACTTGGTACTATTCTGATACGAATCAGCCTGGACAAATACAGTACACATAACGGGATCACTTTCCACAGGCTGCCTACCTCCACTGCAAAAACCAGAATTGACTGACATTCTAGCCACAGCCCTAGAAATGGCCAGTAAATTAGATGTGTCCCCTATCTTTGTTCCATCTTCACCACCTTTTCTTTGGAACTTGTTTTTTTCAGTTATATCCCTTTTTATTGTTAGCAAATACAAAGTTCTCTAAAGCTGATTTCATTAGCATTTACAGCACCTCAAATTCCTGATTTTCTAAAACACACTCAGTTCTGCAACTGATCAACTCGTTTCTACTTCAGCAGCTACAGCCATAAAATAAACCTTGAATTATTGTATTCACATGCATGTAAATGTAATTAACACATGATTAAAATCCATACTCATAGCAGCAGCCATGCACTATTCTTCTGTAACTGTGTATCTGAACCTACTTAACTACTCTGTAGCAAACATGTCTTCTTTACCAATATTTTGCAAACTTCTCTATACCTCTCATATATGTATGTGTTCTCTTTATCCAGCAATAGCCACTTTAATAAATGGGTAAAAGGGGTATTTTCCCAGGCCCATCAGGAGAGGAAGGCCACCATGGACCATTTTCCATCAATAACCTTTGAACAAAGCATTCCTCATAAATTAAAACTTCATTTTAATCAATTGGAAATTGTACTGATTGCTTATACATTACTATAATTTGCTCTTCCCATCTCTAAACCCATACATATACATTGTACACATTGCCACTAACAGTATTTTTTATCATTTGTTCTTATTTACCTTATACCCCTGAAAGTATGTTGTTCTGTGACCTTCATAAACAACTTCATAAATACTTTTGTAAGCACTTATACTCTTTAAATCTAAATCAACCATCACTATACTGTTATTCATCATGAAATTCAAACTTCAAGCAATAAAGCATTCCTTACTGTCCCATGCCTTGTTTTGTGTTTCTCTTGGTTTTCTTCTGCTTCTACATTGTATGCTTTTGTGAACAATTTCACCATCACTTTTTGTAACAGTGGGTTATCAATAGAGGAGACATTGCTAGACCAACAACGGCAACAGGCAGCTTCAAGGTAAATTAATAAACGTATTGCAGATAGTGTACAACTGCAGCATCCAATACTGTTTTACCAGATGAATGAAATCTCTTCTCGTTGAATCTGCACATCTGAATACTGAGATTAAAAAGGGCACCTGTG
Source organism: Xenopus laevis (assembly GCF_017654675.1). Classification (NCBI taxonomy): domain Eukaryota; kingdom Metazoa; phylum Chordata; class Amphibia; order Anura; family Pipidae; genus Xenopus; species Xenopus laevis. Next base: position 119,643,010 of record NC_054373.1, read on the forward strand.
TATCTTGCACAGTTGTAAAATATATGTTGCCATTTTATAATTAATTATTTCAGTAGGGAGTAGAGCAAAGCACTGTAAGGAATTTCATTTGCCCATTTTTATGCTGCCCTACAGTCATAATTACTGTAAATGTTGTTTATGGATAATAAAAAAGGTGTTGATTTACACTAGATGCTCTCAGCCAAGGAGAAGAAAGTGCAGCTGGAAGATCATATAAAGATTACTGAGCATTTTGCTCAAACCCTCCCTTTGCTTCTAGCTAAGGTAAGTCAAGGTTCTAAACTTTGGTTCTATAACAGCAAAAAAACAAACCATCACTTTGGCGAAACAAAGTTTCTTGGAGAACTCTAGGTTCCGGTACTAAATACAGTAAAAACCTATTAGACTTACCAAATGGGCAGAAAAGACAAACAGTTTTATGGTATACCAAGGTATGATCAAATCTGGCCACATACAATATGACATGGCATCAGAGTGGGTAGCTCAGCAATATCTGCATCAGAGTGGGTAGCTCAGCAATTGTCTCATTAGAATGTATTAAAAGGAACATAAAGCCTGAATGATTATGTTATATAGGAATAGATAATCTGGGAATACAAATGTAGGTGTAGAGCAGAAATAGTTTGAACTCTAACTAAACTACAAGCATAATTAAATGAGATTTAAATGAGGCAGTAGTTGGATAGTAGTTCTTTAAAGGATTAGTCCTGTTAAGCCAGCTAGCCTGGCATATAAAGCAGATCTGCTCATTTGTCAACATAATTGTGGTGATCAGGTCACTTGTTCCCCGAGCCAACGGTCAGACAGCATGGGGAGCTTTTGCACAACCCAATGGGATTTTCTTGCCATCCCGAATGATATTTATCACTGAGCCTTAATCACATATATTCTAGAAAGGCTATTGCTTTGGCCCCATAACCAGACAACAAAGCTGCCAGCTTAGTAGAGAGTGGCTGAGCCAGTAGGCAGTGATGGGCTATGTTACGTAAATGAACAGTTCTATGCTCTTAAATGCTCTGCAAAATGCACCCATTAAGTTTATTTTTTAATGTAATGTTTTTTTAAAATGGGAAGGGCGGGGGTTGGAATTTTGAATTACCCATACACAATAAATAATTTAACTTGTTAATACTTTCTCATTCCCATAGGTAACTGACCTTGTTTTTTCTCTCCACAGTATTTAACTGACCAAAGAAATGTGGCAAACCTTTTACAGATCCTGCAGTATTTTAAATTTGAGGTTTATTCCACTAAGGGTTTGGATAAGGTAAAAAATGAAAATGTTCTGAGAGCTATATTGTCTGAGATACACAAAACAAGCACACTTTAGAATAGTACCTTACAGTATGTCACAACTGTCTTTATATACAATAGGTGCACAATCCTATTCCTTACAGATGAAAAGGCATTAACAAAACATGTCAGATTATGCAGGACAATGCTAAAATAGCTGAGAAGATGCACTTTGAAAGGGATATTACTACATGCACATAGGGTCATGTTTTGTTTAGCATTTGGACAGCTGAATACAAGATCTGCAAAGAAAGTACAAAGATTCTTCTCAGACACTCTATATTGAGAGTATCATTGTCAATAAATTATCTACTACAGATCATATCGCTCATTTGAGGCTTGTATGAACAAAAGGCAGCAAACTGTGGCTTTATGGCTCAGGGACAAGGTTACCTAATAATCAGAAAAACACTGATCCGTCGCCATGTTCCTCTGTGAGCAAAAAAGAGAATGTGCCAGTAGCAGTGTATTATGTACTTCTTAATAACAAATAAATACAAAAGTAAGACGATCCTAGCCAACTACGTACAAGATCTCATGTTTCACTTGAAAAGCATTAGGGCTACTCTGCCTCCCAAAGACTGCAATAGCCACTAGTGAAAATGAGTATGTTCTGTACATGATATTTAAGAACACCCTTTGTGCTAATGACATTTTCACTCCTATCCTACAAAGGTAGAAGTGGTGGTTCAGGTGTTTCTTTAGTACATTGTCATTGACAACTGCAGCTATCATCGGGTCTTAGTAGGGTGTGGCCCAGCCAAGTATTGCTTACTATTCTGGGTTCTTTTGGGGTGACCGCCCAAACCATAGCAGAAAGTCAAAAGGAGCGACAGAATTACAACTTCACTTTGCTTTTACCTAATAGATGGGAATTTTCTGTCCAGACCAATGATACTTGATCCACTAGGATCACAGCATTGTCCATTTAAATGGCCCACCAACGGGCCATAAACTCTCAAATGGTCGTGGAGTATGGTTGAAATCAGCCAAACCACCTGACCAAATCTGGTATGTACAGCAAGATTAAATGTGAAGCTTAAATTAGATTGGTTATTGTGCCCCTTGCATTTGTACCACAAACTAAATAAAGAAGCATGCAGAGTTGCAGGCCCACAGGCTCAATTCAACATAACCAGAGCATGATTGTATGGCCTTCAGCTTCTTCACTGGCTTCACACACTTTGGGGCAAATTCACTAAGCGCCGAACGCTAGCGTCAATTCGCTAGCGTTGGGCATTTTCTTTACTTCGCAAATTCACTAACGAACGCTGGCGTAGATTCGCTAGTGTTACTTCGCACCCTTACGCCTGGCGAATTTTCGCTACGGACGTAACTACGCAAATTCACTAACGCGTGCAGTGTACTGAACGCTACCTTTTACGCTAGACTTCCTTCGCCACCTCAGACCAGGCGAAGCGCAATAGAGTAGATAGGGATTGCTTCAAAAAAAGTCAAAATTTTTTCTAAGTCCCAAAAAACGCTGGCGTGTTTTCTACATGATAGGCTGAAAAAGATCGAAAACATTTTTGGGGCTCCCCTCCTTCCCCCCTACATTTCCTGACTCATGGCAACTTACCTATACAGTGGGCACATGTGTAGGGCAAAATAAAATTTTTATATGATGTTTTGAAGGTTTTCTAGTCATTTGTAGTGCTGATACGTATTCCTCCATTGAAATTTGAATTTGGCGCCGTATGCAAATGAACCATCGCTAGCGAACCTTCGCTTCGCTTGGCGACTCAACGCTAGCGCAACTTTGCAAACTTACGCCACCCCTGTGTGCAACGTCGGATTTTAGTAAATTTGCGGAGCGCTGGCGAAACTACGCCTGGCGAAGTGCGGCGAAGTTGCGCCTAGCGCAACTTCAAATCTTAGTGAATTTGCCCCTTTGTGTTGATGATTTTATTTGAGGGCTGTTACTCACAGACACTTTAAATTGTGTTCTTAGGCAGCAGCTCATTTATGCATTCTGTAATGAAAATGCAAAACTGACTTCAGTCTTCTGTACAGGGACTGTAGTGGCTGGCACCACAGCACAGCATTGGACCTGCAAAATGATTTCTGAATTCAAAGTTTCCATTTCTGAAAAACAGTGCATGTAGAGTAAACCGGGGTTAGTAAAATCATGCGTTGCTGGATACATAAAACAGGCAAAGCATTGGACCTTACAAACAAACCTATGGCCGGGTGTTCACCTGCTCTTTTTTTTGCGTTCCACCACAAGGGATTGTATGGTTATAAACACTGTGTAACTTGTCGGCGTTATATAAATAAATAATGATGATGGTTAATGTGGCCCATGCGGGAACACATACTTGTCCTTTATCTGCCCATAAAAAGGGTGTTATAACTTACTGGCTACAAGAAAAATGGTTAGCGCTCCTAGTTTAGCTATACTAATGTGTTTGCTACAGTTCACTCTTCACGAGACAGATCTGTGCCTATAGCAGAAACATTCTGTGTGATGTATATGCCTCTATATTAGGGGACTCTATGAATCTTTTGTAAATCTGTACTGTGGGAAAATTCTGACTACAGAATTGGGTAGGGGAATTTACAAAAGTTAAAACAGATTGGTGTTAAATAGGAGTAGAAGAACAAATTCACAATTGTCTGTATGACAACTTTTTTTCATCCAAAAGGTGAAGTAAAGCAGTTTTGCCAATTTAACGCCATCTTTCTGAATCTGACATTATTAACTGCAGCAAAATGGTGTTAGCAACTTGTCTTGCCGTGGGTTGAGTGAGTGAGTTATATGAAGAAATTTGGTACTCCAGATTCACTAGTGGCTTTCTGGAAATAGAATTTAACACCAGTGTGTACAAAACCATTGTATTCAAGAAACAGATTAATATGAATCTGATGTTCTCATAGCTCCAGTTTAACAGTAGTAATGGGCCAAAGAGAAACTTAAGGTATATCACATGAAAACTCTGTTGAAGTCTATGGCAAAATTTGAAATTGAATTAGGAGATAAGTCATTCGCATTGTATTGAATATTGCCCAATATTTCTTATTCTGATTTCAGTTTACTTTTATACATTTATGAGATTAGTACTGGACCCTATGTAAAGAGAAAGAGGTTGTCTTTCCCTCTTCTGCGGTATACAGTATCTAACATCAGAGTGTTTTGCAGGAGTTGGAGGCCTTGCTAAATGAGTTGAAACATGTAGCATTGACCCACTCAGATCCTGAGGTGCTAGAGGCTTGTTCTAAAGCTTACATCAGCCTGGGCAAAGAGGACCTGGAGCATCATGTCAGTGTCGGCCTTGCTAAGAGAGAGATGATAGAGCAACTTGTGGACACGTTCAGCCAGATGCTGCATGATCTGTTACAAGAGGTGAGTGCTTTCCTCAGAAGTGAATGTTCACATGTTATTCCTGATGTCATACACTTCAACAGTCACTGCAGTCGCTGCTTGGAGAATGTGTCACTACACAGAGAGCAAGAGCACCGTGTAATGCCTGTGTCATTTGGGAAGATTTATTCATTATGAAAGATATGTCTTTAGATTTCCAAATTTAGCCACAAGATACAGCTTGATAATGGAAGGAATGTGCAGCCTGCATAGCTTCCCCATGTTTTATTTCAATCGGTCGCCATGTGCACAGTGTTGCACCAAGCTGGCATCCAGAATTCCTGATTTGGGAGAGGAGTGACTGGAGGCTGATTTTGCTATTAGTGTTGCTTTGTTTCTTTGCACGTGGTTGTGCACATCTGTGAGCTCTGTGTTGTCTATAAGTAACTCGTTTTTTCATAATCAGGAAGAAGAGCCTCTGAGTTCAGAAGGTGTGCACCAGATGTCCTGCGTTTTACGAAAGCTGGCAGCTTTTCACAAGTGAGCCAACACATCCCTGACCAGCTTGTGCTTTTAGTCCTGATACACAGTGTTCATATGGTGACAGGCAGATAAAATTCACTGAAGATTTTGCTTTGTAGTAATAAATGAAAGGAATACGCAGACACTCTTCTATTTGAAGTTGCTGAATATCTGAAGTTCTTCTTCAGGTCATACATTGTACCCTGCCGACATATATCAGCAGGTGGTACTTTGAAGCCTCTTTAATACATAAACTGTTTCCAATTTTCATGCATATAGGATGGCTATCTTATAATATATAATTAGTTTTTCCAGATTAAAACTATTGAATGATTGTTACTGAGGAGTTGCGGGAAAAAATTAAAGAATTTCTATGTGTTGACATATTGGTACCATGCATAAGTAAAATGTGGTTCAATTACAGATGCCTACTGATGGCAGCCCTATGCAAGACTATCAGCAAATAGGTGCAACTGCATTGCAGATGAAATTGTACTTGTTTTGCTGCTTTTCTAATGTCATTTGATGACTCGGATGTAGCCACAAACCCAATAGCAATTCCATTTACAAGTAATCTACGTAATTTTTTTTAATGTGTAAATGACATCAGCTTCTTTCCAATCCATAGGCACCATACCAGATGAAAGTGAATCTGAGAAAATGAGAAATAGGGGCTGGTCTAAAACTAAACTAAGCTCTCTTTTTACTATTAATATATTAAATGTTAATATATTTAAAAAACGTTTTGGGGTTAGTCTTAGCCTCCGCCGCAATGCACTCTTCATTTCCTTTCATTTCCGGTTTGCTGATTTACATTATAGTATTTATATTCATTAAATGCAGATTCTGCCCCAACAGACTTGTAGTTTTTAAATGCCTTTCTCTTTTTTCCTATTAACTTCTTTACTGCTATATTAAGCCACATAGGGTGATTCTTAGAGCTTCTACATTTACTCCTTAAGGGAATAGATTGACAACAGTAATGATTTAATATAATTTTAAATGAAAACCATTTCTGTTCTGTGTTTTTAGCTGAAAACGTAATGCTGCAATCAATGCTCTGAAGGGCAGCACTCAAGGAACTAAAATTAGCTTTTCTGAAATTCATGGTTTTTGTGGTCCCAGTATATATTTGTTTTTTGCACCAGACATTAAATGATATAACATTATGGTCACTATTACCCAGGGGTTCAATGACTTGCACATTTGCTATAAGTTCTGGGTCATTAGAGATCACTAGATCTAGAATAGCATTTTTTCTGGTTGGCTCCTCAACAACTTGTGCCATAAAATTGTCATGCAACAAGTTTATAAATGTTTTCCCATTAACTGGTTATCATTACTTTACCCAAACTAGCAGCTTTTTCTATTTGAATCAGGAGCGTCGCCTCCTCCTCCTCACTTACATGTGGGTCTATAGCATACCCCTACAATTAATTTGCTGGACTCTTAACAATTGGTAAAGGACTCTACCCATAAGACTTCTGCCCCCTCATTTCCTAACATAACCTCCCCCTTCTTGCATTTGCAAACATACATTTAATACTGGTACGATATTGAACAAATGACATGTGGTCATAGTAACAGAGTAACATAGTAAGTAAGGTTGAAAAAAGACACACGTCCATCAAGTTCAACCTTTTAGTTTTTTTTTTTTAATCTGCCTGCTAGTTGATCCAGAGGAAGGCAAAAAAAAAATCTGAAGCCTCTCCAATTTGCCTCAGGGGAAAAAAAAATCCTTCCTGACTCCAAAATGGCTAGTCCCTGCATCAACTTGTACTATGAGCTATCTTCCATAACCCTGTATTCCCTCACTTGCTAAAAAGCTATCCAACCCCTTCTTAAAGGAGAAGGAAACCCCCTGGGCGCAAAACCCCTCTCCCCCTCCCTGTGTTGCCCCCCCCTCCCTCCTCCCCCCTGGCCTACCTGTCCCCCTGGGCAAATGCCCCTAACTTGTTACTCACCCCTCTGCGCAGGTCCTGTCCACGGAGTTCACAGTCGCCATCTTCTCCAACGCGCGTCTTCTTCTTGCTTTGACCGGCGTCTTCTGGCGCATGCGCAGTAGGAACAGTTACCGGTACGGATCTACTACGCATGCGCCAAATGTCACGAAATCGGAATCGGAAAACGCTGGTCAAAGCAGGAAGAAGACGCGCATGGGAGAAGATGGCGACTGTGAACTCCGTGGACAGTACCTGCGCAGAGGGGTGAGTAAGGGGCATTTGCCCAGGGGGACAGGTAGGCCAGGGGGGAGGAGGGAGGGGGGGCAACTCAGGGGGGAGGGGTTTTGCGCTCAGGGGGTTTCCTTCTCCTTTAAAGCTATCTAATGTATCAGCCTGTACGACTGATTCAGAGAGAGAATTCCACATCTTCACAGCTCTCACTGTAAAAAAACCCTTCCGAATATTTAGACGGAACCTCTTTTCTTCTAATCAGAATGGGTGACCTCGTGTCAGCTGAAAAGACCTATTGGTAAATAAAGCATTAGAGAGATTATTATATGATCCTCATATATATTTATACATAGTTATCATATCACCCCTTAAACGCCTCTTCTCCAGTGTGAACATCCCCAATTTGGCCAGTCTTTCCTCATAGCTAAGATTTTCAATACCTTTTACCAGCTTAGTTGCCCCTCTCTAATACAATAATGTCCTGTTTGAGTGATGGAGACCAAAACTGTATGGCATATTCTAGATGGGGCCTTACAATTGCTCTATAAAGTGGAAGAATGACCCCCTCCTCCCGTGACTCGATGCCCCTTTTAATACAGCTCAAGACCTTATTTGCCCTTGATGCTGCTGACTGGCATTGCTTGCTACAGCCAAGTTTATCATCTACAAGGACTCCAATGTCCTTTTCCATAATGGATTTGCCTAGTGCAGTCCCATTAAGGGTACAAGTGGCTTGCATATTCTTACATTCCAGGTGCATGACTTTACATTTATCAACATTGAATCTCATTTGCCACTTAGCTGCCCAGATTGCCAGTTTGTCAAGATCGTGTTGCAAGGATGCCACATCCTGGATGGAAGTAATTGGGCTGGATAGTTTTGTGTCATCTGCAAATACTGATACATTACTTACAACCCCCTCCCCTAAGTCATTAAGTTAAATAAAAGTGGACCCAATACCGATCCCTGAGGGACCCCACAAAGAACCTTACTCCAAGTAGAGAATGTACCATTAACAACCAAATCAAATTTGTCTGACATGACCTATCCTTCATAAAGCCATGCTGATTGCTGCTCATAATGCCATTCACTAGGATAAAATTTTGAATGTGATCCTCCCTATCCTTAACAGTACCCCCAACCAAATCTCCTCCCCCATTTTCCCTTCCTTTGCCACTATCTCATCTAACCTTCCACTGAATCTTTTACTGACCCCCCACACACCTAGTTTAAAATCTCCTCCAAGTGTCTTGCCATCTTCTCCCCCAAAACAGCTGCATCATTGAGGTGCAGCCCATCCCTAGCAAAGAGCCTGTAGCAAATCAGCCCAGTTCTACAAAAACCCAAAACCCTCCTCCCTACACCAATCTCTCAGCCACGCATTAATCTCCCTAAGCTCCTGCTGTCTTCTTAGCATTGCTCGTGGCACATTAATGTGTATTATACATATAGTCCAATGTTGAGTCACTGGTCCTGTTGCTATATGGCAAACTAGAGATTGCAGAAGATAGGATTTGTGCACTTACCTTTTGATGAAGCTAGGTAGGAAATTTGTACAAATGACTGATCTTGATAGAAGTTGGTCTATTTTTAAGATTGGCTTTTTATGTTTACTATGCAGTAATAAAGTGCTAAGCAATGATGTGCTGTTATTGGTGGTATTCATATTCTGTTACTTGTACCTAAACCATAGTGCACATGACCCCACGGAGTGGAATCTGTATGAGAAAACCTCACAGCTGCTGCAGTATGATGTAGAAAACTGCTGTTTTTCTGTTCAGGTAAGGTGACTTAATTCTTTATATATATGTTTCTTTGTAGTGGGTTGTAATGGATTTTTCTTCGACTATTCACAATACTACACTAGTTTTTATCTTGCTACACTCTTCGCACTGAAGCTCATAGCTATGATTCTTATATGTACATTGAAATGCATTGTCTCTTTTAACTCCCTGCCCTCACTCTGAATTCATGAACAGCTGCTAGTGCCGGCTTTCCAGTGCATGTATTATGCCCTTCTCTGGAATGTGGTGGCTGTAATGGAAGATATACTTTCCAAGGTATGTTACCTGCTTTGTGTCATGTTTGTTGTAGCTGTCTGAGTTGGCAGAAATTGTATTTTTCGCAGGTTGCAAAACTACAAGTCCATGTGGTGGTGGAGTTACTGTTAGGAGAGTGCTGGAATGTGAAGGCTGCATTACTCTGACCTGTAATGATACAGTATATTAGCTAGCTACCTACCACACATATGGGCATTCTTATGTCTGCTGAGCTGTGGCATCATGTATAAAACCTAACTAGCTTAAGGGTCGGGCACAAAGGCAGATTCGGGGAGATTAGTCGCCCAGTGACAAATCTCCTCTTCTTTGGGGCGACTAATCTCCCCGAACTGCACTCGGAGCGTTCTTTTTCCAAAGTCGCCCGAAGTTTCCTTGTGAGGCAACTTCAGCCAACTTTGGAAAACAAATCGCTCCGAGTACCTTCCTGTCGGCGATTTCCATTATAGCCGGTGGAAGGCAGTTCGGGGAGATTAGTCACCCCGCAGAAGAGGAGATTTGTCACTGGGTGACTAATCTCCCCGAATCTGCCAGTGTGTCTCTGCCTTAAATATAAGATAGAAACTTCTCTAACTTACTTAGAGCAAGAGAATGGTGATCCTGATTTTAATCCGAAGAACACTTGCAGCTGCCTGAAACCAGAGACAGCACAAACATACAACATGCCATACACAATGGGGGAAATGTAATACAAGTTGCAAAGCTGGCTACAGGACTAGTAATGCACAGCAACAAATCAACAAGGGACATTTACTGACCAGTTGCTTGAAATAAAGCATGCGATTGGTTATTTTGTGTTACTAGACCTGGGCAAAGCTTTACATTTTATAACTTTCTATCACATTCCAATAAATCATTTATGTTCCACATTTAAAAATGTGTGCAAATTATGATGTTTTTTCAGACACTTCTGTATAGTGCTGTATAGTATCAATGACCTTATTTTAATTTTCTTCTCTATAGGAGGACCCTGTTCTTTTTAGGGAACACGTGGCAACTTTTTGGCAGCTATGTAAACATTATCTTAATCACATAGATGGATCTGTACAGGAGCAGGTGAGCGTTTAGTATCTTATGAATGAATGTGCTGCCTTGTTATTTTGAACTATCAAGTATAAGCACAAGTTTACTATGGAAGAAAGAACCACTGGTTCATATATAAACTGGTTGCAGCAGCTCCCACAAAAGAACGTCCTTGGTGATACACATTACAAATAAAATAATTTGTCTGAGTAAGCACACATAGTGCAGTGTGTACCTGCAGAAGGAGACCAACAGTGACAAAGCATCACAAGTGACATGAAAATCAACACCATGCTATGGTACAGGAAAAAACACCCTGTGTGGATGAGTCAGGCCAAATAGAACTCGCACACAAGGCAAGCACTACTTGGCCCACCACTCTCCCTGCTGCCCTCAAGCTTCTCGCTCACCAACTCCACCCTCCACTGCCACCACCATATTTCCTTTTGTAGCCAATTTGTACACAAACAAACATAGTTTTCCTTGACAAGGTGTTGATTTACCTATCACTTCTGATGCTCTGTCCCTGTTGTTATCCCTCTTCAAATATAGGTGGCAATATGTTCAGTTATTTATGCACTTCCTGTTTGACTCATTACATTTCATAAGCAGAAGCATTTTAGTTGATTTCATTTGTACAACTGTCGTTGTTTCACTGGTTTCCAGTGTCAGTGTCCAGTTACAGGGTATTCTCAGAGGAGCACTGGTGAATCTGAGAGATATAGATATCAGTTTATTGAACCACCTGTGCTTTTTTTTGTTTAAATGTTCTGTACTGGTTATAACCCAAGGTTTGTCTTGTACAAAATAAATTGGGAGTAAAAAAAAAAGATTTAAAGGCAAGTGTCATCACTTTGAAAATCATCCTTGGCTGCATGGTTGCTCTCTTGAAATTTTACTCTCTTAAATGATCAGACTGTAGAGGGGAAGGGATACTTGTTGCAGTGCTTGCTTTAGTGTTTCATTTACTAAATCTACCATGTTGTATTAGAAAGTGATGTGGTACCTGCTCTATGTTTCTTTGCAGGCATTCATGTCAATGTGTGACATACTTCTCTTGCTAAGTCAGCATAGAAACGGAATATACTGCTGCATGGATTCTGCACTGCAGTCAGAGCTGTTTTCATTTGTCCAGCATCATGTGTTTCAAAGTGATGACGTAAAACACAAAGGTATTACTTTATTTGTGATATGGTGTCATATACATGGGTGTGCAGGAATGTTAAATTGTTCTATATACTCATTTATTTCCTATGCTTTAATTCACAGTGGCACGTTTGTCTAAAAGAGAAACACAAAAACCTTCTGGTTAGTTTTTTTATTTTTGTGATGAGATAATTGTCCGGTAATCATATAAGTTGCTGCATCCTACTGAATATGACATTCCTATCATTCTAATGTTATGTCTAAATAAACATTCTAATGATAATGACAATAATGGAAGAAAATCTACTTCCCATTAAGTAAATGCTCTTGTTTAAGGGCTTTTACAGACGAGCGTTTTTACCTGCGCTCCCCTGCGTTCCGTTTTTCTGCGTTCAGCCGCAGGGGAGCGCAGGGATAGACGCATTACATTTTTTCCAATGGGGCTATACTCACACAGGCGCGTGTAGGCGCCGAACGCAGGAAAAATGCAGCATGTTGCGTCTCAACCTGCGTTCAGCACCTACACGCGCCTGTGTGAGTACAGCCCCATTGGAAAAAATGTAATGCGTCTATCCCTGCGCTCCCCTGCGGCTGAACGCAGAAAAACGGAGCGCAGGTAAAAACGCTCGTCTTTAAGAGCCCTAAAGGTGAGGGAATTAGTCTTGCTCTAGTGCTAAATATGGGCATATATCAATGATTCACCAGTGTGGCAGTATTGTTGTTTTTTTTTTTTTTTTTTTTTTACAACAGTGTAAACTTCTGCCACACTGAAAACTTTTTGCTGCAATGTTTACAAACCTTTTTACAGAAAAGAAAATAATTAACATTTATTTACAACGTGGGACCTTTGTCATCCTATTCCGTGGATATATGATAGATTCTCAAACCACAGATACAAAAACTCTACATACATTAAAGAGAAAGGGAATGATAAACTCAAAAAATGTTGTATTTCATATGAATATCCTATGCTTAAGCCACAGAATAGAATAATGACCACCCATATTGCCATGTAAGATATGTAGAGGATATATGAGCCTGGGCAAAGGCATCTATGAGTTACAAAGTTGTTATGTGTACTGTGGCATGTGTGAAGATGCGCATATGTGAAAGCACTTATATGAGGCCTGGAAAATGCCTATGTGATTGCAGGTTTGTATATATTCACACAGGTATGCCTAAATGCATGTTTGTATACTAGGCTGCCTGCTAGTCTTTATTTTTAAAAGTTTAAATGCAAAAGACTGTGAATGAAAGCTTCTCAATGACAATGCTTAAAACAGCCGTCTGTAAATACAGGTACCGGTAACCTGATGGCGTATGAAGTTCTGTTTGTATCAATTTGTATCAATTTAGTACTTCCCGACATCTGTCATTAAACTGCTGTCATTAGGCTGAGTAATTTAGCTTGTGTTATACAATAAAGCTGCCCATAGAAACAGTCTGGGTTTGACACATTTAACTCTTTATATTTTTGTGCTTTAGGTGTAAATGGAAAAGAAAAAGACAAAACAGTGAACTCGGAAGGTTTGCACAAGAGGCGGAATCTACTGGCTGCATACTGTAAACTTATAGCTAACAATATTGTGGAAATGGCTGCAGCTTCAGAGATTTACAAGCAGTATATGAAGGTACAGGCCACAACAGGTCTCACATAATGTATATGGGGTAAGCAGATACACATCTCTTTGGAGAACCTCTAGTTCAGAGTTACTACAGCTTCTCACACCTGAGAATATTTATAAATTGAGTATATGCATCCTGTGGCTATAGTGGGCTCCTGTGTGCTGTTGTAAAAGACATCTGAAGAAACATAGAATTGGGATCCCCAGGCATGAAGAGTTTTGCAAAGTAGCTTTGTATGTATGGCTCCTCACCTAGTCAAAAGTGATGATCTGAAACTGCAGCAGTACACACACATAAAGTATGGCACTCAAGCTGTTGATGAAACACCAGGAAACCTCCTCTAGCTCCTGGGATTGTTGACAGGTACAATGCATTACATGTCTTTGTTCATTGGCTATTGTAGACCTATAATGACTTTGGAGACATAATTAAGGAAACCTTAAGTCGGACAAGACAGACTGACAAAATAGAGAGCACAAGAACTCTGATCCTTTGTTTGGAACAGGTAAGAAACAAATTTTAGTAATAAAATCAAAAAATGTTTTGTAAATTGTGTATATTGTATTGTTCCATTATATGGGATGCATTTTTCCGCAGTTAAGCCAGAACACCACAAGTGTGGTGCTATGAAAGGTTTTTTAGGATATTTATTCCCAGCAGTAGCAAAGATTCAAATCTACGCATGTGCGATCACCCTAAAAATAAGTGGACCAAATAAAGGTATCCAGCAGCCTTTTGCATGTCATGGAGTTAAAAGTCCCAGAACTCAATTTATCCTTGGCCCTCTAGTACTACAACATGATTAATTGAATTATTATGGCTTCCCTTTCTGTACACCGGACTATCATTTCAGATTAGATTTTTCTTCGTTATATAACTTTACTACATTAGTGGAACATTAACATACCAATACCCTTATTAGTATAAAAATTTCAGAGCTCCATAGCATGTTTATTTTAGGTGCAGTTGGAGAGTTGGAAGTGTAGCCCATTATGTGGATAACAATTCATAGTATACCATAGTACCGGTATGGGATCCGTTATCAGCCAAAGGCCGGCTCCTATAAACTCCATTATAATTCAATAATCCAATTTTGTTAAAATTATTTCCTTTTTCTGTGTACTAATAAAACAGTACCATGTACTTGATTCAAACTAAGATATTATTAATCCTTATTGGAGGCAAAACCAGTCTATTGGGTTTATTTGATGTTTACATGACTTTCTGGTAGACTTAAGGTATGAAGTCTACCAGAAAGATCCCTTATCCCGAAAACCCCAGGTTCCAAGCATTCTGGATAACAGGTCCCATACCTGTACAAAACATCTGAAAATAAAGGTCAAAATAAAAATGGCTCCTTGCAAACCATAAGACTTATTTGCAAACATGGTGCAAAGTGCAAAAATATTGAGATGCAAATGGCCACATTTTTTACCAACAATGCAGCTTTTTCCCTCAAAAGCCCTGCCATGCGCTAAGCTGCTTCTGTTGCAAGTTGAGGTTGCAGTGCATTAATGCATGTGGTGTTTGCAGTAATTGCAGGGGCCCCTTGCAGGCTGGGTAAGTGCTTTGGCACACCCCAAAAGCACTGGGGGGGGGGGCAAGTAGCTTTTATGAATGGATCATCGTGCTCTAAATTTTAAGGCCATTTTACAGCTTTGTACTTGTTCTTGTGGATGTAGAAGAACATTTGTATATTTAACATGGCTTTCTGGCAGTGTAGCAATGTTCATAGATGTTTTCCCTTTACGATGCAAAGACTTTCACATTCACTTTTCTAAAAAACAGAATTTTCACATTTGTACTCTTCTGACTGATAAGTTTGGGATGCACTTCATAGAATAGTCAGCATTTTATTCTTTGACCCACTTAGATGTCAATAAAGTCTCAAGAACGCTCAAACCTCTCCTGCACTTAAGGGGTCAAGTGTAATCTGTAAAAAATAATCAAAAGCTATTCCACTAATAGAGCCTGAACTGTCTGGAATTGCCTGTTTCCTCATTGACCCACCCATATAATTGATAACATGAGTCCGGACAAGCTGCGTTCTTCAGTGTGGAGGAAGGAGTAGAGTTTCTAGCACATCACTTATGCTAATAGCACCCCTGTAAAAACAAGGAGGGAGGATCATTTACACAGACAGCTGGAGAGGAAAGGAAACTGAATGCCCTTGTTCATTAGAAAGTCACGGCCAATTACAGCTTTTGCTTTCTTTCTTTTGATTTTCTGATGCATTTGCAGCTGTTCCAGAAGCACAGAGAAGCATTTGGCAGTGCCACCCTGACCTCCCCTTCATTCTTTAACATAAAGGAGATGGCCAGACGCTTTTCTCTAACCTTCGGCATGGACCAAGCGAAATGCAGAGAATCTGTTGTTATGATACACAAGTATGTGGTCTGGCTTTCTTCTTCCTAACGTAGATGTGCCAGCACAAACAGTGCAACATTTCACATTAATTTCCTGCTTAAGCCACAACAGCTTGTATTAATTAGAAGATTTTAAGAAATTTTAAGAAATATACACTTAATAATATTACACTGTGTAATAACTGTTGGATTTGCCTTGCTATTCATGGAAGTTTAACCTGTTGCCCTATAACTGAATAGTTAAACTGCTATAATATCTCTCTTACAGTAAGGCATCCTTGATTTACACAATAATGATGTGCAGGCTGAGAAAAACTGGACCTGCACCCGACCCCCAAGAACTAAGGATGCACCGAATCCACTATTTTGGATTCGGCTGAACCCCTGAATCCTTTACGAAAGATTTAGCCGAATACCGAACCGAATCCTAATTTGCATATGCAAATTAGGGGTGGGAAGGGGAAACCATTTTTTACCTTGTTTTGTGACAAAAAGTCCCTCCCCACCCCTAATTTGCATACACAAATTAGGAATCAGATTCGGTTCAGCCACGCAGAATATGAAACCTGCTGAAAAAGGCCGAATCCAGAACCAAATCCTGGATTCAGTGCATCCCTACCAATAACCTACACCCGATCCTAACCCGCTTCCATTTATGTACTCACACTCGCCCCTCACCACAGTGTCATTATGGAAGAGGGAGGGGCATGCCGGAGCGCGAGGATATAAAAAGGAGCACGTCTGGCAGAAGTAGTGTACTAGGAGGTTGTCACAACCCTTCTTCGGCCCGCAAACTTTGTGCGGAACTCGACCGAAACCCATCCAACCCATGGGTCCGTCGGGCTTCAGGTTGGCCCGCATCACTATTGCACAAATACAGTATGTTTGTAGCAATGTGGAAACAGCCATCTTGCCTGCTATAGCCCTTGTCACATCTTACCCAGAGAGTCAGTATAGCAGATCTAAACGCAGCCAGATGTGGGCTGACCAGGAACAATATCTGGCCAATTGGAGTGCAGGCTGAATGTAGAGAACACACATTGCATGGCCATCTGTCTAATGTTCCAATGTTGCAAAGTTACAGCAATTTCAGGCTCAGCAGGGCACCATACACCTGACAATAATGATCCAACACTTTGTTTCATACAGTTGTATGGCCAGTTTAAGCCATTTGCAAATTCCGTATGACTCTCCTTGAGTCTATATTCACAGGTTAAATGCTCTCATTATCTCTCCAAATTTAATTAGTTAAAAACATGATTATAAGTAATTATATAGAAACATATTATTAGCAATTATATATTCTGAAACATCATTATGGTATGAATAAATATGTAATTGAAATAACAGAAAATGACTATATAGAGGGAGGATATACAGATATGAATGAAGAGGGTAAAGGGCAAAGATTTCTTAAAGGTGTATCCCTTCCTGCAGTCATAGTTCAGGTTGAAAAAAGACAAAGTACATCAAGTTCAACCTGTCCAAATGAAACCCAGCATCCATACACACACCCCTCCATACCTACACATAAATTATATATACCCATATCATAGTGCCCTCTGGTGCATAGTGTGACAAGAAGGCAGGGGCGTAACTACAGAGGAAGCAGACCCTGCGGCTGCAGGGGGGCCAGGAGGTACAGGGGGCCCCATGAGGCTCTCATTGATGAGCAATTTCAACATATATTGTTAAAACAGGACAAACACTGGATATGTTGGGGGCCCTAGAATTAATTTGCTGTGTGGCCCAGCAACATCTAGTTACGCCACTGCAAGAAGGGTGGCAACAGAACAGTGAAGGCCTAGAGAAGTGAAATATAATGTTATTGTAACTCTTTACTTCAGAGACTTTTAAACATTGCCAATTTCAATTTCAATTGCAATTGCAATTTAACCAGTGGTGCTTGTTGATAGTATTCCAATATATGTCACAGTGGCCCCAGTATTATATATGGTGTGACACAGAGACCCCAGTATTATTCCTTATAGCATTAGCATTATATGACACATATGTATGTCCATATTATAGGACACAGTGACTTGTTATGATCTAGTGGCATCAGCAATATTAAATAACACAGTTCCCCAGCAATGTATGACACAATGGTCCCATCATTTTATGACACTGTGACCCCAGCAATATATGTAACAGTGGCTCCAGCAATATATGTGGCCCAGAACAGTGGTAATTCTCTTTCATGACACAGTGGTCCAAGAAGCTCTTTGGGGCTTTTC
The DNA here is from genome assembly GCF_017654675.1 of Xenopus laevis. NCBI lineage: Eukaryota > Metazoa > Chordata > Amphibia > Anura > Pipidae > Xenopus > Xenopus laevis. The sequence continues at coordinate 119,660,755 of NC_054373.1, forward strand.
CCCTTTTCTGTGCTTGTAATTGCCACACTTTTGTTCCATGTTTCTACTGGCTCAGCATAAAGCCTTCTGCTGTGCTGTACAATAAATAGATGTATACAATAAACATACAGATTCCATACAGAAGGAACAACCAATGACATTTACAAGAGCTAAAGCCCAGGGCTCTGCTATATTTGGGCAATTCTGTGGAGAGAAATGTGATGTTTTTTTCCTGGGCATATGACTTATACCTTCTGTTACTATTTTATTAATGATATTGGGCTACACATGAACACAGTGCTGTCCAGTACAACAATACAAAATAGTTATATAAAAGATTGTGCTACGTGTAAAAGAGATAAGGGTAAGGAGGTCCCTGCCCATAGAGCTTACATAGAGTCAGATGCCATGCGTGTGCTGTAAGACTTCATTTTTGAGTTTATTTCTGAAAAGACTGAGGAAAGTTTAAGGGCTCTTACACATGAGCGTTCCGACCTGCGCTCCCCTGCGTTCCGTTTTTTGGCGTTCAGCCGCAGGGGAGCGCAGGAATAGACGCAAGTCATTATTTGAAATGGGGCTGTACTCACTCAGGCGCGTGTAGGCGCCGAACGCAGGTTCAGACGCAACATGCTGCATTTTTCCTGCGTTCGGCGCCTACACGCGCCTGAGTGAGTACAGCCCCATTTCAAATAATGACTTGCGTCTATTCCTGCGCTCCCCTGCGGCTGAACGCCAAAAAACGGAACGCTGGGGAGCGCAGGTCGGAACGCTCATGTGTAAGAGCCGTAAGGCTGGAAACCGTAGTAGAAGTGGGTGGTGTGACCAGGTGGTGGCAGCGCCGATTCGTACCTTAGTGCCGCCTGAGGCGGCTCCTGCAATGCCGCCCCCCCTCGCCGACTTACCTGTCGGGAGGGGAGGCAGGAACACTAATGCGGAGAGCGCAATTGCGCTCTCTCGCATTCGTAAAGCCGAATTTCGGCTCTTAAAGGTGCAGGAGCGGCTTTTTGCCGCCCCTGGAAACCTCTCCGGCGTTGCCGCCTGAGGCGAGCGTCTCAGCTCGCCTCATTGGCGGCGCGCCCCTGGGTGGTGGCTCTGAGAGGAGCAGAGGTGTTGGCAGGAACATATAGAGACAAGAGAAGGGATGCAGTGAGGAGCAGAAGATTGAAGGACAAGAGAAGCAGTTTATAAGTTATAATATATATAATAATGATTTCAGTATTGGAAGGTCCCGTTTTTGCTGAGAGGAGTAGGATTCTAGAAGCAGCAGAAGTTAAGACTAGTTACTAGAGGCCAGTTAGCAGCAAGTTGCAGTAGTCTTGCTGGGACAGTGAGGACATGGATTAATGCAACAGAAGCTGCCAGGAGTATTTCAGTACAGGTATAGGATCTGTTATCTGGTAACCCGTTATCCAGAAAGCTCCAAATTATGGAAAGGCTGTCTCCCATAGACTCCTATATAATCAGATAATTCAAATTTTTGGATGCAAAAAATCCTATTATGTTTAATTATTGTTTAAATTATGTCTTATTAGACTTAAGGCCTGGAGATCCAGACTCCAGAATGATCCCTTATCTGGAAAACCCCAGGTCCCAAGCATTCTGGATAACAGGTCCCATAACTGTACCTTGTCATGGGTGTTTAAATATGGCCTTAATTTAATAGGTAGGGCACCATATCATTTGAGGCATTTATAAAGAAGATACTGTTAGCAGGCTACACTAATGCCATTAGTTTGCAGTCAGTATGGCTACACTGTAATTCTATTTACACTTTTAATGTTTTGTGATGATAAGCTTCTTTTAACAAGAACAACAATGCTAAAGTCAATTCTATCTGCAGAAAACAAATATAAATAAATTATGAACTTGCTTGTTTGCTTGTTCTCCTTCCTCACCAGACAAGGAATTGAGTTTGTTTTCCGGGAGCCAGCCTTAGAAGATAATCTCCCACCACCAAATCTTCCATTCCTGATCCCGATTAGTGAATTTTCTGGCAAACTTCTGAAAGCCGACAAGAGACTTGTGTAAGGTGCCTTTGGTTTTACTTATAAGTGAACTCAGGACTTAGTGATTTTGTGTAATAAAACGTAATTGAAAAGCTATGAATGAATCAATGTAAAGAGTGTTGATTTTGTAAATTTTTGTTGGGGTTTGGGATGAGGTATTAAAGGTACAGTTTAGTGTAAAAATAAAAACTTGGGTATTTAATTTGCATATCAGTATTCCAAGTATAGAGAAAAGGAATAACAAGGTTATTTGCAAATCGGGCCAATCAATTAAACCCACTGTCTCACTGATTTAGCTGATTCTGAGCAATGCAAATGAGTCAAAAGCAGGAGTGTATCTACAGTATATATAGGCACAGGAGGGCCTGTGACTAGGACGGCAACTTTTGGGGGCTGCTCTTTGTTGCCTAAATAACTGCCAACTTAGGCAAAGGACCTAAAAACATCCTTGGTCAAAAGGCAAGTAAAGCTTTATTCCACAGTCTCTTCCCAAGTGATGTAGCTAATACCTTGAGCTTGTGTACTCCTCTGCTGTTACACCAACTCATTGAAAAATGTGACTTTTCTTTTAGTAGCACTGACACCAGCCTTTATAAATGCTGTAGCATAATACATTTCTGAGTACTTGTACAGTGTGTTTATCACAAAGTTTCCTTGGTTGATAGAAAACAATTGTCATACCGAAGCACCTTGGCCATATGGTATACACCCACCAATGCTTGTATTTGTATGTGGATCCAATCTGGCTCTTTCAAATCCCAAACATTGGTTTGTTTAAAATTAGGGAGAAAAGAATATCTAAACCTAATATTCATAATAGGCATAAGAATTTCTGACAATAAATAGAGATAGAGAGTATGAGGGATAGATCTGAAAAGCTTTTTAATAAACCAAGGGTTTGCAATGAAGGATGTGAAAGGGCAATAATATAATAATAATAAATAGTGAGAAAAGTACCCCCTATTGCAAAATACAAGGATATTATAAATTACTGAGGAGTTTCAAGACCATATAAAATCACATGGCCGAGTGTTTTTATTAAGGATGCACCAAATCCAGGATTCGGTTCGAGATTCAGCCAGGATTCGTCCTTTTTCCGAAGGATTGGCCGAATTCTTCTGCCCGGCCGAATCTAATTCTGATTTGCATATGCAAGTGACTTTTTGTCACAAAAGAAGAAAGTAAAAAGGGTTTCCCCTTCCCACCCCTAATTTGCATATGCAAATTCAGATTTGTTTCGGTATTCAGACAAATCTTGTCATTACCATATAAAAACACGAGGCCGAAGGTCATGGAACTCCGAGGTAACTTCTAATATCCTCATATTTTGCAACTGGGGGTACTTTATTTATTATAATACACACGTTTCAGTGAGTCATGTGACAGAAATGACATCAGAACTCACCGTTTATAACTGATGACATCAGAGCTCACCGTTTATAACGATATAATTTACAAGATATTCGTGGCTTTTGTGTATTATAATGATATAATCTTGATCAACTGAACAACTAAATAGGAATCTTGTTAAGCTTCATCATGGGTATTTAAACCATTTAATAGCTATTTTAGATTGGGGTTCCCCACCAATGTGATGTCCCAAAACTATTCATAGATACATTCTACTTCCTATTGCACAGCAGTGGTTTGTTCCAGTGGAATAATACATTGACAAAAGAGTAAAGTTTGTAAGGAGTGCTTCTTGCTTCTTGCTAAAGGCAAATGTTGTTCTTTGTTTAATATACTTAAATCTCACCCCAGTTGAAGCATGACAAGGAATGCAGATTCAGCCAGCCCAGGTCCTGAATACTTTTTCAAACTGTAGGTTCAAAGTCATCACTCAGCCCACAGTGAGTCTGCTGCTGCTGCTGGTTATACTAATGTCAAGGTGCTAGAAAGTCAATGCTTGGCTGTGGTAGATTGGGCATGTCACAACAGGATGAGGCTCAGAGCTTGCATACTTGTGTTCCTACTTAAAGAGCTGCCATGTCTAACCTGCAGCCATGCTGGTAGGATACCACAACTTCTACCATTCTCTGACAGCTGAGGAATGCTGGGAGTGTAGTTTAACAATTGCTATTAGTGAGCAGATTAGCTGCAAGCCTCACTTCATTTATTTTTTTCTTAGTGATTGTTTTCATGTGGAATTTATAGCATTTTGTTTTTTTCAGTTTTTTTTTTTATAACGTGCATAGTCTTATAACAAGAAGAATGGAACTGACCAATGCAGCTTATACTGAGTCTTACTGCAGCCTTTGTTTCTTTATAGGTATGGCTATCTGCAGAGGTTTGCTAATGAGCGAATGCTTCTATGTGAAGGAACAGAATGGAACCCACTGGTTGTCTATAGCCACTCTCTGTTAGATAATGTCGATGAGGAGAGCTCTTTCACCAGCAGCAACTATTCCCGAGACTTGAAAACGTCAAGTCCTACAAAGAGGAAGCCAATTGCTGGTACATTTCACTAAAAATAATAAGTTTAGGATTGAATTCTCCTTTAATCCTTATTAGTGTAAATAATCCTGTTGGGTTCAATTCATGTTTAAATGATTTTTAGCAGACTTAAAGGGGTTGGTTCAACTTCCAACAATTTTTTCAATTCAGTTAGTTTCAGATTGTTCACCAGAAATAAAGACTTTTTCCAATTACTTTCTATTTGCTATGTGTGACTGTTTTTCTAATATTGAAGTATTAGTAATATTTCACATTTGTAAAGCAGCTCTGGGGGGGGGGTCGTTGACCCTGTAAACTGTTGTAAATTGATCCATTTAGTTGATAGTCTTTATTTCTGGAGACCAATCTGAAAACAACTCAACTGAAAAAGTATCTGGAAGGTGAAAAACCCCTTTAAGGTTTGAAGTTCCAAATTATGGGAAGAGCCCTCATCCGGAAAACCTCAGCCCGAAAATTTTGGATAACAGGTCCCATGCCCGTGTATAAGTGGTTTAAATATTCTTTACTCGGCATAAATTCAGTATTTAAGTCCAACTGTAAGTAAAACCAACCCAAACATGATGAGAATTGATATAAAATCTACCTAAATCAGGTGCTATAGAGCAGCACGTGGAAAGTTATACAACTTGATACAAATCTTGTGCCCCCAGCCTACTTACTGCAGTTCCATCATATATGAGCCATGTTGTGCACTTGTATTGAGGGAAGTATGTGCTGGCAGTGCTGTAACTCTTGTTGCACCCAGTTGAAAAATGTCAACTTTACAAGAGTTTTTAGTCAAAAATGCTGCTCTGCTTAGTTATTCCTTTGCTGTTTCTGCTCGGCACGGAGCTTATGTTCTGGTATCTGTTAGAATTTGCAAAGCAGAAGCCAGACCCTGGCACAGATAATAAGCCCATTTAAGGCGATAAAGAGAAAAGACAAAACAAAGCAAATATATACACAGTGACAGAGAGCATTTAGATGGGATCTGGCATTCCTGGGAGTGTGCAGAGTCTCACTGAAGGAGCCAAATACAATGTCCTTATTGAGAGGGGCAGGAGGAAAGCGGTTAGTAAACACGGACTCACACTCGCTTACACTGCCAAGAAGAAACTGTTCAGTTCAATGAGAACAGGCCTAGAAAGCGTTCCCCTCTTGCTAATATCAGACACTGCCTGATTGTTTCATTGTGCACCCGCCCCCCCTTGCTATGATTTAAATTTCATGACAGCACTGAACCCCCGGGTCATAAAAACTAGGACAAAATATTTATTTTTCCAGGAATTGTTTGTAGCCCTTTGCATTTGCATGTACTTTTATATCACTGCATCATACTAAAAAGGTGAACAATCCCTTTAACTGGATCCGTGGCACCTGTATATAATAAGCAGGGTGCAGGGCAGAGCAACTCTACAGCAAAAAGGAATGGAGACTCTTATGGTAGCAGAGCTAAATGCCAAGATGCCTATTTGCAGCATAGATCACAGAAATAAACACAACTATGTTCCGAGACCCTGTTTAGGAATAACTTTGGCAGTGGTGGGACTGTTGGGTGGTGCCGGAATATTTACTGCTGCTAACTTATTCCAGTACGGAGAGTAATTCCGGAAGAACCGAAGATGTATTATCCCGTGCAGAGGAGGAAAAGACACTTGCTGCATGGAGAAAATGTAGATGATGAAATATCATTGTGCAGGTACATGGAACAATAGCCAACATACGCTGTATTGTCTGTACATGCACGGGTACATATTAACACAAACTATCTTCTACATTTATAGCATCATTCATATTTGTAACAAATCCACTTAATAAGCACATCATAAACAATAAAAGCCACATATCTAAAGGGATACTGACTTTCCTTTAAAGGGGAAGGAAAAGTTAAAACAAAGTAAGCCTTATCAGAAAGGTCTACTTAAATATACCAGTAAACCCTCAAAGTAGTGCTGGTCTGATCCTGTAAAAAAAACCACCACATTTCTTTCCTTCTATTGTGTACACATGGGCTTCTGTATCAGACTTCCTGCCTTCAGCTTAAACCTCTTTGCCCCGGGCGTGAGCATGCTCAGTTTGCTTCTCTCTGTAATCCCTCCCTTCTCTACTATAATCTGAGCCCAGAGCTATAAGCAAGCAGAGAGAGACTCAGGCAGGAAGTGATGTCACACCAAGCTAATACTGCAGCTGCTATCCTAAACAAACATAGAGCTTCTAGAGCATTTTACTCAGGTATGGTAAAACATTGTACAGAATAAGTATATTGTGCACTATTGCAGCTAATCTATTGCCAATAAAATGCCTCCGTAGCTTTCCATCTCCTTTAATAACAAGTTGTAGTGGTGTTAATAGTTTTCTTTAAAACGCTCTATATACATTCACTGCAGACATCCAGGAGAATGTTCCCTCCCATGGGAACTGCAACTGTGATTGGATCAACATCTTCACTGTATATTGATATCATGTGACCTGAGTGGATAGTCACACAACATTGACTTTTTGTCCTGCTATAAACATATTCAGTAGTCAGGTTGCACCTTCAGGTTTTGTGTTATATTGTGTGTTTTTCTAATACAGTGAAACCTAGATTTTACATACACTGATTTTAAGTTTCCCCCTCATTTTACACAGCTTTTTTTTTTTTGAGCCCAACAATATACAATGTATTATACATTTCCTCAAATTTACATTTTCCCCTTTTTTTCTGAACCCTTGAAAAACATAAAATGGAGGTTCTACTGTATTGGTATTGTAGTTGAAAAATCCTAAATATACAGTATATATATTGTCACGTTCAACTCACATCATTTCCTTTATCAACGAGGAAGGAGGGAAGCAAAAGGCTTAAGGTATAGATGTCATATTTATATAATGAATATGTATCTAGTATTAGTGTGTATTAAACCACATTTCACAGCTCTCTTTCCCATAGCCTTCAGCGTTCAGTGAAACGATTGTCCAGTCATGGAGATGCAGATGAAGGAAAGGAAGATGTTGAAGTAGATGAGGTTTTAGTAAGCAAGGTAAAGATGACATGAATTAACTAAGCAAGACTAAACCAGAGCAGGCCTGTGGGAAATGTATTTATCTATATTTAATGGAACAGCTTAAAAATAACCCATCTAACAAAACAGTCACAACAAAGGGGGAGGGGAGGTTGTTTATACTGGTATTTATGCTATGTGGGGTTGAGGTTTGCGCAGACACCAAATTGTTTTTGTTAGAGCTGCACCACTGGTTTTTGTGGATCCACCTGTCCACTATGTTCAAATGTGAATATTTTAGGGTAGAGTGCGCTAGTTAATGCTGAAGAGGTAATTCCCAGGAACCTAGATAGAGAGACAGATATATAGAGTAGTACGCCTGGAATAGATATCTTAAAACACTTTCTATGGAACTACTCACATATTTGATGTTTTAAATGCGTGTATATCGTCTCCGATTTAATCCTGAAATACAGAGGCTTCAAATGGTGTTATATCGTCAGAGACGCAGATGTCGGCCCTGCGAGATGTTTTGCACTTACCAGATGGTAGTGAAGAGAGAGCTTGGGATTTAGCGTGTGCTCCTCGAGGTTCCGTGTCATCAGATGTTGCGCTCCCTTGTCGGCGGACAAGAAGCAGTGTCACCTCTTCGGAGCGGCTGCTGGATCAGATGATTGCGGCGTCTCTGCACATATGTTGGCGTTCGTATCGATCTCGTGGCTCGTCTCTCTCTGCTTTATCAACTCAACGGTCCGGTATATTGGGGAACAAACTTTTCAGCAAAAGATCGATACGAACGCCAACATATGTGCAGAGACGCCGCAATCATCTGATCCAGCAGCCGCTCCGAATAGGTGACACTGCTTCTTGTCCGCCGACACGGAACCTCGAGGAGCACACGCTAAATCCCAAGCTCTCTCTTCACTACCATCTGGTAAGTGCAAAACATCTCGCAGGGCCGACATCTGCGTCTCTGACGATATAACACCATTTGAAGCCTCTGTATTTCAGGATTACATCGGAGACGATATACACGCATTTAAAACATCAAATATGTGAGTAGTTCCATAGAAAGTGTTTTAAGCTATCTATTCCAGGCGTACTACTCTATATATCTGTCTCTCTATCTAGGTTCCTGGGAATTACCTCTTCAGCATTAACTAGCGCACTCTACCCTAAAATATTCATGTTTATACTGGTAGTCCCAGAGTAGACCTGGCACAGCATCAGGCTTCCTGTTAACTCAAGAAATAACAAAAACCATAGGTGTTTCCAGGTTAAAACAATAGACAAAGAAGTGTCTTTGGTACAAGCAGTTAATTGATCTCTGCCAGTTCTCCCTGTGGTTCTGACAAGACTGTTTATATGGAAACAAATGAGCTAGACGGGTAGAGGGAGCAATAGTTCGTGATATTGGAGGAGATATGTAAACAACATTTACATTTGCTTTCGTTGAATATTTAGAGGGACATTTCTTTTCCTTCCTAGGAGATTATTCTACATACCGAGAGCGAGAGTCAAGATTCCACTGGATAGAAATTCTGGTTGATCTCGGGCACTCAGTCCTTCTGATAACCTCACCCTCCACAAAAATAGCCCTGATCTAAATACAGAATGTAGCCCAATTGCATTCCTTGTCCATACGAGCAACAAAGTGACCTTTAGTTCATTCCATTGGATTAAAAAAAAAAGAAAATCCTTTCATCTGGGGCATTTCTGTATAAGACTAAGTTATGGAATTCTGATAAAAGAATAGTTATGGAGCAGTCTCTTCTTGGGCTGCATTGCTCTGTTTCCTTGTATCCAACTAATTGTCATGGAAACAATATCAGTTGAAAGACCCGACTTCAATTCTGTTCCTTCAACACCTTTGTCTTTGCTGCACTGTCTTGTTGGCCCAGTATTTGCAAAGTGTGAAGTCATGAAAGCTGTATCAGTAGATAGACTTTGTTTGTGGGCAGCACTGCCCTATTTGCACAACATCTGACTGTGTCATACAAGTTGTATCATTTCCAACTGTATTTTAACAATGTAAACTTCACCGCACCATTTTATAAGCTGATGTTGACTCAATGTCCTCTTTTTGAGGTTTACTGTGCTATAAGACTTCAAATGTGTATTTTATATTTTAGCGCAACAAGGTTTCTTACAAAACAAAAGAAAATAAACGCAACTTTTGGAGTTTACTTGGTAGTAATTCTAGGAAATAATAGGAGACATAACACAAACACTTGATTATCCCCGTTGCTGCTGGAGGCTGGCGTTACTTTTGCTTCCAAACTTCTTCCTGTTACTGTCAGAGCTGGAGTATTTCGGGTCAGGTGATCAAATATCCTCATATTTTACAACAGGGGGTACTTTATTAAAATACACAAGTTTCAGTGAATTATGTGACAGGAATTGCATCACTAAGCTTAGAGTAGAACGGACGACACCACCATATTTAAGGATCTAATTTACAGGATACACATGGCTTGTTTATTACATAGTGAATACAGTACCAACTGTTTTAAAATACAAGGATATTACAGAGGAGTTCCATGACCCTAAACACAAAAAGTAAAAAAGTAGATCGCATACTGTGTACCTAATAAAAAGTTTTATTTAAACAAAAGGTTACAATAATAACTGCATCTGCCCAACGCTTTTCGAAGCTAGGCGGTCTTCATCAGGGACATTGAAAATGAAGAAAAAAGGCAGAATGAGTGTTTTACAATATGCATTTTGATACCCAAGTGTAAAGACATGTGCACTTTGCATGTATCGCATACATCGTGGAACGCATTGTGTTCCAGCCCATGTCCCAGTGCGCACCTGCTGACTTTACGGTCTTCGAGGAAGAGAAGTCACACACCACAAAACTTTGCGCCTTGTAGAGAATCAGACACTCGGGTATAAAATGCATATTGTAAACCACTTGTATTGTCTTTTTTCTTGATTTTCATTTTGCATGCCCCTGATGAAGACCACCTAGCAGTGGAAACGCATTGGGCATATGCATTTGTTTTTGTAACCTTTTGTTTAAATAAAACTTTTTGTTTGGTAGAGTGTGCAATCTACTTTTTTTTTTTACTTTTTGTTCACATATTTTGGAGACTTGGCTGGGCAGCCTCCTGTTGGATCAGCACCTCAAGTTCACATACAAGTGGGCGCCTTCCAGCACCTTGCCTCTACATATACAAACACAAGGCTGACTGTTTTTGTACAGGTCATGGAACTCTGAGGCGAATTCTAATATCCTCATATTTTACAACAGGGGGTACTTTATTCATTATAATACACAAGTTCGAGTGAGTCATGCGACGAATCACTTACCACCAATTATAACAGATGATATCACTAAGCACCATTTATAAGGATATAATTTCCAGAAAATTCATGCTTCTTTTGTATTAGTCTTGTGCAACTGACATACTTGGGAATTATCCACTCTGACCCAGGTCGGTAAATGTTCCTCAGTCTAGATCCTCTCTCTCTTAATGACCCCATCTTACAGGGTGAGGCTTCTTGTAAACAAAGCAACTCAAATCCCTGTGAGTGTGGCAGTGGCTTGTAGGTGTAGGCTTGTACAGTTGTGTATCTTTCAGTGACTTTGCAATATTGGGGTTTTAACCTATTACTATTTGCCAGTTTTCTCTCTATAAATTATCTGTCGGACATTTGTGCAAAAAAATATTTTATTTTCAAATACAATATAGAATTCTTTAAATTTCCTTTTTTTGTACACAGCAAACATTTACAATATTACCCCCCCCCCCAATGAAAGTTTCATTGTTATAAAATGCTGAAAATCACAATTTACATTATGTACATTTAAGAAAAACAAGAAAGTAGTTTGGACATGTCATTTCCTGGTGGAGAAGGCAATATTTAAGGCTTACCGTTGGCATTATTTGCGCGTAATGGAATGTGACAACTAAACCTGAAGATTCAATTCTATGAATAAAACAGTTACATGGACACATCAGTTCATTGCCATCATGACTGCTCAGCTCCTTTGGGCAATGGTGCGTTGCAGCCCACTCTTAATCTCCTCCAGCGTGGACGACAAAATATTATAAAGAAACTTCGCATTGGTGTTTACCCAGAGGAACCAAGTGAATCACATAAGTGACCCTTCCATGATTCCAATTGTTCAGCACTGCTGCTGACACCAATGTTACATTATTTTTGGGGAAAATGTATCATGTTCTATTGGCCTATAATTACCAAGTGAAATGTATTTCATTCACTTCTGTAACAGGCTGCCTTGTTATTGGCTGCAGCATATAATAAAGGACTGCGCTACTTCCCCAGAGAATTAATTATGATGAATTAAACATATCATGAAAGAGCAACACTGCACGGAAACATCTACAAGCCTTGGAAATATGACATGAAACAGTAGGAACACAAGTAGAGCCATATCATGGCAGCACATTACTGGAAATCACACAGCAAAACAATAATAAATATTTTGGCAATAAATTAAAAATATACAAAAACATGACGCCTTGCTGCTGCAGTCGACTTGTAACTTGTTCTTCATCCCATAGTTTCCAAAAGAGAACATGGCAGTCCTGCTGCAGGGAAACCTTACGCCAAGCGCAGTTATTCAAAGTCATCTTCATACTCGTATTCTTCCAAGTCGACTTCTGATGAATGGGACGGCAACTCAAAGAAAGGCCTTTTATCATCCGCATTTGCCACTGGAACATCCAGAAGATTCAGCTCGGCGTCATACCTAAAACAATAAGTGTTTTTAGAGAAGGAGCAGCCACTAGATCCTGTTCTTCTGTTGAATCGACCTGAATCGCAAAGCAGCTTATAGCTTTAGAATTGTGTTATTTTTCATTACATACATGATATAGCATTCATTTAGCATCTTTAGGACTAACACAGGGATGGTAGATAAAAGAGGGGTTAGAGTTAGTGACAGGCATGGCTTGGGGAAGAGAGGAAAAGCGGCGGAATGAGAAAGCAATAGGTAGACATGTTACATAGCAGCTCATTCTATTCACAAGGCAGTACTGGGAACTAGACCAAAGGCATGGAAAGTAATCTTCAGCTACGCAATTACTATGGTGCCCAGTTCATTTGATAATTTTTGCCTTTTTGTTCTGTGGTACACATCATACTTTACTATCAGCTGATTTGTTATAGTGGTATTTATAACTTGGGAGGTGTCTGGATATTTGCTTCCTGTTCCAAGCTGAAAAACATGGGGCTGGAAAGGCAGTCAATGGGAAAGGAGTCTAAAGGCTAGGAAGTGGAAATAAAGCTGCACCAGATTTCTAAATATCGTCAAAACTATACAAAACAATGATGAGTACCATAAAAGAGAAGAGGTGAGTCTATAGTGGCACAGGAATCCAAACTCAGATAAAGGAACTGATGGGAGAGAGACAGAAGCAGCCTGCATGGCTGCAATCCATGTTGGATTTTTATTTATTATTTGTTCTACCACAGCAAAGCTTTTATATTTAAACACTCATCAGTCAGAAAACAAAGTCTCCAGGTAGCAGCGCAGTAAATGTAAAGGCCTTGTGTCTTGTGACATTGCGCGAATGCTGAGTTTATGGAAGAGAAATCTGCCTGACAAGAACTAGAAACCAGGAATTCTCCCTCATGCAAGTTCAGAAGGTTGTGGCAGAAACCATACATTGTTGTTTGTCTACTTAAGAGAACACACACATCTACATACAGAGACATTCTATAGTCATTACACCCGTGCGCATATATTGCTATTTTCTTTCGACTTTCTTTTGCAGCAACCAAGGTGCAGGGTAGCAGTTACTGGTCTGCTGTTTAGAACCATTGATTGGTTGCTAAGAGTTACAGACTAAGCAAATGTTGTGTCCATTATGCTAACCCCAGAGGGTGGAAACGCTTGCCAGCACAGCATACCCATCATTCCACTGTTCATTTGCGGCTTCCTCTGCTACCAAGACGGCATATTCTTCAGCTGCATACTTCTCCCAGTCAGACAGCTCCTGCCCTTCATTTTCTCCAACCTACAAGAAATACAGATGGTGATGAAGATGACTGTGTCAAGGTCCAAGCAAGCAAGACATGAATAAACACTGTTCCCACCTACCCTCAATACAGAGAAGGGGTCTTTCTGCTCGTGGTCAAGGTATTTTTCCAGGTTAAGGAAGGTGTCAAGGAAAATATTTGCTTGCTTGCATTTCTTCAAGTCATGGAGAGTGATTTTGCCTGTGGAATGGAGCATAAGAGGATGGATGCTATTATATGTACAGTTATAGATATATTATCTATAACTGTCCATCTGACATTTCATGCCCACATTAGGGCCTTTTTCAAGGTCCTTAAAAAAGGCCCTAATGTGGACTGAACTATATGACATATTTGACCCTACACCCGCAGTACAAAGCATTGATCTGCTATAACTAGAACCAGAAGTCCTAGTACAAAACCATGAAAAACACAGGCCTAGACCATTACTCTTCCACTGATCTGTACAGTCAGCAATATGAATTTAGAGGTAGGTAGAATTCAACAAATCCACGCTGGCCCATAAGACTGCATATGTGTGAGCACTCTGTGGCCATTTATGTTAGTCTGAGTGGCCTTCCACTTGATAACTGAACAGCTTTTTTCAGCAGCTTCTCCACTTATACATCAGCCCTTGCAGCCCACTATAGAATCTGCATGCATTAATACCCTTACCTTATCCAGTACGATGACAAGGTGCATCTCAGATACTGGCAGATACACGCTGGCTTATACCATTACATGGATCCTTACCTTCTCTATCTATAGTGCTCAATAAAAAACAAATACAGGCAATACACTAGGTGTACCACATACACATTTCCTTTTCAAATAAGTGGTAATATGCTGCTAGTGTCGGGTGGGGGGGAAAGCATTTTATCACATTTCTCCCTGAAAGTGTAGTGATAGGCCGTATTTGCCCTAGAGGGTTCAGTTCAATCAGAATAGGCACCTTCAGTTTGTGGCTTGACCAAATCCAACATCTGACAAAGGCAATCCTCAAAAGGCAAGGGCTCAATGGCCATGCTTTCCATCTTCTGACACTGCTCTTCATAGAAGTACTCCAGCTCATACATAGACAATACGCCATCACCATCCAAATCCATGCAGCGAAACCAGTATTCTATGCTGTGTGCAGATGAGAAGCAATGACGGAAAGGTTAAGACTTTTTCCCAACAAAAAATAGTAACTTGGCAATAAAAGACGAAACAATATGAAGAACATTTATGCCACTGGCCGTTAGATTCACATAGATCTCATAAAAGCACCACAGAGATCCATCTTGCAGCTTTTAGTGCTGCCACTGGTACTTTGGAAGTGAAGAAATTGAATGGAGATATTTCATATGTATTGTTTGAAGATTTAAAGTTTTAGCTGGTATAATTGCTATTACAGCCACAATGCTAATAAATGAATTGATGTTACAGTGTAACTATGGATACAATTGGAGAACAAAGGGGTTATACACAATAAAAGTAATTTGAATATATTTCCTACTACAAACCAATCAGTTAAAACAGATCCACGATTTAGGTGGGACTGCCCCTTTGTGTTTTGCTTGATTTTTGTTCCCATACATAAACATCTCTCCCTTTCTTTCCCACAGTCCAATTCACCCCTCCGACACCACCTCAATCCATCATCTCCTTTCTACCCCACCAATAAATTAAATCTTGGACCAAAACACTCTAATTTATAAACAACCATCCCCATACATAAACATCTCCACTTGCTTGCCCTACTCCAATCAATAACCATCTCAGCTATCTCTTCTACTCTCCAAACCATAAAATTCCCTTTCCTGCACACCTTAATCCACCAGCATCTCCCATCTGTTCTTCATGCTCCAAATCCATCACCTACCCACTAGCCAATACACCACCCTCCATTAACATTAAACAACCTACCCCACCAGTTCTCTGCTCCTTGCCACACATGCTTGTTTGTCTTCAATTTCAGCACACTGCTAGTGACATGCCACTGCTAGTGACATGCCACCATTGTGTCGCTGCTCTGCAACATATAGGCCCAATCCTTCTCCCTCCCACAGCCCTGCATTGTGCCACCAACTCTTTCCCTTTATGCTCAGTGACAAACCCACCAGCTTCTTTCACTCAGTGAAATGCCCTCACTACATCGTCTTACCTTGCTCTTTGCCGTGCCTGCCTACTCCTTCTGCTAAGTAACACGTTCCCCTGCCTGATGCCCTTGAACATCCTGTCTGTTCACTTGCCCCTCACTTATTGACATTTCATGGCTACTTATACGCCCCCCCCCCATCATAGCATGGCAGTCCACCCATTTTTCTTCCTGTTAAGTAGCATGGTAGAGCATTTCTTCCCCTATCATGTTCTATGTCAGCCTTCTCTTTCCCCCCCATTCCCACTCCATGACATTCCACACTTCCCCAGTAACACGACTCCTTCCTTAGCGCCTTCCAGCTGAGTGACAATTCCACCCACTGATTCCCACAGTTTTGCTTCTGCCGAGATTGGATTACTGCATAGCGTGGGATGAACCAACACAAAAATAGCAGTATATTTTTGCCATAAATACAAAGGGTATTAGAGATATTACCTTGTCTGTGTCTTCTTGTCCTCTTCAGATAACAGAAACCAAACAAAATCAGCATAACTAATCTTGCCTTCTTTATGAACTTTTCGGTTTCTAGAAAATAAAAATTGTATGCAAATATTTAGGCTCCTTTCTGCTACAATTGCTGGATGACCAACTTTCAGCTGAAAGTGGATCAAAAACAACAACAAAAAAAATAAACCATCTATGCATCAGAGGAACAAGGCATTAAAATCTCTCCATGCAGGCACCTATCTGTATTCAAAGCAAAACAGAGCATGCAAAATGAAAAAGTCATGTATCTAAGCCAACAATAGATCTCTAGCCAGGATGTGCTGCTTTTTTCTCATAAATACATCGATTCCTCTGTCTCGCTCTACTGCCAACATTGATCCAGGAGAGACTGCAACATACTACTAGCTGGTCTCGCCAGAATCTCATCTTTACCCACTGCAATCCATTCTCACTGCTGTTGCACGCCGTCATCTGCAACACTAAATAGCTGAAAGAGTAATATATAATAACGGAACTACGATCAAATAAATCTCTAAAAATACATGCCAGTGTTGACAATTTTATTTACGTGACAAACATTTCATCTTAATCTAAATAATCTTAAACTTAAGTCAAAATACCTTACCGTGTTACTGCGCCTGAGAATATTCTTTGAATAACATGACTTGATATTGCTGTGAATAGAAATATGGACATAAGTATAAATGATACAGGATGGTTCCTGTCATAATCTAACAAAAGTTAAAGTGATACTAACAGATTCCCATCAGAACATGGCAGTGTTAATAAACAGAATGAAATATTTTTGTTTTACAAGTGGTAAAACCCCAGTGCTGGTGTATTTTTCCCATTTGCAGTGCAGCCTACAGAAGGGTCGTCCTGCCCCAGCCCAGCAACACACAAGGAAGCAGGAAGGTTTGGCAGCTCTCTAATCCCAAAATTACTGCAAGTACCACTGGGCTGGGGAGTTTCTGAGTCTACTATAAACTATAGTATGTTCAGCCATCTTTTAACTCTCTTAAGGGTCTATGTGATGGATAACTATGACTAGAAACTGACTAAAATAGAAGAATAATTCCAGTTTACTTCCTGGCATATGTGGTTTGGTGTGGCATGTGTCCTCATATTCTAAATCACTGAACCTGCCCTTGAATGAAATCCATGGAAATTCTGATGTTATTTTTGTAGGCTACTGCTTATCCTATTAGGCAGTGATCCCCAACCAGTGGATCGTGAACAACATGTTGCTCACCAACCCCTTGGATGTTGCTCCCGGTGGCCTCAAAGCACATGCTTATTTTTGAATTCTTGGCTTGGAGGCAAGTTTTGGTTACAAAAAAACAAACAAACCGATTTTATGCCAAACAGAGACTCCTGTAGGTTGCCAGTCCACATAGGGGCTACCAATAGCCAATCACAGCCCTCATTTGGAACCCTCAGGATTTTTTTTCACCGATGTGTTGCTCCCCAACACTTTTTACAATTGAATGTGGCTCACAGGTAAAAAAAAGTTGGGGATCCCTGCTATTAGGGATGAACATGTACCCCTTCATTAGTAAATGCTGAAGAAAAGACTGCAAACAGAGACCTCTTTAATTATATGACTGGAAATACAGTTGTACAGTTTAGGATTAAGTGCCTAAAGGGATGAAAGATATTAGGCTATTGCCTGGATAAGCAGATATTACACTGGTCTGTCTATGGTTTTTTCTTTTATGATGAGCTGAGGTCGGAGGCTGGGAATCCATGGGTTTTCTGGGCAAAGCATGTGCTTTATATATTTATTCTATTTTATGATTTTTTTTGCTTGTTCTTCTCGTTTGTAAAAACTCGATGCTCATCATAATCTTGTCACAAAAATCTATATTCAATATATATGCATTGAATTACTAGTAAAACTTTGGTGCAGGGGATGTGCATTCAACAACGCCCTTTTTGTGTGTGTCTACAACCAATGTATAATGTTTGGCAGATCATTTTTAATGTAAAAGTAGCTGCTCCCATACCATGATCATTGTGCTTGGCAAGATCGCTTTCATCAATGTACAAGTCATGGTCTGAGTCAAGCTCCCAAAATTTGCAGTATATAACATAAAAGTGCTCATAGGAAAAGTAATCTGCCGATTGGTTTATATCTTCCTCCTCCAGTAATGCAACATGCTGTTAAAAAAAAAACAAAAACATTACATGAATGAAACACACAAAATGAACAAATAGTGATTAATAGCAAGAAATGTTTGAAATCTAAACATTCCAGAGAGGTATCCCTTGATATGTACCTGCAAGAAATTACTTTTCCTGAGCTCTGAACATGTGATACGTCCAGACCACGACCTATTCACCTGATAGAAAATTCTTTGAACTACCTGCAAAGAAGACAACATAAAATGTAATAAAATGAAATCCACATAATGGTTAACAATTTTAACAATTTGCTTACAGGCAAGTTGGTTGGTCATTTTTCCAATTCTCTCACAGGCAGCGACTGGGGAAATGCAATGTAATCTGACTGATCAGTGGCATTCATCATGCAGTCCAAGCATGTGTATAAAAGCTGGATCATACTATTCCCTGATTATGCTGCATATTATTGTAGATGTGCACTACAATACACTGTACAATTAAATCATGTAGGATGAATTAAGGAACAGGTAGGCTAAGCATATACTATAGGGTCATTTGTGAGGGTCCTGGCTACATCTCCACTAACTTTGAACTGAAATCACCTGAAATTATTCACTGCCATTTAATGCAGGTGATAATTGCTTGAAAACAATGCAGTGTATCCTATTTCCATTAGGTCCTATTTCCCTTTTGTCTCTCTAAGCTCAGTCAGATGAAACCATGAACAGTTTGTACAAGTGTTCATTTGAATCTCCCATTTTGTCTGCTTGCGTTACCATACAGTTGTGCAATGCAGAACCAGTAGCCCAAAAATGGTGCCATTGATCTGGTGATCACAATGACAAGCAATACTTTATACAAGATTTATTTTTGTACAGAGGCATACTTTGTGTATTGTTTGTCCTATTAACTGCAAAAAGCTAAAATGACTGAAATATACACTTCAGGTTTTAGCAATGAAATCATTTCCAAAAAGTGCAGCTCAGAGGAGACCAGGTGGGTGCACCCATCACACAAGAAACCCAATTCATTCATACATAGAGGCAAGGATTAACAATATGGGACTTCTGGCAGAAGCTACAAAGAGATGTGTCCCTGTTAACTCTGCATGAAATGTCTAGCTAATGAATAAACAAGATGAAAGATTAGGTTTCATACACAACTGGTCCAGAAATGAAAATGAAAGCCTACCCAGAATCCGTGGGTGGATTACTCCTGTGCAATTATTTAGAAAGCAACTGGTTCTAAATTCCCACTGCCACTTAGGAAAGGTAAGAACTGCCATTTGAATGTAAAAATGGTCACAGAAGGCAGAGGATAAAGCAGATAAAATGAAAGCAGAAGGC
The DNA here is from genome assembly GCF_017654675.1 of Xenopus laevis. Taxonomy (NCBI): domain Eukaryota; kingdom Metazoa; phylum Chordata; class Amphibia; order Anura; family Pipidae; genus Xenopus; species Xenopus laevis. The sequence continues at coordinate 119,680,211 of NC_054373.1, forward strand.
ATGCTGACAATGCACAAGATTTGCAGGGTATTTTTCAAGTCGAGAACAACTCCATTTTGACAAAAATGCATTCATTTGGGCTTGTAGAACAGGTGCATAAACTTTCAGAAATAATTTATTTCTTTTCATTTGCAAACCGGATTCCACAGATTGAAAGGAAACTAGGTAAATCATATGAACCATTTCTTAAACCGTCCAAGGGTAAGGTCACACTAGGAGATTCAGTCGCCTGGCAACTAATTGCCTCTTCTTTGGAGCGACTAATCTCCCCAAACTGCTTTCCCCTGCATTCCGCCTGCTGGAATGAAAAAATCGCCTGGGCAACTTCGGAAAATGAGGCGCCGCGAGTGTCATGACCCTGGCGATTTTTTATTCTAGCAGGCGGAAGGCAGGGGAAAGCAGTTCGGGTAGATTAGTCGCCCCAAAGAAAAGGCGATTAGGCGCCGGGCAACTAAATCTCACCGAATCTCCCAGTGTGACCGTACCCTTATGCTTACAATGCAATGCAACCCTTCCTCGCCTTGTTCCATTGGAAAGTGATGCATTCTGGGACTTGAAGTCCCTCTCCTTCCCAGAATGTATACACTTGCCAGTTAAATTATTAATTACTCCCTTCTATAAAAGTACAATTAAATGGATTTTCCTTTTAAGTGGGTTCTCAACAGACCTAATCATGTACATTCCCTGACCCATATTTTATCAGCAATTTATTCTGTGCAAGTTTATATATTTGCAATGGGGTTTCTAGTAACCCGTGTGTCCTATATGCTGGTCCTGTTTATCTCCACTCATATCTTTCATCAGATCTCCCTGCTTGGGAAAAGTATCCCCTGGCTCACAAGCTGATGCCCCTCCACACTGTAGATTTTTATTGGGGAGGGGTCTCCAATATTTTAAATGGCATCTAACACCACTAACCAGGTGTGGGTGTACAAAATCAAATGCAAGCTTGTCCAAGGCTAATTAATGTAAATATATATATATATATATATATATATATATATATATATATATATATATATATATATATATATATATATATATAATGAAATTGCTTTAAACAAACAAAATAAAGGGCATTGATCAATGCATATTCCTTGGCCTCATGTAGGATTGATATTATCTGTGTCCCAAAGCTTTCAGTTTTACTGACAAAAGGGCTTCATAGCAGCAACTAGACATTTATCAGGAAAAAGTAGAGGAAATGTTCTAAAAGTTGTACCTACTGTGGTAATGTAACGGGAATGAAATTCTGAAGCTTCACTCAAAAATGTCAAATGTGGATGAGTGTTCACTACATCCTGTAGGAAAAGAATAACATGAATGAATGTAACAATTTCACCAGACTCTTAACATGCTAGAAATTTGTAGAGGATTCCGTAGATTGCATTTATCAGGGCACAAACTGATCAAATAAAAGTGAACGGGGAATGAAAGTCTACATGCAAAAACTCACTATATCTGTATATGATACTACCTGCATAATGTAATGGTCCAGTGCTCTCAAAGACAACAACCCTACTACTGTGTCTATACCATGTTGGAAAATAATATTTACAGGATATTTATATTTACAGGCACAAGGCTATTTGTTTTCATTACAGAACAAAGAAAATCTAAAGCTTACTTGTAAAAATGGAATGAAGTCTTCCTGTTCCAAATAATTACATCCGGGTTTTGCAAGTAGCTGCATGAATTTTGCAGAATCATCATGGCAAGTCTGCAAGATCCTATGATGCAGATGATAATTACAAAGAATTTATAAATCATGGTAATTTAATTAATTGGATTATGATTTAATAAATTCATGTCATTAATTTTAATTACCATGGTGGTAATTAAGGCACTTGTGAATGAAACGTCTCGATTTATACACACACATAAATACAACCCTAAGATCCAGTTACCTTCAAGGACAGAGGATGTGAGCGCATCCTTGGATTTTAATTTTAATAAGTCTGTATATCAGTCCTGATGGTTGCAGTGCTATCTTGATATAGCAGAAATGACAGGAACTCTTCTAGAAGAGTCTGCGTCTGGTTTTCAACTATACGCATTATATATTTGGATGTATGTAAATATTTTTAAATAATATATTGTGTGTGCATGCAAGACATTCGACATATATTGAAAGTCTGTTTATTGGTTCCAGTCCTGCCCATTTAAAAGTTGCAGTGACAGATGGGGGGAAAAAATAAATAAAAAAGCAACCGCATTGCTGCAATGTACTCTTTATTTATGAAGTGTGAGTTATCCAGTTGAGAACTTACTTTCGCCAGACTGCTATGAACTTATGAACAGAAACGTATCCGGTCCTTTCTCCACCAGCTGCATAAAACAATGGTGCTTTCCAATACATTGGGCATTCACAAGCCTTAAAGATAAACAGATAATTTGAAGTTACAAACATGTAAGAGGTGCTATAGAAAGAACTCCCACCCTACCCCCTTTGGATTATAAACTGTAATGAACGCAGTCCCCTCTTTACCTCCGGTATTAGTTGGTATTTGAATGTAAAGTGTGCCTGATTTATATTAAAGTGCTGCAGAATACATACATGATCAATGCACTCGGGTTTAAGAAACCCTTCAGAAAACTCCTTTATAACTGTGGCAGCTGTCATACAGAAAAATGAACTCATTACTCATAGCTAAAGAGATTTAAGCTTTCAATAACATGTCTTCAGTTTTTAATATAATATGCTGGTCCATGGCACGAGAGATGAGTGAGCATCAGACTCACCGCAAGCTCTAATACAGGAGTCATCATTCCAAACCACTGATGATTACAAAGCAGGAAGGGTAGATGTGAGTAAAAGTGCAATGTTAATGAACCATTGGCAAGACAACAGGAATGCATGTTGTACAACAGGATTTATGGCTTTAGCTGTATCCTAATGAGCAATACAAGATGTGGAGACTGAATTACCTCTTATAAGAGGAGTTGGTCATAAATGAGAGATCAAAAGGATGCACAGACAAGGTACTGTCTAGCGGGTACTAGTGATCCACAATTGAAAGCAAGAACAGGCAAATAATCAAAACAACTTTAAATAATTACTAAGAGTTAACTAAAAGGAGAACCATCCTAAATTCCACCAATCACTAATGATGTGACTGACTTATTAGCACATTATTATAATTATATATATGAGCAATTTCTATACCATTTTCTAATTACAATAATTATGGAGTAATAGCAACTGTTTACATTCGGATCTACTTAATTAAATGAGCCGTCTACTACACAAACTTTTCAGTAGTGGAATAAATAGTTATTGGGCCCCAGAAACTTTGGGTACAAGAAATTTTCCACTAATATACATTGTAGCTGTTATAAGTCCCACTGCCCCCCTCCCCCAAAGTAGCTAGCCCCTCTAGGAGTTGCAGGGTTGGTCTCCTTTATATAGTATACACACTCCTGCTTTTCAGTAAAATTTGTATATATCCATTAAGTTTAAGCTTTTGTCATGGATAATTGATCTTTTCTGTAGAGCAAACAAGGGGCACAATCAAATATTTGGGTATTATGAGCTTGTGTTCATGTAGGGGGGCAGCGGACAAATAACTTACACAGGGGCCCTACATTGCTGATAGCGGCACTGGTTGTACTTACTACCACTATGCAAATGTCAGATACAGGAAAGGCATGGATGCAACTGGCACAGGGTCAATTAAATTTGATGTATAGTGAACTCTCTAGTGACACTGCACAGAGCTTTGAATTGTCCTTTAATTCTCTGTGCCTGTAAAGGCTTCACTGTCTCTTTAGAGGACATCCAGAGCAATTTTACGTTAATAGACTGAACATCCCGAATCAAGCCATAGAAATGAAAGATAAGTGGATGCTACCCGCTGATGGGTTGCTATGGTTTACTAGACTTACTGCAGAGGTATGACCTTAATTGCATTACCCCAAATAGCTTTTATATAGCGGTTGCATTTCCTGAACTCTGTAGGTTTTGCTTTAGAAGGTAGTTGGACAATTGGACTCCCTGCCCACTATAGAAGTATTCTTAGGACAGTGATTAGCAGTACTGTGCTACACTTTCAAATATCTAAAGTACTGTGTTTGGCATAATGAAGAAATGTTTTAAACATTCTAAGAGGCGCATCTTGCTTAAAATGCTGCTAAACAGAGTCTCAGCTCACTTGACAGCAGAGGGTTGAGATTGGATTGCAGTGACCTCCAGCTCTCCTGCTTCCCCCAACTGTCACCAAATCCAGCTCAAGCTGTCCCACCAATCTGTCCATTGTCCAAATTCCCTGCCCCTGACACGGTCCATTTTGTACCACCTCTATGCCTTTCACCCGCTTCTGGCTTCCAGCCATTCTTCTACAGAGAAGGGTCAGGCTGCAGGGCTTTTCTCTTTAGATGCAAGAGAAAATAATGAAACGTCATGGGAAATCTATTTTATTTAACCAGGGGAATCTACTGATGTTTAACTATGGCGGACATCCCACTTAAGTTCCCACCCATTTTTAAAAATTTGGATTATTTGGATAAAATGAAGTCTATGGGAGACGGCCTTTCCGGATAACTGATCCCATACCCGTACAACAAAGAAAATGTCAAAACTGCAAAAAGCCCTAAGGAACGGAGAGGATTTAGCTTCTTTGCAGTGAAAATCCTAAACAGCACCTGTTGCCTATATAAGGGCTTCTGTACACATTCAGCCAGGGCCGAGCAAGTAACTATCCATTAGCAGAATCTCCATCTGTCTTATTTAGTATTCTGGGAATACGTCCCAGCAGAGAATCCTGCCAAAAGAATCTCACATTTAAACAGTGTACACAAAGACAATCAAAGCATGTTCTTTGCTTTACTTTGCAGAACAAAAAAAAAAAACAAATAAAAAAACCCCCCAATACTTCTACATACCAATGAGTAACAGTCATTAATATTTCCTTGTACAGTATTTATATACTTAAGAGCATCTTTGCAAGAATCAGTCTTTAAATAACCATTAATAATGTACAGTTTAAAGCAGAGAGCCAGGAGTAGTAGAAGTGTGGGGGATTGAGACTGAAGCCCAGTTTTGTGTAAGATTTTGGGAGAGATTTTGGGAGAATGACTATTTGCTCTCCTAGATATATCAGAATGCCAGTTTGGAGGTCAATTAGGCCAATAACTGGATAAAAAATCATTTACTCTTCTAGATATTCTAGGGTAGAATGACTGATACAGGAATGGTTTCCTATATCTTGGCCCCCACCAAGGGGACTTGACCTTAAAAAATAATGTATATGTAATAAAAATTGCAACACTTGATAAAGGTATATTTGCCTAAAGCAATCCGCATGTAGCATTTCATGGGCACCTGTTTAAAAGCACATGTCCTCTAGGTTGCAACGGCTTACTGTACCTGGGCACACTGTTCCTTTTATTACATATACAGGAATGTGACAAAGGGTAATGTCACACAATCCTGTTGCTGTTAAAGGAAAACTATACCCCCAAAATGAATACTTAAGCAACAGATAGTTTATATCAAATTGAATGACATATTAAAGAATCTTACCAAACTGGAATATATATTTACATAAATATTGCCCTTTTACATCTCTTGCCTTGAACCACCATTTCGTGACTCTATCTGTGCTGCCTCAGAGATCACCTGACCAGAAATACTACAACACTAACTGTAACAGGAAGAAGTGAGGAAGCAAAAGGCAGAACTCTGTCTGTTAATTGGCTCATGTGACCTTACATGTGGTTTGTATGTGTACACAGTGAATCTTACGATCTCAGGGGGCGGCCCTTATTTTTTAAAATGGCAATTTTCTATTTATGATTACCCAGTGGCACATACTACTAAAAAAGTATATTATTATGATAATGGTTCATTTACATGAAGCAGGGTTTTACACATGAGCTGTTTTACTCAGTATCTTTTAATAGAGACCTACATTGTTTGGGGGGTATAGTTTTCCTTTAAGTGAAAAGCTCTTTCCTACTAAAAGTAAATGCAGGGGAGAGTTAGCATTTTGACCCCTTCCAAAACCACTTGACGTCACCTTGTATGCCAATATTCTAATACAGTGTAGGTCTGGAACGCTTATTTACTTTACTTCTTGCAACTGCACATAGAAGACTACAGAGATACTTTACCTTGAGATAGCAATAATGGCAATATAACAGCAGTCCTACATTGCAGGACTACTTCACATGAAAAATTGCTGTAAAATCCAGGAAAATGCATTAAGCATTATATATTGGTGTGACCACCAAAAAAAAACAATGTAAAATAATGGGAAACAAAATCAGGATATGTAAAAACATACAGGTATGGGATCCGTTATCCGGAAACCTGTTATCCAAAAGGAAAGGCCATCTACCATAGACTCCATTTTATCCAAATTGTAAAAAATTTCTTTTTCTCTCTAATATTAAAACAGTACCTTGTACTTGATCCAAACTAAGATATAATTAATCCTTTTTGGAAGCAGAACCAGTCTATTGGGGTTTGTTTACATGATTTTCTAGTAGATGTAAGGTATGAAGATCCAAATTACGGCAAGATCCATTATCTGGAAAGCCCCAGGTCCCGAGCATTCTGAATAACGGGTCCCATACCTGTACAGCACATGCAACACTTGAAAAATATAAACATAAAAATAACAGTAAATTACCTTGGCTACTTTCCCCATGTCTTCCAGAGTCGCTCTTTCAAGAGGAAAGTCCGAAAAGGTCTTCTCTATCTTTGAAATGATGCCATCAATATTAAAATTAGTTTTTGGGCATCCCTTAGGAAAGTAAAATTTTGGAATGTTTTGGCTCAAGGCAGGTGTCAATGGCTCTTCCTTTTTTGGATGGACCTAAAACAAAAAAAACATATTTAAAGAAAATATACTATACCAGTTATTAAAGTTTGATCATGCTCGGTTGCTTTTAGATGACTCAAATGCACTAGGCTAAAATAACTGAAGCCATACAGTCTTTATGGCATACATAATCTGGCTATCATTGCTATAGGCTAACAATCTCTCTCTATAGTAAGTTTACACTCATTAGCCGCACTTTTAGTATAGCCAGACTATGTGTTTCCCTGGAAGCTCCGTCCCTGGCCTCCTCTTGTAAATCACGGTTTGGGAATCACACGCTGTAGGCAGAATAACTGCATTTAGGATTTATTAAGTATCCACACAGCATGTTTCGGGCACCAAGGCCCTTTCTCATGTTGTATAGGCTAACAATCGTTATTAGTATAGGCCTGTTAGTAGAAAAGCACAGAATGCTACGGATTAAAGAATATTATCCTGGACATAATATTTCTTGGACACAGAACTGGCTGAAGGATAAATTACAAAGAGTGGTGGTAAGTAACATTTTCTAACTGGACCAGGGGGTATCACAGGGGTCTGTCCTTCTCCCTTTGCTTTTTAACTTGTTTATGAATGGCCTATAATGACATTTTAGTTACTATCTCTATTTATGCTGATGATCCCAAATAGCAAACAGAGCACACACACACACACACACAAACAATACCAAAAAACCTGAACATAAGCACACAGAACTTCTACTAAATAAAAAAACAAAAAAGGTAAGGGTGGTAGAAACAAGGGGCAAAACAGCTATCCATGGCATATCACTAGAGAACAAAGTAGGCAACCTATATATTAAATCAAAAACAAAAATAGAGAATGACCTACTGTTTAGTGAAAAAGTAGCCAAAATATTTATTAGGATATACATTAGCTTAACACTTTTCATGCCAAGGTGGTCACTTACTCACAATCCACGCATAGGTCACAGTCTAATTGCCCACCTTGGCACGAAACGAGTTAGGCTAATGTATGTCCTAATAAAGATATTTTATTTTTTAAAAGATATTTGGGCTACTTTTTCACTAAACATTAGGTCATTGTGGATTTTTGTTTTTGATTTGCTTCGCCAATGATGTATGGCCCTTGGACTGGGGGTTTTCTGGGAAGTGACCACTGTATATAATTTTGGACTTAACTGACGAAGTGTTTTTTCTTTTAGTAACTTAATTGGATTCATGACAATTGCTTTAAGGCAGAACTACACACCACGGGGAAATGTAACCTATATAGTAAACTAGCCATACAACAGGACTCACACAGAACTATGTTTCGCAGAGACCTGGCTTGCCCCACTGATTAAAGAGAAAGCAGCATTCATAACACGCCACTCAGTTTTCAGGCAAGATAGGGACACAGAATTAAGTGGTACTGCAATATACATTGAGAGAATACTGCTGTACAGATGCAAACACTTGCTAAGCACGGCAAGCCTTATCTGGAACTAACACAGATACGGACCATTCTATCTTTATAAAGAAAAGAAATACAAGGCATCGTCCTCACAGCTTGTTCAATGCTACATTAACTCAAAACAGCCAACTCCAGCCAAATGTAGGCAAGTGTGATTGCACAACCGTGTTTCTATGGACTGCATATTGTAGACTCTCAAAATCTGCTCTACAAAGAAGGATCTCAATTCAGAACATGACCTAGAGCAATGCCACAGATGTTTTGAAACAGACTGGCGTGTATTCAAGACTGCCACTAGCAATATCCATGAGTACACAGTCAACAGCTACATCAGCTGGTGTTCCGAAATTTGTATTTCCTAAACAGACAATAAAAAGTATACTCTATCTAGAAACTATGGGTCAACAAGAAGTACTGCTTTCTTGTATAAAATCAATTCGCTAGCTAGATAGGAATGGCAAAAAAATGTGTCTGACCATTTAGGCAATAACAAACCACAAAAGTATCAAATGCACAATAAATAACCATGACTCTTCACTTCAAGATGAACATAAACATTTCTATGTATGAGTTGATGTATCTTAAATTAGCATTGGACATGACTGTCAAAACTCTGAAGATGATGCTCTAAGGGTCTTCTTAATAGTAAATCACTGGAAAGTAATGGAATCAGATAACATCTCTGTAAAGATCTTCAAATCATAATGAGTCACTAGCCAAAGCAATAATACTGAACTTCTACAAAAGCTCCACAATTATTCTAGTACAGTACAAAGGAAAAGCAAAACCACTAGCCTAAATCACTACAGACCAGTCACACTACCAACAGTTATTGAAAAGCTTTGGGGGGGTTGTTCATTAACCAAGCAATTCAAGACACCGCTAACCACTATAGTTTGCCTACAAACCAAAGAGATCAACTTTAGAATGATTGAAATGGCACTGCATTAACATTGTTCAACACCCAGAAAAACCCAACTCAAGCACACAAGCGGTTTCTAGACTAAGGGCACACGGAACATTGGCTCTGCTGTTATCAGCTTGAGTTTTGTCTGCAGACAGAGAGGAGCCGATCCACTTTACTCCACATCTTCACTGACAAGCACTCTCTTTTGCCTACATGTGCCCTTGCCCTAAGCGCTGCATTCAAAACGATCAAACCTGGAACATTATTTGTCCAAAAACCGAATAACCCGAGTCTGTCAAGCTTACTAGGCAATTGTGTCTCAAGGTAACCACCTGTGTACTGGTCCCTCCAACAGGCCTACTCGACGGATATCTGGCTGAAAAATAGCCAAATGTCAATCAGCCGGGTTTGCAAATCACAACGGGGTGATGACCTCAAGGTGGGCATATAAGGCAAGATCTGCTCATTTGGCAACCTCACCAAATGACAAAATCATTTGGTGTATCTTTCGGTTTCTGATCAATATCTGCTACAATATCGGAGTTCAAGGACATCACAAAGCTGCTACCTCAAGTCCCAAACAGTTAGCCCTTTACACACGACTGTGTATCTACATACAACTGTGAAATCTACATATTTGCAGATGACTCCACATCAGTGTATCTCATACAAGATGAGAGACCCCATCATTTTAATCTTGGTTTCCCAATCTTGCCTCAGTTGGACTTAGACATGCCTAGAACAGTATATAAAACAGGAACATTAAATAAATTAATCTTAATGAAAGTTTGCCATGGAGTAAGAGGGTTCAGTCATCTGCAATAAAAATCTCCAGTATGGGAGTGCTTTAATAGTTTTCTATGCCTATTTATTGACTTGGTTTTAAAAGGATTTTGTACATTTTATATGATGTCGAGAGTGTTATGCCAAGACAATCTGCAATTTTTTTATTATTTGGCTTTTAATTCAGCATCTCTCCAGTTTGCAATATCAGCAATCTGGTTGCTGTGGTCAAATGTATGCTAGCAACCATGAATGATTTGAATAAGAGATTGGCATATAAATAGGAGAGGATCTGAATAGAAAGAGGAGTGAAAAGGTAGCAATAACTAACTTTGTAGCCTTACAGAGCATTTGTTTTTAGATGGGGGTCAGCGACCCCCACTTGAAAGCTGTAAAGAGTCACAAGAATAGGCAAATAATGAAAACTATGAAAAAAATAATTAATGCAGACCAATTGAAAAGTTGCTTAGAATTTGGCTATTCTACACAATACTAGAAGTTAACGTAAAGTTTAAGCAGTCAAATAGCTTTGTTCATAGGGACATACTTTTTTCCCCAAAGGATTGCACTAACAGGGCTGGGAGATTACTCTTTACAAGAACATTGAAGAGCATTTTAGACAGATAGCAGGACATCTTTTTTCCTATAAAGAGGATTACCGCACCAGAGGCCACCCCTTAAACTAGAGGAAAATAGCTTTCATTTGAAACAGTGTAGGTGGTTCTTCATGGTGCACTGAGGTTGCGGAATGCCCTGCGGAATGCCCTGCCAGATGATGATGTGATGGCTGATTCTACTAATGCTTTATTAATAGAAGTATCTATACTACAATTAGTGTATATATATATATATGTGTGGGTGTGTATATGTATGCACACTGGAGATCATTTTGAGGGACTGAATTTTGATGGACTTCAGCTTTTTTCAACCCAACTTCAGGTGGCCATACACGGGCCAATAAAAGCTGCCGACAGACCGAGTCGATCTCGATCGGATGGGACGGAAAATCCCGTCGGATCACAGCCGCATCTATTTGTTGATGCGGTACCGCGATCCGACTGCCCATTACTATTCTTTACGATCCGATCGTTGGGGCCTAGGGCCCACAATCGAATCAGCCCGATATTGCCCACCTCAAGGTGGGCATATCGGGGAGAGATCCGCTCGTTTGGCGACATCGCCAAACGAGCGGATCTCTCCGCGTATGGCCACCTTTAACTATGTAACTATGTATATCTCAATCTATTGCTCCAAGGATGCAAGAAGTCAAAGTCAAAGTAAACTTTGTCATCTCAGCAGTATACGAATATACAGTGAGACGAGACTACGTGGCTCCAGCTAGTACAGATCACAAAAAGGCACTTAAAAATACACAAATATGTAAACATGAAATGTGCAATATATAGGCAGAAATTGGATATATACAAGAAATGTATCCAATCGAATATAAGAGCTGGTATATTAAATTCCAGAGTGACAATTTTATAGCATACGTTAAAGAACTACAAATCGTGCTTCATTTACTTTCCAGAGCCTTCCAGTGTCCTTCAGGAATTTTCTGGGGAAAAGCCAATATGCTTTCAGCACTGTAACATATGTAATAAATACATTGGCACTTTGGAATTTTCAGCTAATCCTGAGAAGTTATGATTGGAATAGATACGGTTTTTATTCAGCTGTAAGGATAAAGCACAATCCCTGGTTTGTAGCACATGCCACAGAACAAACACTTACTTTCCAACACACAAGAAGGTGACACAGGGTAGTTGGGTCATGCTTCATCATGACTATATTCCATAGCTGGTTTTCACATGTATACATTGTAGAAATAATACAGATAATGACAATTGTTATTACTATATGCAGTTGCTATTGGAAACCATTACCAGTCTGTCCATTTGGACTGGACTGGTTCTGCCTCTTTAAACAGTGTAGCAGAAGTTAGTTTTGCATGCTTTGTTGCATCTTGCATGGTTTTTTGCATATTAAACAACTGCATTCTGCTATACAAATCTGCAGATTTGGATTTATTAAAGGGGTTGTTCACATTTCAGTTAACTTTTAGTATGCTGTAGAGTGATATTCTGAAACAATTTGCAAATGGTTTTCATTTTTTATTATTTGCGTTTTTTGAGTTATTCAGCAGCTCTCCAATTTGCAGTTTCAGCAATCTGGTGGCTAGGGTCCAAATGACCCTAGCAACCATGCATTGATTTGAATAAGAGACTGGAATATGACTAGGAGAGATCTTAATAGAAAGAGGAGTAATACAAGTTGCAAAAACAATAAATTTCTAGCCTTACAAAGCATTTGTTTTTTTTTTCTATAACATACGAAAAGTTAATTTAAAGGTAAACCACCCCTTTAACACCTGGGACCTTGATGCACTAACTAAAATCTTTTAAAAGACAAGACTTCAGTGAACAAGGCCCCTAGAGACCAATATTATTATTAATGATATACCGTATATACTCGCGTATAAGCCGAGTTTTTCAGCACCCAAAATGTGCTGAAAAACTCAACCTCGGCTTATACGCGGGTCATACCGTAGATACGCTCCTTCCGCGGCCCCAGCAGGACTGTCTGTGACTGACTGTCACGATCGCCGCCCGGAGCAGGTCCAGGAGCTCCGGGCGGCGCGTCCTTCCCTGCCGGCGTTCGCTCCCAAAATGGCGGCGCCCATGGCCGCCACGTGGGTAGAAAAAGGAGTAACAAAAACTATGGAACAGAAAACTATGGAATCAGAGGCTGCACACTACCTCCCCACCACCCGCACGGGGCCCCCAGCCACAAATTCCCCTCTGTCCCCCCTTCTCCCCCAGTGCTTACCTTCTTCATGTGTATTACAGCTGCTATTGAGTGGGGGAGGTCAGGAAGGAGTGAAGGCCCATGGCCGCCACGTGGGTAGCGGCGCCGGCTGCTACCCACGTGGCGGCCATGGGCGCCGCCATTTTGGGAGCGAACGCCGGCAGGGAAGGACGCGCCGCCCGGAGCTCCTGGACCTGCTCCGGGCGGCGATCGTGACAGTCAGTCACAGACAGTCCTGCTGGGGCCGCGGAAGGAGCATATAGCCAAGAAGGAATAAGAGGGAACATTAGGTGGGCCCCCAGGGCCTCGTCAGCCCAGATCCACTCCTGCGGCTGGCAGAGCTGCTTCTTGCCTTCACTCCTTCCTGACCTCCCCCACTCAATAGCAGCTGTAATACACATGAAGAAGGTAAGCACTGGGGGAGAAGGGGGGACAGAGGGGAATTTGTGGCTGGGGGCCCCGTGCGGGTGGTGGGGAGGTAGTGTGCAGCCTCTGATTCCATAGTTTTCTGTTCCATAGTTTTTGTTACTCCTTTTTCTCAAAATTGTCTACAAACTTCTCAATATGATTTTATCTGTTAAATCATTTCTTTTAAATGTAAAAATGAGCTGACTTTTATGTCTCGATATTCACATTTTGAAATCTGACATGGGGCCCCTAGGCTTATACACGAGTCAATACATTTTTCCAGTTTTCTTAGGTAAATTAGGTACCTCGGCTTATACACGGGTCGGCTTATACACGAGTATATACGGTAATGTATAATCCTTTCTTGATCACACATTGCTCAATACAATTATTTGGCTTTTCAACGTTAAAACGGCATCACGTATACTTTTTGAGCTCATTTCGAACGAAAATATTGACATGAATAACGTCTCAACGACTGCAAACAAGGTTATGCGTATAAAATGATGTTGTCACCAAAACGGTTATCAGTGTATCAGAAGAATTAACAGAGGAAAATGTGGTAGGTAATCCATCCCTTGAAGGAAAGGCTGTCAAGATAACAAAAATAAAATATGTGCAGCTGTCTACACTAAAACATGTCATTCAGTTCAGGAAGATAAACTTTCAGTAATGCCCGTGCTGAAACTACTGGTTTGAAAGTCAACATTTTTGTTCACATTGGTATAAGAATATTTGTAAAAGAGAAATAAACCGCTTAGCCATCTTGATTCTGTGGGTGAGAAATGTGTCATACGAGAGTTTGACCAGACCACCCTGATCAGCACCACACAGACACTGGATTTACAACACTCTTGTACAATATATTTAACTTTGTACATACACATACAGAGAAAGAATCTACACAACACTATGAAAACTTTGTTTATCAAATGAGATTTCGCTGAAGTGAACAGACTCCATTATCTCTAACAAGCATTGTGTGACAGACACTGCAAGAGACTTTCAGAAAAAGTAACCACTACAAATGCACAACTCCAACCAGAATAAACAGCAGACACACACCATGCTACATTTTCTCCATATACAGTATATATCCTAAAATATTTAGGAGAATTTATATTAAACAATTACTACACGTGGGTTCAAAATATAATGGTGTTACATATTCTATTGTCAATATTAACATAACAATACAAAGTTAACAAGCTCATTAAAGAAAAGAACAATAAAACTAGTTATTATGAAGAACTGCCATTAGAATTAACAAGGTAGCTAACCTGGATTTGCTGAAAAGCCTTAAGCCTTTTTTTAAATCTTGACGGCAAGACAAAATCACATCCACGGGCCAATAATGCCAATTCCTTTCTCAGGTCCGGGTCTTGCCTTAAGGAGATCTCTTTCAGCCTCATGCTTCCAGATTTCATTAAAAAAAAAAAAATGATCTAGACTGTTGAAAACTCCCACCGTCTAGAAATACTCTCCACGGAGGAAATAGGTTTCCGTTCCCCAAAAAGATATAAAATCGACCGCTTGTGAGGCTCTGTATTAATGCTGCAATTCACCAAGAGCCGGAACAGCTTGAATCTCATGTTCCATGAACACTGGCTTGCAGTGACTGTACTTACAAAGTCAAAAAGGGTGCTGCCCTTTCAGAGAGATGTCCCAGAAGCTCTGCACAGTACTCATTAACCAACAGGTTGAGCCTCTTTAATGCTGCACAGACACTATATATAAAACAAAGCTTCTAAAGTTCTGGGAGGGGGAAAAAAAGTTGAGAAACACAGAAGCTTGATGGCAGGGCTGTAGTTTCCAGCTGTCTTTTCAGTATGTCAGACACCAACAGGAGGCAATGAATGTGCTGCGAGTCAAGTGGTCAGTGCAGGCTGCAGTCACACTACTGCATTTACATTCCACTCCCCTTGTATGTGGCCTCTATCAACTTAACAAATATGCAGCAGCCACTGATAAAGCCAAGGAGGAACAGGAGAGCTACTAAGTCAGCATATGTAGGTTACCAGCACAAGCTCAGGGTATTTTCTAATGGAATCAGACACTCAAATGAGAACAGGAAGAGCAGAATTCCACACTCTCCTATTTCTTTTTACAACGCAAAAACAGCAAGGATTAACAGGGAGGTTTTAGTACAACAAAATAAACAGATTGTTTAAAATATAGGTTTTACAGGGGGGTGTTTTCCAATCGTCCATGAGGAATAAAGGCTATTTTTTCAATTTCCTTTTATGTTTCATTGTTTTTGTCTAACATTCCATAAAAGCTACCAAGAAATGTATCAACTAATTTTGTAACTGTTCAGAATCTGTATCTGGATTACTGAGCTGCCAGACTGAAAGAGGAACATTATGTTTAAACCTTAAATTTTAGTACAAATTATTACTGGTAAGTGACCGGTTATCAAAAATGCTTGGGACCAGGGTTTTTTTTGGGAGAAAGAATAACTTTCTATAATTTGGATCCTCATACCTTAAGTCTACTAGAAAAATAAACGAAATAGACTGGTTTTGCTTCCAGTAAGGATTAATTATATATCTTAGTTTGGATCAAGTACTAGGTACTGCTTTATTATTAGAGATTATTTGGATAAAATGGAGTTCACTTTTGGCCATTGCATAATTCGGAGCTTTCTGGATAACCGGTTTCCATACAACGGATCCCATACCTGTACTTCTTAATGCACATTCAATTGCCCCTGTTTTAACTCTTTGTAAATGCACATTGTAACTGTTTTCAGTTACAAGTTGCCAACCAAAATTAGGAACAAGAAGTATTACGAGTCTCTACCTATAAGTTACAAAACCAGAAATTGCCCGCCTGTTCATGTGAAATCCACTGCACAATATAATTGCAGCAACACTATTCTAGGAGTAGCTTGCTATGAGATCTTTCTAAAAAAACTCATCACTAGGATACTGCAAACAAGAGATTACCTAACAAGTCCTAAAGAAAGAAGATTTCACCATCAGTATACAACTGTTTTCTTTGAGAATAACTTGTAGCAGAAGTTTTGTTTTTTTAAAGTTATGCATTTAATAAACCGCAAAACCCTCTAATTTAATACAAGGCTAGAACTATTCTTGTGTTAAGTAAACAAAATGTACTTGGGTATCTGCTTACTCTTGAAATTAGTCATCAGAAACAATATCACAAAGAAAAAACAACTACACAATAACACATCAGTAGGTATCCACCTGTAAAAATGTGTTACTAACAGTGATATAAAATGACTATGCGTGGGTAAATGTTGGGGAATTTTCCTTTTAAATTATTACATTTTAAAGATCGGGATGTGCTGAATCGATAATGAAGCTGAATATAAAATACTCCACAAAAGATTTGTCAGAATGCCAAACATAATCGTAATCACATATTCATATGCAATAAGAATGCAGAAATTGCATCAAATGTAAACAAACAATTGTCATTTTTACCTGTCCAGAGCCATGGCTACAAGACTTCAAGGGGTCATATTAAAGCAGAACATAGAATACAAGCATCTTGTGAAAATAATAAACTCTCGCTATACTGGTAAGACCTTTTATCCAGAATGTTCAGAACCGGAGGTTTACCGGATAATGGGTCTTTCCATAATTTGGATCTCCACAGCTTCTGCTAAAAATCAATTGGATATTAGATAAGTCTAATAGGACTGTTTTCCCAACAATAAGTATAATTACTTCAGAACTGTAGAAAATCTGAAGAGAGCTTCATATTCAAGAAAATGCAATTTCCAGGTATGTAAAAGCAGTGTTCTACCGTGATTTTTAATTATTTTATAAAAATGTCGTCTATGGGAGACGACCATGTAATTTAAAGCACACACATATACACATACAAGGTCATGTAGTGCTATACGTTTTCTGTACAGAGGGAAACAAGTAGATTTCACAAATTTAGCCTTAAATCGAAGAGAACACAGAAGGAACCAATTTAGCAAAAAAAAAAAAAACATGGTCGGGTAAATCTGACAGTTACGCAAGAGTTGGTGGGACAGAAAATGGGGAAATATAGGTGAAATTTAAAATTTCTAATTTACAATTGGAAGGCATCTTAGATCCATGGGAGCAAACAAGGATTTTTCTTCCAGCAGTTTTTACTCTATGCTTCTAGTCAGCCATTGCCATCAGCAGAAGCATTAAGAGTGAAATCAAATCGGGTCCCAAATCCAGCTACACATGCTCTTGGTCCACCATTCTGCTCACTGCCTAGTGGTAGGGGAACTTGTATGCCACACATTGCAAAAGGAGGCTTATGTCAATTTGGCTATACTTGTTCACATTTGTTTGGCTGATTTTGACCATATGAGCTGGACATGCAAGCCCATCAGTTTCTGTCAATAGCATGGGCAATTAAAAGCCCTAAATCAATACATGTCCTACTGCCTTAATCTTCATTTTTGCACCAGTCATTTCTACAAAGCAGCATACGGTAGAGCACAATACATTTTCTTTACAACGTTACTCCAGCAAAAATGAATGGCAGCTATATTTAGTGCCTGGTGCCAGTGTTACACCAGCTGTCAAAAGCAGAGGCAGATGGATGACGTGAAATGAATTTGTAACTAATCCTTCAAGGAATGCATTTGTATTCTGGAATTTTCACTAGCTTTCCTAAAATAGAAAGTTACTATGCAAGGGGACAGCTAAAACAAACTAAAGGAACAAAAAATAAATAAATAAAAAAAAGCACAGGCAAACAGTTTAGATAGAGAATGTTATTTAATTACATATCATCCATAAATGTAATTTTGTTCCTTATTGCACAATTTGAATTTTCTTTCAAAACTATTCAAAACCAAAGTGTGGGCGCATTTTTTAATCTGGAGAGGGGAGATATTTGATCTCTTCTATCAAGAGTCTTATCTTTGCATTTAACCCACACCTAAGGAAACAATTTACAGAAAATGCAGCTAAACAACAATTGCATTATGCACCACCAGAACAATCAATATATATCTATATCTACACATATACATACTGGTTGCAACCAGTGTTGTTATATAGCAAAGGAATTTCTGCTCATGCTTCTGACAGGTAAAAAGTAATAAAAAGGTCCTCTGCAACAAAGTATGTGCTACATATTCTGACTTGGCCATGTGGTCTCTCCTACTTAGGGGAGAACCCACAAAGGTCAGTTACATATTTATATTATTCTTTGGAGTTTTGTTAATCATTGGCTGAGCTTTCAAAGTAGGAACTTCCTTTTAATATAGAAAATGCCTTATGGAAACAGTAGTGTTTCAGCAGTGACAAAGTTTATTGGATTAACAGAAAATATGCATCATAACAAAATCAGACCGGTGCATAAATCTGGGCACCCCAACAGAGATATTACATCAATACTTGATCAATCAAGCTACTTTCAGCTACCATCTTGAAAATGCTATCATTAAATACCCCTACACTGGAACCAAAAAAGAGCTAACAAAGGTCAGTGATGAATCAGTGTTCTCAAGTAACCCATGCATCATCACAGACCATAGAGAATGTCAGGGAGCTGCGTATGCCTCTCAAGCCAAGGACTAAAGAGAGGGGGCTGATGTCATGGATGGAAGGAAAGGTAAAGCTGTAATTTAAGTTTATACTTCTGATAATCATTACATAGGATCAACTCATAGAATGCATTTGTGAACAGCCACTCATTTATTGGGTTTACTTCTCTCAATAAGGCACCATAGGTTTTTGCACAACCTCATGAGGTTAATGTGTTTTAACTTCTCAGCACATGAAATGAGCTCAATCATGCTAGTCTTTAAGATACCCACTTCATTTTCAGAAAAATATATACAATGTTGTAACCTAGTAGGAACTGATGAATTGTGGAAACAGTAGTGAAAAGGAGTAGTGCTCTGACTATCACAACCATGTTTGCTATTGGGAGTGTTTCCCATGTATCTTTATGGAATGCAGCAACATGCAGACAGATATTGACTCCTGCAACCCAAGCAGAAAAGCAGTCAAAAGACCCTGGGAGTTATTAGCCTTAGGCAAGTATAAACTTAATTCTGTACTACAGCTGAATAAAATGTAGTACAGGGAGTAGTAGGAATTTGATGGTGACAAAATACATTTTATGAATGCAGTTCCTAATGTTAGATTATAGTCTGACTAAATTCAGTGGCGTGGTAGTGGCTTTAGCTAAATAAATACAAATGCAGCTTCTGAATAGATACTTAAATACTCTATAAAGTTGCTATACTACATTATACAAATACAATTATTTGGACAAGGTGTGTCCATCATTACATTACAAAACAAATGTTTTGATGTATGTATGACCTGTAAACAACTTCTGCCAGTGCTTGAAGTTGTGGATGGCAATGATGAAAAGACTGTCGGCACTTGTAATTTTATAGCTTCCAAATATGTGTGCTCCAGCTGAGGACATGGTATTTTAGAAGGGCACATAACCTGCCTGACATTATGATGCCTCTAAGCTGTAAGCAAATAGAGTAACTAAATGGATAGAATGTTAGCTGCATATAATTATATGTATTTTTATTATTCTATCCACCCTATAAAGTTAGAAGGTGTATGCTGCCTATTTTGTACTAATCTTAATTATAACAAACTAAAATAAAGAGCAAGCTGCCTTTAGCAACAGTTGGTAGTAGCACCAAAGGGCCCAGTTTGCTGGAGGTTAAGTCACAAGCACACAAGTTGATTATGTTGCAAGTCTGGGTGTGCAGAGAAGTAACTTCCAGCCCACTTCCAGAACCACAACTGCTCCTGTACCAATCAGATCTTAACATCATTTAAACACAGAACAAAATGGATCCCTGTATTATGGTCTTGTAACTAACCAGTCGATTGATGCTGATGCGATACATAAGATAGTTTAGGCAGAATGCATACGTAATTTTTTGGGCCCACTTGTGCACAATGTCTTGGGCGGGCTGAACTTTAGCCTACATCCACCCAGCCCGCATCCTTCTACTGCCCCACTTCCACGCATGCTCTTTTATATACTTCCGCCGGACGTGCCCTGCCCCCTTTCGTGAAGTCATAGAGGGACGGGAGCGGGTATATAAATGAAGGAGCACACCGGGTTAGGATCGGATGCAGGTGCAGTTTTAGTTGACCGCACATCACTAGTATAAAAAAATACCTTTATAAAATACTGGTGACAATTACATCACAAATTAAAGGTGAATTAAACATATAATCACCGGGGGTGCCAAAATGTTGGGCACCCCACCGGTGGTTATAATTGCTTACCTGATACCCAAGGCTGGTGCTTCTATTTGGTAAGACTGCACTGGCCTAGGGTATTTCTGTAGAAAATCATTATGTCACCCATCTTCTTAGACTGCTTCCATCCCCTCTTTGTTTCGGTCTGGGAAGGAGCATGCGCAATAGAGTGAAAAACTTAATTTAGATGCAAAAGGCTCGGTTTTGCGGTCTACTATGCATGCACTTGCCCACACCTGAAGAAAAACAAGAAAGAAGTGAAAGACGATTGTGACAAATGAGCTCTTACAGAAATACCCAGGCCAGTTTTAAGACAAGAGAGGCACCCAGCTGAGCGCTAAGTTAAACAATTATAATCACTGCAGGGTGCCTTAAATTTGGCATCACCCAGTGATAATACATTTCCTTCTCCTTTAATGCTTTTTTTCTTACATTGTGCCAGAGTCTGCTATTTCAAAAGAGAAACCAAAACATTTACAAATGACATTTCTTTGGGCTGAAGAGCACAATCCTTTGTCAGGTACAAGGCTGATACACTTAAAAAATGTTGCAGATAATCAAATTCAGTGAATTTACGTGCAGTGAATTATTTTAATTTGTAGTATTTACTTTTATATTTGCAGAAACTCTATTAAATGTGAAGGAGTCCAATTAAAATGACAAGGGGGGGGGGATTACAAATATATTCAATACAGCCCCAGTAAAAGCTAGCTTTTTTCTCTGAACAGGAGCTCCTTTTAGACACTGGCCTAAAAAAAAAAAAAATAGCATTGCCATCTTTACTTTTTCCAGGCATCCCTCTTCAGACTTTTAATATAACTATACTACGCATACAGGCATGCCTATGTTAGGAACACCTGTAAAAGGTGATCAAAATGGGGACATGGCCCTTCTTATTTCCTTCGTCAGTGCACTTTTTGCTAAATCTATCATAGGAGTACAACTATTGAATTGGGGTTCTTTCAAATCTGTATTTCCCATCTCCTACAAATGAGCTAATTTATGGCAAAAACATATACAATTTTATACTACTCTACTTCTATAGATCATGTAAACAACTCTACATATACAAACTTGATAGCAAACACAAACTGTTCAATAGAGCTCTGGGTCTCCAGTAATCAGAAATCATAGAATTTTTAACTATATTTAATACAATTGTATTGCTGTGTCTTACACTTAAGTCTGCTTAAGTGCTTAAGTCTAGAACAGACTAATTAATAAAGAACACATTATTTGAACACTTACCACCCCTACGCTACTAGATCGACGTTTTCTAGGAGTAAGTCCACTCCTTGGACTTCCATAAGAACCAGGTGGGAGAGCGGACTGGGGAGACAGTGACAAGTTATCTAGTGCTTTATGAACCGAATGCAAAGTACTTTTGCTAGATATTTCCTTTGTCCCGTAGTCATCAGTTTCCGGCAGAATTTTCTCCCCATTTTTTATTCGTCTTAAGTAATCATTGAGGAGCAACTGTGTTGGGGTCTCACTAAGCCAACGTAAGAATAATTCATCCACTTTCATTTTTAAAACAGGCTTTAAAACGGTTGTGGTCGGCATGACTGAGGAGTTTCTGAAAGTATTGGAACCTAAAACATAAACGTGAAAATGTTAGTGAAACTGCAAGATTTGATGACTTCAATAGTCAATCTGTGTTTTACTTGACTGAACTACTGAATGCATTTGTAAACATCTATTTTGAACATTATCATATAGTTAAAAGATTAGGTTTCTTAATAACAAAGTGATATTGTGACTTCTCTCACACTTAAAGGAGAATTCAACCCCAACCCTACATAGACCCCCCTCCACAGCCTAAGTGGTACCCTGGGCAAATGCCCCTAACGTTTTACTTACCCCTCAGTGCAGATTCAAGCATCGGAGTTCACGGCAGCCATCGTCTTCTCTTTGGAAATTTTCGGAATGAGACCAGCATAGCGGCGCATGCACAGTTAGAGCAATTTTCTGAAACTCATGAAAATTGCAGAAGCGCCAGTCTCATTCCGAAGATGACGCCCATGAACTCTGATGCCTGAATCTGCACCAAGGGGTAAGTAAAACGTTAGGGGCATTTGCCCAGGGGAACACTTAGGCTGGGGAGACGGGTCTATGTAGGGTAGGAGTTTTTTAACATTAGGGTTGAATTCTCCTTTAAGCATTGCACCCAGGGTTATAAAATGTCACCTGCAGTTTATACCAACATTTTGCCTCTATATATGTTGGAGAGAGACATGATTTGGAGGAGAGGTCAACGCTGCTGCTCTAAATGGAAGATAAAAACTGGGAACCGCCATTTACTTTTCCCCACAGTTTTCAAAGTTCACCTTACTTAAAGTGGACCAGGTTAGGAATTATTATATTGTCAATTAAAGGCCAATAGACAATATTGTCAGCTTTCCTTCAATAGAAATTTAAACAAACCCAACTCTGGAATTTACACACGAAGCAACATTTCTAATGACAATAAAGGGAACCTACAATCATACGTTTTGAATATATTTTATAGTAAAAAAAAAAAACAACCCACAAATTTCACTTTTTGTTTCAGCATTAAAAAAAAAGAGAGCAAAGCCTATTCTAGAAATTGATCATACCACACAAATTCTGCTCTTCGCGGTAAAGGCCCCTATATTCTTAACACAGCCCACAGTTCCAAATGCTGCTTAAACGTCCCGCGACACAGTCAACAACATACAATCCTTTGACTCCTGCCGGAAAGGAAATCCCGACGTCATCTCGCGAGATTGCGTCACTCTGCACGTATATAAGCGCAGTGACGCGGCACTTTGCCTCCTTTGAGACGTAACATAATATTTTATTTGTACTCGGTTATAAATAAAAATAACACTAGTAGGACATGGCAGGCTACGGCCGTCAGCTTATAATGTTTTTTAATCTTTTCTTGTTGTTTTTTTATTCCCACTGACACCAACGTCTCGGCTCTCGATATTTAAAGGGCACGTTAACCCAAAAATTAAAAAAAATCCATAATAATAGAAAACATGATTCTGAGCAATTTTGCCATATATATTCATTACAAATTCTCTATGGTTCTCAAGACTTTTTCCAATTACTTTCTATTTTGTAATTGAGACCATTTTTCTAATATAGAAGTACAAAGCGTAATTTTCATCATCTAAAGCAGCTCTGGGAGAGGGGGGGGGGTCGCCGACTCTCTAAACTGGTCTAAACTGATACATTTAGTTGATACAATTCTAGAAATAGATTTTGGAAAAAGAGAAAAAAAAATAAATAATGGAAAGTAATTGAAAAAAAAAGTATTTATTACTTGGGAACAAGGTGAAAACAAATTAACTGAAAAAAGTGTTTGGAAGGTGAACAACCATACCTCCCAACATTTTGGAAGTAAACAGAGGAACAAAAAATGTTTTCCCGCACGTAGCGCAGCAATTTTTGACCACACCCCTTTCTGTGACCACACCCCCTAATTACCATGTTTGTTTTACAAAATTTGGCAGGTTATGAAAGTTTGAAAATATTTCTCCTTATCTAAACTGTGTTTTTGTGTCTCAAATGTGTTACAAAGTATCTTATTTGCACCTGTTAGCTGTTCTGGGCTCTATGCTAAAAGCCAATTAAGTGAGAAACTTTGTTTCTTTTTCTGGCTGTTCAGTGCAGAGAAAAGAGGGACTTTCCAGTACAAATGAGGGACTGTGGGTTGAGCTGTCAAAAGAGGGTCTGTCCCTCCGAAAAAGGGACAGTTGGGAGGTATGGAACAACCCCATTAAAGTTGAATGTCCCTGTCTCTGGTGTTTCAGTCTGACAACTCAGTAATTCAGGTGCAGACTCTAAACTGTTTTTCATGCAATTTTGCAACATTTAGTTGATACATTTCTCAGCAGCATCTCTGGAGTATTAACAACTATGGTATCACAATTCTAACAGCTGCCTGTAATGAAACCCAGAGATTCTGCTCAGCAGGGACAAATTAGAAATATATCAACTAAATGAATCATTTTAGAACAGTTTACAGGGTCTGCCACCCTCCCCCTTTACACTTCAGTATTAGAAAAACAGTGACGCATAGAAAATAGAAAGTAATTGGAAAAAGTCGTTATTTCTGGTGATTTATCTGAAAACAACTAGTTGTTTGAAGGTGAACAACCCCTTTAAAGGCAGAGACAGAAATACTAAACAGAGAGACAGTGAGACAGAGACACTAAACAAAGATTTTGGAAAAATGGTAAAAATAAAAAAATGGAAAGCAGTTGAAAAAAGTCTTTATTTCTGGGGAACAATCTGAAACCATATGAGCTTGAAAAAAGTGTTTGGAAGGTTAACAACCCCTTTAACAGACCTGTCTTTTCTGGGTAACTTTGGCAACATTGTTTTAAAAGTATCAGCCAGGTGTTAACCAAATGCTGCTTTAAATATCAAATGGTTTTATAAATACCTTTAAAAGCACTGACACATTTTAATAAATGTATATTGAAAATTTGTATAGAATTATGTTTTCTTTTATTAGGAAAATTTTTATTTTGGGGTTGACTATTGACCAAATGTAATCTTGGGGTTTAAACTCTTTTTCATGGTTGCATCAGAAGGTCCAATATTTTGTACAAAATAGCCCGATTTTTAAGTTAATTTTACAATCCAACTCCCCTCTGCAAGTTAAAAAAAACCATTGGTGGTCAGGGCCACGTAGCGCAGCAATTTTTTGACCACACCACTTTCTGTGGCCACACCCCCTAATTACCATGTTTGTTTTACAAAATTTGGCAGGTTATGAAAGTTTGAAAATATTTCTCCTTATCTGAAACTGTTTTTGTGTCTCAAAATTGTTACAAAGTATCTTATTTGCACCTGTTGGCTGTTCTGGGCTCTCTGCTAAAAGCCAATTAAGTGAGAAACTTTGTTTCTTTTTCTGGCTGTTCAGTGCATAGAAAAGAGGGACTTTCCAGTACAAATGAGGGACTGCGGGTTGAGCTGTCAAAAGAGGGACTGTCCCTCCGAGAAAGGGACAGTTGGGAGGTATGGTGGTCAGGGCCCCCAAGCAGGCCCGGATTTGAGGAAAGGCCACCTTGGCCCGGGCCTAGGGCGGCAGGATTTTAGGTAGGCGGCATGCTGCCCAACCACACCCACATTGGTTCAAAATCACTGGGTATACAAAAACTTTTAAATTTCCCGTGCGCCAATCCGAATTGCTCCTGTCCCCCTGGAGGGGACAGGGGTGCCAAACGGTAGTGAGCCTAAGGGCGCCCACTATGTAAATCCGGCCCTGGTCAGGTTCCCAAGTTAAAAAAATCATTGGGGGCAAGCCCTGATGATGGTTTGATGGTTTAAATCATGTTAGGCATCAAATGGCAGTGTTTTTGGCCACACCCTGGCCCCTGTGTCAAGCCTGTGGTAACTATTACAAAACAGTGTTATAGCAAAGGGGAGGGAATGGCAGAATGTATCATGGACAAGAATGAAATATTATAATGAAATTAAATCTATAAAATGTGTTATTCTGGAATCACTGCACTTACTAATTTTTTTATGAGGTTTAATCTCATAAGTAAGCAGGGAAAAGGAATAGCCCTTTGCTTGCCCAATCTTGGTGTGGTGTCACCAAAGGTGTTTTGGTTGTGGCTGGAGTTAAACATGTAGCCATTAGACAATATTTGTTGATGAATTATTTTTAGGTAGGCATGGTGCAAATCCTTAATAGATTATTTTAATTTTAGAGCTTTGTGAGGTTTTTTTTATACCTCGAATGAACGCACAACTCAATTTTTTGATTTAAGAAAAAACTAGAATGGATAAACTTAAATCGGTGAAGTTGAGGTGAAAAACCCGAAAACTCAAATGAATCGAGTTTTCTGCGGGAAAAAAAACTTGAATTGCTTGAATTGATCAAGTTTTCATCTGAAACCCACTGAAAAAAACTCAACATTGTGAAGGCTATTAATATCTTCAAATGATTCAAGGGACCTCTGCCATTGACTCCTACATGACTTTGACAGGTTTTACAGTATATGATGTATTTCCGCATTCAAGCTGTTTCCAGCTTCTCAGTATAAAAAATTTGAGGTTTTTTTAACCCCAAAAATTTTATTTTTGACTGAAAGATACCCTTGAAAACTCAAATTTTTGGGTTAAATACAACTCGACCTTTAACAAATCTGCCCTTTAAAGTCCAACCTAAGGCATCTTCCATCGTCCACCCACCCACTCTCTTACTGCACCACCTGTTACTGTCAAAAGTGTCCCAATCTTCATACCTGCTATAAAAATGCAAAGTTGTGCCCTTCTTCTGTCAGAGTTGGCCAGCTGGGGCATGAGCAGTTGAAGCTAGATCAGCTAGATTAGCTTTAACTTTGCATGCTTCTGCTTTGTCAGCGATCTGACAGAAGGGCTTCTGAAGCAGCATGACATTGCACCTGGAACCCTGCTGCACAAGTCTGCATTTTTATAGCAGGCATAAAAAAACAAAAACACGATTGACAGTAACATGTGGTGCCGGTTGGAGGTTGGATAGTGAAGGACTGAAGTTAGGGGAGGGTTTCATTTCATTCATCCAGGGCCAGAACTAGGGGTAGGCATGTGACTAGAGTGCAATGCTTGGGGGGCAACAGGCACGTACCTTTCCTGTTAACTTCCCCTAGTTTGGCTGAGCGAGTTCTGCAGATGTGCACTTGTTCATGCATGTTTGCCTGCATGTGCATTCTCCTCTCCGTGCTATGTTGGTCACAAAGTAACTACTGTGGCCCAGTGCTTAGGATGGTAGGTCCAGCCCCAACCTTGCAGCAACATCTGGTAACATATATGGGAGAGAAATGTGTGCCTTGATAAGGGGCATTAGGATATGTGCCTTGCTCTGGGGCCTTTATAATTTTCCAGTTTCATATAAAGGTATTTTAGTAATTTTTAAGAATACACAATTTCATATAAGACTAATGAAAAGGGTAATTATCATATAAAGATTAATATGAATTCCCTTTTTTGCTCTTGCTCTTTAATATGATCATTTAGTCTTCATACCTCTGTATTAGATTAGTATTAAACAACAGGTCTAGTAATTTAAAGTGAAATGTTCTATTAATTAAGATCAGCTATTGTGAAATATCTAAATAAGAATCCTTTTGAGACCTCAAGGAAAGCAAAGAAACAAAAAGTTATGTTTGATTCATTGGTCTATCCTTCCACCTAGTGGCCATTTATATGAGTTCCAATCCAGCAGATTTTCTGTAAAAAGAAAATCTTGAAATGCTGAGATAATAACTATAGCAGCTGCATCTAAGCTTGAACTTTAGCTTGAATTTAAAGGCTGCAAAGAGGAGTTGGGTTTGTCTGGTGGACATCATTTGTCAATTTTCTTTTTTAAATATTTTATTTAATGTATAATAATATTTTTTAACTGACAATTTACATGCAGTATATTTAATACCAAAACATATATTTACAAAATCAAGAAGAGGCTAAAATTCTGTATAAAAAAGAAAAACAAAAGACAAATAGGCCATTTAATCCCAGTTACATAATAAAAAAGCAACAGAGACACCAGGGCTACAACGTGACATGAATCTTCTAATGTTTTAAAGTGATTTCGTTTTTCTCTGTAATAAAACAGTACCTTATACTAGAGGATAATTAAGCTGCATAATTCTATATTGGCTGCAAAACAATCCTATTGGGTTAAATATTTG
Organism: Xenopus laevis; assembly: GCF_017654675.1. Classification (NCBI taxonomy): domain Eukaryota; kingdom Metazoa; phylum Chordata; class Amphibia; order Anura; family Pipidae; genus Xenopus; species Xenopus laevis. The sequence continues at coordinate 119,708,220 of NC_054373.1, forward strand.
CTAGCATTTAAAGCCTAAATTACTGAATGATCCCTTACTTGGAAAAATCACAAGCATTCCAGCTAATAGATTCTATACATATACATGGTTTCAGTTTTGACGCCCCTTTTAATACTCTCTTCAATGATGCTCATGCAGTTTGCATACTAGTGGAGTGGCCTTCTCCATTTGCCAGAATTTTAGTCTCACATGTTTTAAATCCCTTCTTTATTTGCACATGTGCAAGCCTGGACTTGCCATATTTGTCAGAAGTCAAATGCAGCTGTGCAGAAACAGGTTCAGACTGGGCAACTAGGGGACCATCAGGTTCCAGACTTCGAGACCCCCATGCATGCGCACACGCCAACTCGCAAAGAACATTATTGTTTGGTTTTGGGGGCCGGCAGATCAGGGGGAGTATGGGCTTTTTCCTGGTGTCCCGTCAGCCCAGTCCGACCCTGTGCAGAAACCATCCTTTCAATATGCATATATCATGCCAAACTACTTTTGCTTACACTTGCAAGGGTTAAACGAGAAATACTCTTCAATAAACATTTCAGCCACTCTCAAATTTCAGTATTTAACAGGCCTCTTTTCACTAAGATCTGAAATCAGCCATGTAGAAAGGGGCCACAGCCTGTGATGCCCTTCTACAAGCCCTTGCTGATAACAGTTATTGCAGGTGGGGGAGTGAAAGCCCATGGAGGGGGGCCTTAGAGTTCATATTAAGGCCCCTCATAGGTGATGTGGAGGTCACACTATAATATATGCTCAAACATATTTATCATGCCAGAATCCATATCTGTTGAACAAACAGTATAAAAAACTAGTTCAATTTAATATTAGCTTTCAAAGGAGTCCAAACATGACTAGGTGTTTAATAACCGATTAATATAATTTCTCCACCCTGTCCCTGTTAGGAGCTATGGTTATTATATTCTTGGTACAGTCCCTTCTGACAGGTAACAGGTTAAATTTATGTAAAGGAGGAAGTAGTGTTTTAGCTATTATATTAGATATCCATTCACTCCAGCCTTATTAGATTACATTTTCAGCTAACTACAGTGGAATCTCAATTTTTACATCCCCTGATTTAAAATTTTCCCTCATTTTACGTTATTGTTTTGTGGTCCCACCTAAATATTATGCATAATATATTTCCCTGATTGATTTTACATTTTCCTTGATTTTACACCATTTTTTTCTGGTCCCTTGAAAAATTTAAAATGGGGGTTCTAGCTCTACTACCTTAAGACCAGATATTTATCCAAAATATAGAAATGGAGGACTATGCTGCTATTTTATGCTTGCTCTTTTCATAATAAAAGCACAGCACAAACAAATCGGGCATGGAAAGGTAGCTTTGGCATTCCCAAGAATATTTCTTTTTTTCTCGAGGGAGTTTAGTGGGGCATAGCATTTTTCTATTAAAAAAAAAAAGGGGTTTCCCCAAAAAGTTGATAATTTTTGCAGCACTGTGGAATGTAATCTACAACAATTGGGAACCATTTGGTAATGTTCATTGAAATTGGACTCTTACTGCACATTATGGGGCAGATTTATCAAAGGTCGAATTTTCAAATGAAAAAATTCGAATTTCGAGCTATTTTTTGTGTACTTCATCAAGGGAATAGTCCAAATTCGATTAGAAAAATTAGAAAATTCAAATTCTATCAAAATTTATCATGTAGGGGCAGATTTATCAAAGGTCAAAGTGAATTTTCAAATTAAAAAACTTTTCGAAGTAATTTTTGGGTACTTCGACCATCGAATAGGCCAAATTTGACTTCCACTTCGAATAGAATTGAAAATACTTTCAATATTCGACCATTCGAAAATCGAAGTACTGTCTCTTTAAAAAACTTAAACTTCGACACTTCGCCACCTTAATCCTGCTGAATTGCTATGTTAGCCTATGGGGACCTCCTAGAACCTATAGCCAACATTTGGCTAAGTTTTTAGAAGTCAAAGTTTTTAGAAGTCAAAGTTTTTTTTTTGAAAATCGTTAGATTGATTGAACGATTGTAATTCGATCGAAAACAGCTACATTTAAACAAAAAAAAATGTTGACTATTGAATTTTTCAATTCGATGGTCGAATTTTGAAGTTTTAGCACTTCGAAATTCAACCTTTGATAAATCTGCTCCGTACTGTCTCTTTAAAAATTTGACTTCGACCATTCACCATCTAAAACCTGCCAAATTGCTGTTTTAGCCTATGGGGGACCCCCTAGAACCTATTTGGAACCTATTTGGAGTCAATTGGTGAACTTTGAAAAATCTACGTTTTTTTGGGGAAAAACTTAGAATCGAATTCGGTCGAATGCGCTATTCCTTCGGACCTATTCAAGCGAAAACGGACCTATTCGACCAAAAAACAACATTGACTTAATTTCGGTTGGTCTTTTTGAATTTCTAAAATTTTTTCAATTCGAAATTCGACCCTTGATAAATATGCCCCTATGTGACTTGACTGATGAGAGGGAGGAGGAGCTCTGTGTGCAAATGCGTTTAAAAGTGATACGCTATGTAATTGTTATTCACATGTGAGAAAGGATCAGTTTATTCCATACAACTGTATGAAAGGGGTTGTTCACCTTCAAACAAGTGTAAAGAGGGGGGTGGCAGACCCTCTAAACTGTTCTAAATTGATATATTTAGTTGATACATTTCTTATCTTTGTCCCTGCTGAGCAGAATCTCTCAGGCAGCTGTTAGAATTGATACAATAGTTGTTAATATTCCAGAGATGCTGTTGAGAAATGTATCAACTAAATGTTGCAAAATTGTAAAAGTTTAGAATCTGTACCTGAATTACTGAGCTGCCAGACTCAAACACCAGAGACAGGAACATTCAACTTTAAACTTAGATTTTCAAAAAACAGCAAAAAATAAATAATGGAAAGTAATTGAAAGAAGACCTTTATTTCTGAGTAACAATCTGGGAAAACAACTGAAGTGAAAAAAGTGTTTGGAAGGTGAACAACCCCTTCAAGGGCATCTCTGAAAAAATAAAGATTATGGGGCTTATTTACTGATTGTCGAGGTCGAGCAATAAAAAAACAAAAAACAAAATAAATAAAAAAAACGAGCTTAAAAAAATGCAACTTTTTTCTCCATGCTACCTTATTTAAGAAAACACGTGAATATTCCAGCACTCATTTTTTCACACACACACACAAAAAATTTCAATGCGCAAAAAAACTTGTTTATGTTTTAATGATCTGGGAAAATAAACAAAGTTGTTAAAGACTATTCCCACTGTCTTCTATTGAACCTTGCCAGCTTTTATTTGACGAGTGTTGCTGGTGACTTTTTGCAAGTTTTTTCTTTTATTAATACAGACTGTTCGAGATTCTAAAGAATATCTTCGAGTATATTCATGGTTTTTGCTTCATTCTTCCTCATATTGTGAAAAAAATGCAAAATTTTGATAAATCAGCCCTTAGTAATCCATGTATTTGTGAAACATATTTCTTAAACATTTAGATTAAAGATCAGAACATTTAAAAAAAATCAAAACAGTCCGCTCGTACCCCAGCTCTTCTGCCTTCTGGATAATACATTACATATCCAGAAGTCTCTCAGCATCCTTAGTTAGCCTTAGCTTAATCTTCCTGCTGCATGACATTGAAATATTCTCCTAAACTATCACAGAAATCAATGAGTAAAGAAGCTCGGTCATTATACAGCGCCTCCAAATTCAAAACCTAACTTGACGTTACAGAACATCTTCTAAGATAGAATATAGATGGAAAGCATTTAACCACAAATAGTTCTTCATAATTGTTCTAAGGAAAATCACTAAGGAGTTAAACCCTCTATGTTACCTGCCATACACTTTTTTCAATTATCATGTATTTATTCACTAATCTCTAATGGGATTGTTGGAAAAGTGCCCTGCCTGTGACAGATAAATAGACATTAAGCAGAAAGATGTAATTAATGTTAAAAGCAATTAGTATCCCTTGCAGTTATACTTACCCAGTTTACATTGTTCAAATAATAGTATTGTTTGTGCCAATAGTGAAAAAAGAGTATGATATAACAGATATAATTAAGTGCTGGTGGGGCAGAGCTGATTCTTACCCTTTGCACTTTTTGCTGCACCATCAAATTTTCTAGCATTTATCCTAGGCCCTTAACCTCAGACTGCAATTTGAAGAATGAAACTGATATTGCATTTATGATGTGTTAATCAATTTTCTAGAGTAAAGCCAACAATACAGTAGTGCAGTACATCTACATCAAGGAAATCCACTTAGCTTGTATGTGAGTGTATCCATAGTAACCAAGGAGAAGGAAAGTCTCAAATCACTGATGGGTGCCAAATCACCCCCCAATTTGCTAGACATAAAATGAAATGTTACACTCACAAATGAAAGGTAAAAAGTAGGCATTTATTAACACTGATTTGATCATCCAGAAGATTTATGCATTTATATACTGTGGCCTAACTTCCTTTTTCTTGTGATCAGGCTTGGTGAACACCTGAGCTCTAGGAGATACTGCTTTGATGTTCCTTTGCCTTTTTCTCCCCTTCAGAGGAATTGCAACATTTTCTAAAACTAGTCATGAAGGTAAGGCTGGTTATGTAATATAATATTTTTTAAAAAAAATCTTAAATCTGCAGATACTGGTGGTGGTTTGGGTTGGACTTATCTCCCTTTCTTCATCCAAAAAAAATACTCAAAGGGATACTGTCATGGAAAAACATGTTTTTTTCCAAAACACGCCAGTTAATAGTGCTGCTCCAGCAGAATTCTGCACTGAAATCCATTTCTCAAAAGAGCAAACCCCAGTCATGTGACTTGTGTCTGCACTTTAGGATGGAATTACTTTCTGGCAGGCTGTTATTTCTCCTACTTAATGTAACGGAATGTGTCTCAGTGGGACTTGGCTTTAACTATTTAGTGCTGTTCTTAGATCTTCCAGGGACCTGTTATCTTGTGTTAGGGAGCTGCTATCTCGTTACCTTCCCATTTATCTGTTGTTAGACTGCTGGGGGGGGGGGGGAAAGGGAGGGGGGTGATATCACTCCAACTTGCAGTACAGCAGTAAAGAATGATTGAAGTTTATCAGAGCACAAGTCACATGACTGGAGGCAGCTGGGAAATTGACAATATGTCTAGCCCCATGTCAGATTTCAAAATTGAATATAACAAAATCTGTTTGCTCTTTTGAGAAATGGATTTCAGTGCAAAATTCTGCTGGAGCAGCACTATTAACTGATGCATTTTCAAAAAAACATGTTTTCCCATGACAGTATCCCTTCAAGATTCCTTTGATACCTGGGGAGATAAGTATATTCTGGATATCTATCAGCACAACTTGTACTGGTGATTGGACAGATGCAATCATTATAATAAGTGGAAAAAATGGTGTCTTTGTGGCAATAAGCACAACAATGGAATATACTGCTTGCAGATTTAATACAATGTTTTAGTTTGTATTTGCTGACTGTAATAGTCAAAAAAGAGTTATGCAGTAGAGGCAAAATATGCAAATGCGTTGCTCCATTTTTCTACCTATTGTTTGATTTTTGTACTATGGCCATTCAGTACAGTACCCCAAAGTATGTTTGAGTGTAAGCTATGATTTCGATTCATAGGGGCAAATTTCCTACCCGGCTTTGCAGCCATCGCAACACTTCACCAGGTGTAAATTCGCTAGGACAAAGCTAATTCACTCAAGTGCAAAGTTGTGTCCAGGGCGCCGAACACTGGCGAATTTTCACTAGGGTTACTTTGGCAATCATAGCGAAGTTGCGCTAGCGTTGCCTAATTTGCATATGGTGGGAAATGATAAAGTTACATGGACGTATATGTTGCAGAAAATACATTACATTACACAAGTCCAGGGAACCTTAATAAATAAAATAGAGTTGTTATAATGCCCTACACATGAGCCCAGTGTATAGTTCATGTTCCATATGTTAGAAAATGTATGGGGGAAACTGGTTACCCAAAAAATTTTTTACGGACCTTTGCAGGCAATCACTCTGAAAAGAGGAAAAGATGCTAGCGTTTTTTTGGGACTTTTTGCACTAAAAATTGAGGAAGTCCTCTGCACTCCAATGCACTTCGCCCGGCCTGAGCTGGCGAAAGCAAGTGTGGAGAATGAGGTAATGTTCAGTAAAATCCGCATCTTAGTGAATTTGCGGAGTTACGTCCATTCACCTGGCGTTAGAGTGCAAAGCAACGCTAGGTTCTATTTCATTCCGAAATGATGTCACACTGACGAAATTTCGCTAGTGTTAGTCACTTCGCCCTTTAGGGAATCTGCACCCATAGTCTTTTCTATACCTTGTATTACCTGACATGTTTTTTATTTTGAGCCTGCCCTGCATCTGTGTTAAAAGCAAGACAGGATTATGGAACCAGGATGCAATAATAAATGAACGACTGCATTTTGTCTCTTGTTTTATTGGACAATCGGGGGTTAGAGTATTTATGGGGAGGCCCAATTCGAAGTTCATCTGAATTGTTTTTTAAATTCGAATATACTCACAATTCGACTGTGAGGTTATTTAAGAAAAAATTTGAATGTCTAATATTCCATCCAATGGTTCTGACCCAAAAATTCAAATCGTATTAAATTCTTATTCAATTCGTATGAATCAGGTTATTCTCCCAAAAAAAAATCGGACGTCAGGAAGGCTATTAACATCTCCAAATGGCTAAACGGACCTTTGCCATTGACATGAACTCGGCAGGTGGTGAATATTCAAATTAGGACTGTTTCCATGGTAGATAAATCTCAAATTTACATTCTAATAGGGGAATTAAAATCTTAATTTTGTGGATTAAAATGTTAAAATATGTGAATTTTAAAACTCGAAAATTCCAATTTGAATTCAAATTTACTATTCTACCCTTGATAAATCCTAAAACTTAATTTTTTGTCATATTTTTATTAAACCAAGCTTGACCAAACTTCAATACATGATTTTATTTTATCAATAAAATAAAGTTGGGTTGGGAAAAAACGCAATAAAATAGAGCGAAATCTCAAATTGTACGCTCTATTTTTTTGGGTTATCTCTAGAAAACCCTGATTTTTTTTCGAATTATCGGACGAAACTCAGTGCTGATCACAATATCTTCAAAGAGACATCTGCCATTGACTTCTACATCACCTAGTTAGGTTTGAAATGGCGGATTTTTGGATTCAGACTTTTTGCAGCTTCGGGGTATAATAAATCTCGAAAAATTTGAGTTTTTTTTTATTTCCTCTAAAAATTCTAGCTTTTGCCCAAAAAAAGTGACCAGAAAAAAATCGAGGTTTAGTAAATAAACCCCTCATTGTTAAATACCAAAATTATTAACATTTCAATGCTACTAAGGTGCTGGGAATCATCAGAGAATAAAAAAAGAAACTGATTAAAATAGGTTTCATTTTTCTTTTGTCTATTCAGAATACAATGATTGCAAGGCAAAATGTATTTCCCTTGCATTTTGCACAGTGAGCATTAATGATCTCTGTATGGGACCTAATTTACTTGTAATTGAATCTGCATTTTTTTTCCAGAGAAAACAAAATGATGCACTCTGACACATGTAAGCTGTAGATCAGAGGTGTTTAGCTCACTTTGAAAGCTCTGGCACCCGCGATGATCTAGCGAAGAACAGACAAGTCCCCAAAGGGGGAGGACGGTTGACAGGACAACATCAGCAGAAAATGTTTGATTTGTTTTGAATTGTAAATGTAATTGTTTCCCATCAAAACATCTATTCTTAAAATGAATCAGGGAAAATGTATTCTTTGATTTGAAAGCAAATCATCCATTTACAGAACTCATTTAAAAATGCATGACATTTTTGTAACCAGGTAGTATCATAGAATAAAATTGAGAACCTGTGATAAGTTCATTAGAATGTGCATGTGGCTGTTGCATAAGGTATCTAACAAAAATAATTAAAATAATTGGTGGGATAAAAGAATAACATTTATTCTAGCATTGACACTTTGCGTACAAGTAACTGAATATTTATATAAACAGGTATGGGATCTGTTATCTGAAAACCCATTAGAAAGCCAATTAGAAACCCATTATAATTTGCTATTTATCGCTGTAATAATAATGTCCTTAATAAAAATAAGTAAGAATAAATACAAGTTGATGGCAAAATAATCCTATTGGGGTTTTTTTTTATGTATAAATATCTTTAATAGCCTTAAACATCAAACACGTATTTACATAGATGGTTGCAAAACTACACCTAGGGGCAAATTTATTAAGGGGCAGAGTTATCAAAGGTCGAGGTGAATTTTAGAATGAAAAAAAAAAAATCGGATTTTGAGGTATTTTAGGGGGCAGATTTATCAAGGATCTAATTTCGAGGGGTTAAAACCCTCGAAATTCGACCATCGAATTGAAATCCTTCTAATTTGAATATCGAATTCAAAGGATTTAGTGATAAAATAGCATTCGATCGATCGAATAAAAATCATTTGATCGACTGATTAAATAATTTGAATCGAAAGATTTTTAGCGATTGAACAAAGGATTTTTATTCGATGCCAAAAACTTTAAAAAATGCACTGGAAGGTCCTCCTAGGCCATATAGCAATTCGGTAGCTTTAATTTGGCGAAGTATTGAAATCAAAGGATTTTTAAAGAGACAGTACTTTGACTATTGAATGGTCGAATATTCAAACGATTTTTACTTCAAATCAAAGTCTAAGTAAATTCGAAGTCGTAGTATCCTATTCGATGGTCGAAGTATCCAAAAAATTACTTCGAAATTCAAACTTTTTGGACTTCGAAAATTCACTCTTGCTTAGTAAATCTGCCCCTTTGTGTACTTCGACTAGTGAATAGTCTCAATTCGATTTGAATTTGAAAAAAATTAAAAAATTAGATTATCGAAATTTATCATGTACTGTCTCTTTAAAAAATTGACTTTGACCATTCGCCATCTAAAACCTGCCGAATTGCTGTTTTTGCCCATGGGGGACCTCCCATGAAGTCAATTGGTGGACTATGTCTTTTTTGGGAAAACCTCCGAATCGAATTCGATCAAATGCGATATTCCTTCGAATTGAACGATTCGAATTTGGCCGAATACGGACCTATTCGATCAAAAACTGACCTATTTGACCCAAAAAAACTTCAACTCAATTTCGGTTGGTCTTTTTGAATTCGAATTTCTACGTTTTTTCAATTCGAAATTCGACCCTTGATATATATGCCCCTAATGGAAGAATTTTGAGTGAGCTCTCATGAACTTTAATTAAATAAAAAATAAATTTTTATGTACTCAGGTGAATAGGATCGTCCCAAAAACTCAAATCGAATATGAATCAAATTTGATCCTAGTTTTTTCTCAGAAAAAATGTTTTCAGTAAGGCAGCAAACAACTCCAAATTTAAGGTGGCAAATAGTTGAATTTGAGTTCTTAAAGGGCCACTGTGTGATGAATTTCGAAAATGGAATTCAAATTCGAAAATTAGAATTTTCACCGCGACCCTTGATAAATCTGTGGCCCTAGAATGTTCTTAGGTACAAGTACAATGTAAAATTTTTCTGTGAACCTATTCTTGGTTAGAAATCATAAAATTATGACATTATTCATTGACATTACAGTTTACCATATGAAAAGTGCCAAATGTAACATGGAACATTGGTATATAGATATGTATTTTAGCTTAAAATTAGACTTATTTTTACAGTACACTTTGGGTTCTATTTATCATGCAGAGTAAAAAGTCGAGTAAAGCTTTACTGGTGATGTTGCTCATTGCAACCAATTCGATCTTTGCTTTTGTTTTCTAACTGTTGATATCAAATTGCTGATTGGTTGTTCTGGTTGCTCACCGGTAATTCATTACTTTTTACACAGCATGATAAATAGGCCCCTTACAGTAATGTTTAGAAGAACTTTACATTGCTCAGATGTATACATGCAATCACCTCTGGGTGGAACCCTGACTCTGGCATTTAATCAGAGCTGGATTTTGCATTTAAAAGATGAGTAGTTCCCAACCAGAGGAGACAATAGTGAAGAAGACAGGTAATCAGTATATGTTTGTCACTGAAGGCAACAAACTGCTTTAATGAGAAGTAAAAGTGAGCAGCTGCATTGCGGCAAATCTTCATGCTGGAACATAAAAAACACAATAAGCATTTGTGGAATAGGTCAAGATCGTTGAGGACCATTTATCAAGAGAAGTTTTTTAGGCAAAAATCCTGAATTTTTATTCAAGCTTCTGTAACCTTTTAGTATATATGTAAATAACAAATGATTATCTTTTCATGGTAAGTATTGATACCTTAATTTGAGTATTGCATTGTAAATTAAATTAACACCACAGATATCATTTTCTTTTTTTTTGTACTGCATTACAATTATTTTTTTTTCTCCAAGACTGAGGCATATTTATCAAGTGTGAAATTAGACCTTATAAATCGGTGAAATCTGCCCCTAAGTATGGTGCGCAAATATTGCATCTATTTGAAAATATATGGTTTAGTTTTATTTCTAAATTACACTGTATTCATTGCAAATAATTCACTGTACCATTTAAAATGTTCTTCTTGAACCAACAATTTTGGTGTGTAGGCAGCCATCTTAGTGCATTGTGTCTGATTCTGAGCATTCAGCAAGCACTACACAATAGACCTGCTTTGAGATAATGTGTTGTTTTTCCTATTCAATTTACTGTCAATACGACACAAGTCGTATAATAGCAAATTAGGGTTTCTCCTGCTTGGGTGCTATTCTCATGTCTAACACTAGGTGGGGCATGGTAGAATGTTAAAGGAACAGTAACACCAAAAAATGTAAGTGTTTTAAAGTAATGAAAATATCATGTAGTGTTGCCCTGCTGTCACGGCCGGCACCCAATACCCCTTGGGGTACAAGGCGAGGAGTTCTGGCTGGCAAAGGGGCACTACCGGATAGCAATAGTCTTTGGGCAGAAGGTCAAGGACAAGGCGTCTGGTGGAAACGGAACAGACCGGATCAGGATAGGCAGATAACAGACAGACTGGATAAGACAGAAGGATGGTCAGAGCGTTAAGCAGGAATCGTTGTCGTAGGCAGGCAAGGGTCAGGATACAGAATGCAGAGTAGTCAGGAACAGGCAGGGTCAAACACGGATAAACAGTCAGGATAGCAAATTCAGGAACAGGTAGCAAAAAGCTCAGGAAACCTCAGGATATGATCCTATAACGGGCACTGGCTACAGGTCTGAAAGGGATCCAATTGGCGCCAAAACGTGTGCAATTTCGCGCCAGCGTCCCTGCGCCTTTAAGAGACGCGCAGGCGCGCCGCGCGCGCCGCGCGCGCCCTAGGGATCCAAAAATGGTGCCGGCAAGGAAAGGATCGGCGCAGCGGGCGTCCACGCCAGGGACGCGGCGTGGACCCCACTGCCCACTAGACCACCAGGGTAAGTTTCTTACACCTGCACTGGTAAAACTGATCTGTTTGCTTCAGAAACACTACTATAGTTCATGTATACAAGCTGCTGTGGAGCAATGGCTGAAATTGAAAAACGGCTATATAGCACAGGTTAACTAATGTTTAACAGATAACACCATTAGACAGACAGAGCTTATTTGCTATCTGCTGTGTAACCTAAGCCTTTTCAATTCCTTTTAATGGCTGCCCCCATAGCTACACAGCAGCTTATTTATATGAACAATAGTAGTGTTTCTTAAGCAAACACAGACGTTTTACCAGTGATGGGCAACACTGCATTCTATTTTCATTACTTTAAAACACTTTTATTTTTTGACGTTACTGTTCCTTTAAGCAATGCAAATGATTTCTGATTTCATTTTGATCTCTTCAATGCTGGAATCTTGTTGAGCCCTCAGGAAACCTGCTATTTGAAGGGTAAGGGGGTTTGGGGTCATTGCATCTCATTGTATTTAATGTATTTGGGGCTAAAGTTTCCACTGCCTCTCACTGTATTTAATGTACTGTATTTGGGGCTAAAGTTCCTACTGCTTCTAATTATATTTAATGTATTTTGGGTGTCTTTCTTTTCCCCGTCATTGTATAATGTATTTATGATCAGGAGTTATTGTAAACAGAAGCCAGTTTGTCACTAATTAAGTCCCAAAAACGCTGGCGTTTTTTCTATATTATAGGTGATAGGCTGAAAAAGATCGAAAAATTTTGTGGGGCTCCCCTCCTTCCCCCCTACATTTCCTAACTCATGGCAACTTAACTATACAGTGGGCACATGTGTAGGGCAAAATAAAAATTTTATTTGATGTTTTCAAGGTTTCCCAGCCATTTGTAGTGCTGCTACATATTCCTCCATTGAAATTTGAATTTGGCGCTTTATGCAAATTAACCATCGCTAGCGTAACTTCACTTAGCGAATCAACGCTAGCGCAACTTCGCAACCTTACACTATCCCTGAGCGCAACTTTGGATTTTAGTGAATTTGCGGAGCGCTGGTGAAACTACGCCTGGCGAAGTGCGGCGAAGTTACGCCTGGCGCAACTACAAATCTTAGTGAATGTCCCACAAGGTGGAAAAAATTATCCACAAATACCCCAGTCCCAAGCATTCCAAATAATAGATATTATACCTGTACTATATATAGCATTATTGTATCATTAGGTTTTACAGGCTTAGAAAGAATGCATGGGTTTTCTGCTATGTAAATGCATAACTTGCTATATATATAATATAATAGGTTGTGCGGATTGATGTCATTAGTAAAACCATTCATTTTCTGTGATTTAATTGGTTATGTTCAGTAATATTTTAGGCTGCATGCAATTAGCCATTATTTGTTAAGACTGCTTACTACTTCAGCTTCCTAGTTTCTGGAGTATTATGTATGTCTTTATGTTTAATCATGAATTAATGTAATCTGGCCAAGGATATTTGCAAAAAATAATGTATTGTCCATTTTAAATATCTGAAAATGAACAATGAATAAACTATGAATAAGAAGACTATAAGCTATAAACACCATAATCTCCTTTTCTAGAAAAAAAAAATTTAATAATTTTTAACATCTTGTGTGATATTCACCCTCATGAAATCTTAATTTTGACTACAGAATTTTTGTAATGGAGATGTTATTGGGTCTGTAATAGGTAGCATCTTGAGCTCTGCTGTTAAATGTGTACAGTGGAGCCTTTTCAGAAGATTGAATAGACTTCATTATTTCTCCTGTGCAAGCCTAAATTCTACCATTTTATTACCTGAACCAAAGTGTTTCCGTATCACATCCATCACCTTGTCCAGCATAAAATGTTGAATATTTAGATTAAATAGAAACTTTTTTCTATGAATAAGGAATTCGATTCAATCGTATAATATGTGGCGTCTCGAGGGAAAGGAAATTGAGCTGAAGGTCGCTTAAGGCAAGTGAGGAAATTGTATTATCCAAATACGAAATTCTATTTCTCATCATCAAAACCTGAAATACAGCTATAGGGAATCAGAGGGTCACTGGAGAATTCAATTAGAGATGAAAATGGAAAAGGTGCATATTTCAACTCAACTTTCATTCTCCCAAACAAGTGGTAACCATGAGCCATGAGTATTGAGGAACATTTGCAAATTCTCGCTTAAGAGGGCTAAGAAAATATTTCATTATCCAAGATAAAGTTGGTAAAGTATCACCTCCCTTTACCTCTGTTTCCTCCGGGGCACAGATTTAAATAGTACTATTGATTTTTAGTTTTCAATAGAATGTACGTGTTAAGATAACTTAATTCTAGGAAAAGTAACAGACAATGTTTAATGCCCGCTATGTAAGAACATTTATTATTTTTATAATTTTCCTTAATGAATGGTAAATTTACATTTCTCTGTTTTAAAAAAAAACAAAGTGTCGGTTAGTTTAATAATATTGGCACTTGCTTGAGACACTTTTTTTCTTTAGGCAGAAACCTACATATCTAGCTCAACTCGCCACAACACTGTGAAATAACACAGGTGAAAACATGATCCCAGTCCATAAAAAGACATTTGCTTTTTAACACTTCTCCATTTCTCCAATCAAATGTTTTGCTGATAACTTGCTATTAGTTAGAGGACCCAGGCAAATTGTGATCATATTTTTATATGTCACCATATGCATGATCTGTTTCCTTTGTTCCTTTTACTGTAGAAGAGCATTTTTATTATCGGTCTGGTGCTGGTTTAATCTGGAAACTTGATAGAGTTCTATATTTATCAAAGTTTGAATAGATTTTCCAGAGGGCAATTCATTACGATTTCACACCTTTATATCATCATTATTTTTCATTCTCATTTTTCTTATTGCCTATGTATCAGTTGGTTGTAATGATTAAAATTATGGTAACAACATTAAACATTCTATTTTACTGGCTGCAAATGCTCCAAATCTATTAAAATTTTATTAACTCTTGATAAATCTGCCTTAAGCCTCCTGCTCTAAATGTATTGTAGGAATTCCGTTATGCAGACAAAAATAATCAATATTGTACATTATGGTGTTGAAAAAAGCTGTCTAGCTGTCTTGTTTAGGTTCAATTAAAGGCTTCTTCACCCTGCTGTAACTCTAGAGGTGCATGGGGTGTGGCAAACATTACCATTGCTGTTAAGTTTATTTAACATTACATGGCATACAGTGGTATCTTGCTGTGCAAAAATGTGCATAGAATCCAGTATAACCAGAACATAAAAAATACTTTATACATGCATGAGTATTGTTTTCTGTAAAATGTGTCCTGTTGATTTCAGTACACAACCAAATCCATAGTGGTGTAATAGGGCACTTTATGTTGACTATGCAGTTTGAAATGATAGTATACGTAATTTACATGCAATAGCAACTCTCACTGTGCTTTATAAACACCTCTTCTTCTCGTCTTTATAAATATGCAATCAGTTTTTCAAAGATCTATATATTTTTTCCCTAGAGTAAAGTAATCCTCGGTTTTTTCTTTAACGTGCATCCCCACATTCCTCTACATTCAAAAAGAGAAAATGCATACGTACATTATATACATATGATAATAATGAAAGTGGTCAAGCCACCCCAAAACTAGGTGAAAATAACATCTAATGCCATATTCTAGCCAAAAGCAAGAATTATTTAAATAGATGAAATGGATGCATATAAATAATTTGCCATTTAACAGATACTTCAAAGAAAGGAACAACAAAAAGAATAAAGTGCACAAATGCAAAATCTTTATGTGTTTCATTTGTATACAACTTTAAACCTCACATTTATATTAATCCTACATTAAAAAAAATCATTGTCAGCAACTATTTACTGGTTCCATGTAAAATATTGCAACCTAATGTATGCAGAATAGATGCTTATTCAACAAAGCTTGTGAATATCTTTATAATGAGAGCTAAGAATCATGATATGGGGAAAACATAAACAGCATTCTGTATATAAAAAGTATGTAGTTTTGGTATTATGTATATGGTTTTCAGGTATTGTATTCTATTGTGCTTTTGCAAATAAAGCAGACTCATTTGAAATGTGACTTTCAAGATTAAAAGCCTGTGTAGACTAGGCTGTTTTTTACTATTCTGTTTTTTTTTTTCATATTTATTAAAAAAAATAGACCTTGTGAAATATCTTGGAAAAGAAGCATTGTTAAATTTGAAGAAGACCTTCATATAAATGGCAGAAATATTGCTACGGGTGGAAAATTGCTGGCACACTCTGTTTTTCACACATATCTTGATATTGTATTCACTCAAGTGGCGCTCTATGTACTCCTTTACTCCCATGCACACAACTGTTTGTCACTCATATATTGGCATTCTACATAGTGAGGAACTACACTTGCATCTGTATATTGCAGGGCACCTGTATCAGAAACCTTTGCAATAAGGATACATTTTTTGTCCACATGCAGTACTAGTTCTCCCATCCTGTCTCTAAATAAATTGCAGCAGAGACCACTGAGGAGAGAGCACATGCAAATTAACATTTTTTTTTTTAATTTAAATTTTTCTTAGTTTCGGGCATCTTTCTTGAGATAAAAAAAAATAGTAACATGGTAAACAGTTTAAAATCAGATGGATGGATGGATGTGTCAGAAATTAGGGAATATTAAATCCTACTTTGCAACATAAATTTAGGCTTTGACTTATCTAGGCATTGGTGAGCATTGAAGACTGAAGAGCAGGATACTGTTCCTAAGAGAAAAACGGTAATCTAAGGCTTCGGTTTCTGACATTGCTTTGAGTCTTTAGTTGCGTGAGAAAATACTTTTTTAGTTCAGTGTTAATTGCCTTCTGGCTTGAAACATGACCTTGGCCAGGATTTGAGCCCATGTGCAAAAGTACCTCTGACCAGTTGTAGAGTGCGCCCTTTTTGGCAGTTAAAGCAAATAGAAGAAATGGTAGAATTAAATTTGTGTGTGCAGTAGGACATTAATGTTTACCTATTCTTTACAGTGTGTATGTGTGTGTGTCTGAAAGGCAATGGAAGGAGAGGGCTTCCAATCGAAACCATGCTTAGGGCCCCCTTTGGTCTAAATTTGCCTCTGTCTGAGGCTACCAATGCTAAACTCTGATTATATTTAAGGTATGTTTTCAAAAGTATACTTATGATTATACACTTTAAGGGCATTATAGGCCCCTTAAAGAATTATTCTCGGAATAAGAACATATTTTTTCTCACCCATTTAGGCATGAAAACAAGCATTAACCAGTATAACCAGAACAGGGGAAAGCAAGACCCCCTTACAAGCATTCATCATTAATGGTTGATGCTCTGGTCTTCTATTCTATGCACTTGTCATCACTTTCCTGGTAAACACAGTGGCTGTAGTTTCCCTTGACAGACATCAGTTCCAAACTGCTTGCAGTAGTATTTGAAGCTCAGGAATCACTGAAAAGCCTTCAGGCCAAAGGGAATGGCTGTCACTCAACACTGGTGGCATTTCTTTTGCCATTTAAATAGTATTCTCTGGATATCTCTGTAACAACCACTTCATCATCATCTTCAGGCACAGAAGAACAATACCATTCTTATACATTTAATTTGTCTATTAAAATGTATATCATAGTTACCTTGTTGATATATTTGCAAAAGAAATGAATACTTTTTTAAGTAACTTTTAAAATAGTAATCATTCTGAAAGAAATGTATTATTGTTTATGAACAGTTCAAGCAAGTCATTTCTGTCCCTAAAGGGGTTATTGCAGAGTCATAGCTAAGTCATAAAATGGAGGGAAAGTAAAGAAAGAAAACATGACATGGTGAATGAGGTAAGGCAATAATATAAGGAAAACCTAATGCTTTATTTATATATTTTCCTGCTGTGCATAGGCATGCATGTATGCAAAGAAGGTTCGCTATGTCAGGTTTTCCTTGCGTACTGCATCAGCTAGTCCTGGGTCTAGGTGCTGGGTTTATAAGTATGTATAATGTTATTTATTTTACAAGTCACTATTAAGAACAGGAATACGCGCTTACAGATCTTAAGAAACCTTGATGAAATTTAGTAAGGGACATTTATGATTCAACTACAACCCTTTTTCAAAGTGCAAAAATAACCACAGAGCAAGGTATAAGAACAGCTAGTGAGCAAAGAGCTGGTTCCAAAGAAAGTGATGTATCATTACTTTATAAGAATTGCATTATTGTTTGTGATGTATTTTGTATCCATTTAGTTTGAAAAAGTTATTTGACCAGAGGGCACAATCTTTTTGTGATTGGCTATTTAAATGTAAGGATTATGGGATAGCCTAGACAATGGGCACTTCTGGTGAGACTGAGAAGTCTATTATCAAGAAGTTGGCAAGAGGTTAAAATGCAGGCAGTTTCTATAAAAATTTATTTTGGGGTGCTGCAATCAATATTATGCACCTGTTCTGTTCTATAAATAGATAAATAAATATCTAGGGCCAACATATTACTCAGCACTGTACAGTAGATAGGTTTATGGGAAATTGAATATTTATTATTATTTTACACTTTACATATGCCACTTTGATTATAGTGCCCCCTTGATATAAGACCCCTAAGACCCTCATAACTCACCTTTAAAAGTGAACTCTCAAAAAGGTAAATTTACAATACTAGTGACTTTGGAAGCCATGGTTTGGGAGAGTGACTTATGCAAAGCAGATAGCTCCCCCATTGCCCCCTGTGTCCTATGTAGATTACTGCCCACAATGAAGGTTACATTGCTGGTGCACTGAATAAATGAATGGCAATAGAACCAGTTTTGTGGTTGTAGTACACTGTCAAATAATCTCTTGTGGGAGGGGTAAAAATAGACCCTGAAAATATTAAGATTTAAAATTCTTTTTTATGTGAATTAGAAAATTTGTATTCATTAGATAACTTCCTGGGGGTGGGAGTGATATGCACATGAGACCAGAAGCAATTAATTAATTATTTAGCTCTTCAAGTACTTCAAGCAAGGAAGTATGCTTTCAATACACATAGTAAATCCATTTGAGAAAGTAAATTATTATTGATTAACTGACAAACAGAATGCAATTAAGTGAAGGGTTAATTGACTTGATTAAACTAAAGAAAATCCAAAGTATGTGCAATTTCTATGTAATCAATTAAAAAAATATCATAAATGAAACATTACAGAATCTTGATGGCTAGAATTATTTAAAGATGTATTTCATAAATAAGAAACAATGCCTGATGGGAATTGCTTATGTACAATGCTATTGGAATTTCAATTAGAGTCCATTTTATAGCATATATTGGAATGTATTTTTTCTTTAGCTGAATAATTCCCTTTGCACGATTTTTACCATTAAGCATGGTACAGTATGTGTATCCGAAGCTCCCAAACAATCCTTGTAAAAAATAAATACCCTAACGCACTCACTGGATCAGCAGAAAGACAGGCAAACCAATCCTTGAAATTGTTTTATTTGAACTCAGGTACATTGAATGAGATCAGAATTGTGCAAGAGGGCCTTAATCAATTTCGAATGGGAGCATGCTTTCAATAGCATACATGTATTGGGCTCAAAAGCCCTAATATTTGCTGTTGGAACTCTTCTTAAAAGGGTTGTTCACCTTCCAACACTTTGGTTGGTTGGTTACAGACAGTTCACCAGACATAAAGACTTTTTACAATTACTATCAATTTCTATGTGTGACCGTTTTTCTAACAGAGAAGTGTAAAGTGACATTTTTCACCTTCTAAAGCAGCTCTGGGAGGAGGGGGGGTCGCCGACCCTGTTAACTGTTCTTTATTGATATATTTAGTTGAAACATTTGTATCAACTAAATGTTGCAAAATTGTAACAGTTCAGAATCTGCACCTGAATTACTGAGCTGCCAGACTCAAACACCAGAGACAGGAACCTTGAGCTTTAAACTTAGATTTTGGAAAAATTGTAAAAAAATAAAAAATGGAAAGTAATTGAAAAAAAGTATTTATTTCTGCTGAACAATCTGAAAACAATTTAACTGAAAAAAGTGTTTGGAAGGTGAACAACCCCTTTACTTTTAAAGCACTTAATCCAGCTTCACATGAGAAACAGCAAGTTTTTCTGAATTGAATTGCATCTCACTTTTCACTTGATAAACCTTTATCTCACTGAATTGAATCTGGCCCTTCTATGTCATCCCTAGTCTGGACAGTCCTACACTCATTTGCATATGATTCTATAATGTTATTGCTTCATTATACATTTTATATAGGGACTAATTCTACCTGCAACTTGCTTTCAAGGTTAAAACTCCCAAAAGGTTGCCCTTTTTAATGATGACTATTGGGATTACCTGAATGTAGCTGGCAATGATGGGAGCCTCAATACGGAGCTGGTATATATATATGTGTGTATATATATATATATATAAAATCCAAAAAAAGTGAGGTGCACACTGGGAACTATTGTTTATATTAAAAGGTTCATTTTATTAAATATAGGTTAAAAATAGGTCCTTAAAAATAGGACCTATTTTTAACCTGTATTTAATAAAATGAACCTTTTAAACTAAACAATAGTTCCCAGTGTGCACCTCACTTTTTTTGGATTTTGTATGCAGCATCAGATGGTAGCACCTGGGTCATTCATTTGGAGTAGTGGAGTGCTGAACTATTTGGACTATATATATATATATATATATTGATTCATTTATTTTTTTGACTTGTTTTATGCAATCTTAGGGGCCCAATGTTATGGGATTTTTTGATAATATAAAAACAGATTTGGTCTTCCATGTTTCTAATTGTTTGTTTATATTGTTTAATACAGGAAAATAGAATTTGGAGGCTGTAGGACAATAACTTCATCTGGAATTGTCTTACTTAGGTGGACTAAATAAACCTATTATTGATTGGTGGTTCTGCTTTATAAGACATAAACTTTGATTTGTCTGTATTTATGTGAGTCACTATTAGGTAATTTAATATTCCTGGCATTCTCTTCATATTGTTTTTGTTTTATTACTCCATATTACATTTTCTCCTCCGAAATCAGATCATATAATTGGCTTTGTTGAAGTGGAATGTACTTTGTCCTTTAATAGACAATAAGTTCTCAAATATAACACACTGTAGTTATTAAAACATTATTAGAAAAACGAACCTGCAAACTTTCCATCTTGTGTTAGCTCATGTGTTAGCAATTCATGAGTGGAGGTGGAAGGAACATTAGGAAAATAAAGCTAAGATATCCGTTGCAAAGCATTATGGACATTAACATAATGATTACTGCATCTGTGTCCTCCAACACCACTGGCTTTTAATTTATTATGATTTATTTTATTCATATAGATTTGCAGACTGCCTCTCTATCCAGCTGCTTTTCACACAAATAAGTTACATTTTGTTAGCATTGTGATGAATGATAAAGATAGGCATTTTCTTAAAATAACTACATAAATAAATAAATAAATAAATAAATGTATAAACCAGTGCTGATTTTGCTCTTTATTAAGAAATAATGACTACAGTCCTACTGTGCTATAGTTTCTGGCATTTGCTATCGTGTCTTCCCACTGTGTATAACAATTAGTTATGCAACAACTACATAGCATTTATATTATGACAAATACTAAATCCTTCATGAATTATTATAGATTCATAAGTCATGCAGATGTTTGCAGTGAGCCAAAAACAAATTTAATATATATATATATATATATATATATATATATATATATATAATATATATATATATATATGCTTAGCAATCTAGTCACATTGCCATACAGAAAGAAGAGGATTGTTAGGTATCATGATTTAACATATTAACATATTTCTACCAGACAGTTAATATAAAATTTAAAAATCAATGTACCACTAAAGCTGTTTTGCCTTACTTTGATGTTATATGATGAGTCCGAAAATGCTTTTAGTACTTTTTTTTCTATAGGTCTCATCATAGATCTATCAATCTTAGGACACCATCGCTTGACTCCCTTTACACTGCTTTATCTTTGACTGGATGTAGTCTCAAATTTGTGCTCACACCTCCTACTGTCATGTTTCACAAAGAAGTATATCCCTTAGTGACAGTGAGACAGTGAGAGCTCCCTACTCTTTTTGGTTTGTGACAACATAGTAAAATTCTAAGGGGCTGATTTATGAATGCTTGACCTTGGCTACTAAAACCATATGCAAGTTCCAACTATTGAATACCTTGGCTTCCTGACAATTATTATTTTTACCCCAAGTTGGTTTTTTTAAAATAATAAAAAGCTCAGCGTCTAAAACCTTCAGAGCTTTTTATTTTTTTGTCAGGGAGAAAAAAAAAACATTGTCAGGAAGCCGAGGTATTGGAATGCCGAAACCACACAAAAGTTTAGGAACTCTTCGGTGGTTTTATTTGCCAAAAGCTTGAGTATTCATAAATCGGCTGTGAGTTTAACATTTAAGAATAGGTATTTAAGCATTTATACAATTACAGAGAGGGTCCATTTCTATTAAATCTTTTTTAAAATAAAAAATTAACATTAACAATTCAAAGCACTGGACCCCTGACACTGCCTAGAGGTGTGCTAACAACTTTATGTTATTCTTATTCTTTCTTCAGAGGTTTCCACACAGAACTTTAAACAGCTACTCTTCCCTTTTTCATGTTTTTTGTTCCCTTTGAAAGCAGTGCTGTTTCTTTAAAGCTAAGGAGAAATTGGGCCTGCTGGAAACTAGGCCTATGACATGGATGTGTTGAATTATCTGTTCCCTGGCTGACAATGGCATTCTCTCCTTTTGGCAATGTTCTGTGTGTGAGCAGCTGATTTCCCTACTATCTGTGTGCTACTCTGTTTTCATGGATGACCATAAGAGGTGGCAGATTGTTTGTGGCACATATCAGTAACTAGCATGTGTGTCAATTTAGTCATCCATCTGTTGTTCATCTATTTTCTGGAATACTTGGGACCTGGTTTCTTAATAGGGGTTGTTATAATTTGGAGCACAATTTCATAAAAGGCTACTGAAACATTTCAACATGAAAAAACCAATAAAATGGTTTGCCATATGTAACATATATATATATATATATATAATATATATATATATATATATATATATATATATATATATATATATATATATATATATCTATATATATATATATATATATATATATATATATATATATATATATATATATATATACATTATTGACACAAATAAAACATCATTCTTAATGCAAAATATTGGGTCTTTGTTTCTGGATATTAGATCCCATACCTGAATAAGTCACTAGTTTTGAATGGGCTAAGTGGAAGTAGTTCTTAAGGGGTCAGCCATAAGCAGCATGACTGAACAAGTACGGTGAGCAAACTCTGGTTTTGCAGTCAACATCCCTTTCTTACATATTCCCTCTCTTACATAAACCATGCCAAGCTCAAGTCACAGCCAGAGACCCAAAAAACAACCCCCATATAAGAAAGAGGTCCATATGCGGTCTGACTTAAGAAACTGAAACTAAAAGGGAGTTTTTTTTCAGTCCTGTCTGTTTACTGTCATCCAATAAGGTTACACAATATTTTAAACCTTTCAGCCAAGGGCCCCATAAACTAACCATCCTGCCCTTCCTCATTTCCCAGGGACAAGCTTATTTTTAGGACCTTAGACCTTAGTCTCCTGGGGAAGGGCAATTACCTCCTTCCTTATCATTCTGCATAGAAAGTCCTTTAAAAAAATCTTGCATTCAGAATAATATTTCAGTTTTGTGGAAAGATGCAAATAGGGTTCTTTTATATTTTAAATTAAGCTTTTTTAGGTTACAAAAAGATACATTTTCTGGCAAATCGTAATAGTGCATCTTTTATTATTTGTCATTCATTACCTAAGTATTTATTGTCAAGTACAGTTCATTGTGATCTATGTGTCTTAATTCATAAGAGAGGCTACTGAAAATGTACTTTTCTATGGCTGGCCTGTAAGAATTTGGATACAGATGAAGATTTTTGCGCAATGGTACTGTACATTTGTAAAAGAACTCGATGTACCAAGGTTATTTTAAAACAGGGGTGCCCAAAAGGTAGCTTGGAATCTACCAGCAGACCTTTATTCAGTAGATATAAAGACACTGTCAACAAACAACTTGTCTAAATCATGCTTTTCATTCAGATATTTATTATGTTAAGGTCACATAGAAATAGTTGTCTATAGCAATATATATAGCAATATAAATTCTCTCAAATCAATATAATATTTAATATTTTCCATTGAACAGAATACTAACAATGCTTTTATGGATGTAGATCATAATGGGACAACATCACTAAAAGTAGACCTTGCATTAGTAAAGTATGAGCACTCTGTTTTAAAACATACTTTTTTAAATACTGCCTCACTTTTTTATATCTTTTAAAACAATGTAGAACCAACAGCAGACTGACATTTTGGCCATATCTAAAAAAGTGACCCATGTTTTCAGTTGCAGTGCTAAATGCCATTTTACTTTTTTCCAGTGAACTTGTAAAAATGAAAGAGAAATGCCTTACATAAATTTTAGAGCACACGTATTTAAACAGGTAATGTATATTAGAAGACACGAGAACGTGTCTGGTTTTCTGGAGGGTGAAGTGTAAAGGGTTAAAAAAGATTGAATTTATTTTTATAATGTAAATAGTTAAGCTATGCTGTAGTGCAGCCAGCAGGTGGCTCCACCTGAGAGTCTATATAAGACAGTGCCTTGCTGGAGCACTTCCTCAGACCGAAGTGGCTAGACCCTTGGGGGGAGGTTGGTACTGGTAAGGCTAGCTAGTGAAGAGTAGTGGCAAGTGAGTTCACTTTAGGAGTGAAAGGTAGAGAGGGCTAGCGAGCACGGACA
The DNA here is from genome assembly GCF_017654675.1 of Xenopus laevis. Lineage (NCBI taxonomy): Eukaryota > Metazoa > Chordata > Amphibia > Anura > Pipidae > Xenopus > Xenopus laevis. The sequence goes on from NC_054373.1 coordinate 119,732,385, forward strand.
GGCTGTTGCCCCAACAAGGAGTATTATTTTGGGCTCAAGCCCTGAGGTGACTGTGCACCAGAGTTAGGGATTTGAACGTTCAGGAGTATGTTAGTGGAGAGCCTACAGAGTAAGCATGGGTATTGTATATGAGGTCACAGCAGAGAATCGGGGGTAAGAGTTTCTTAGCAGAAAAAGGACTCTGTACAGCTTACAACACTCCTGCCAGTGCATCCTACAGGACAAGGGTGCAGGAGACTTCAGATGGGAGAACTCTTTGGTGTGTGAGTAATGAGTATTGCACAACAAATACTCATGTGGGCAACCAAGTTTGACCTGCATGCTGTGTCCTGCAAGAGGCTGTACAACAATAAAGTGTTTGAGTTAATGGCATTTGTTATGGCAGTGAATTCTTTGGGCGACAAAGGCCTTATACAGGAACATCTAGTTACAAGTTCACACTAAAGCAGAACAAGGAGAGATCGGCACACAGGTACAATTGCAACATGGGGTAAACCCCTAAGTGTTTATTGTGTCATAGTTTGCACAACGTTTCGGGGGCACGCCCCTTCGTCAGGTCACCTGACGAAGGGGCGTGCCCCCGAAACGTTGTGCAAACTATGACACAATAAACACTTAGGGGTTTACCCCATGTTGCAATTGTACCTGTGTGCCGATCTCTCCTTGTTCTGCTTTACATTGGAAATCGTGGGAGTGCCGTCTCCCCAGAGGATTGTGCACCAGGCCACTGAAAAGGGAAGGCGAGGTTGTGCGCTCACACCGTGTTCTACAAGTTCACACTAGCCACAAGTGGCCCTGTTACACAAATGTCTGCAAGTGCAGTCAGCAAAGTGCAATTTTTCACATTTTTACCAAGAACTCTGGGTATTTGCAAAGGGGCAATGCTCTTGAGTTGAGCTGTCTTTACTACAATTACATCCGATTCCTCAAAACTAACGCAACTGCATGTGCACTTTGTCTCAAATTGGACAGAGTTGATCCAAATATTTATGAAGTCTGCCTGGCTCCCTTTTTTGGTGTTTGTTGGTGTCATTTCTGGTGATTGTGCAGACTATTCTTTTGGCACAACTGAACTTTTGTGATTGATGCAGGGCTCTGAGGAATCCCTGAAGCTTCTGCCTAGTCCAGAGGTGATGATAGTTCGAGGGTTTTCATGATTTTTTATCATAATTAAGATTTTTTCCTGAATGTCAGCATTGTGGTTGCAAAAGAGGAACTAATCCATAGGTGCAATTGTGCTCACTTCAGAACATAAGGCGGGATGGACTGAGTGGTGCCACGTGCAAATATACGGAAGTGCAAACAGTATAGTTTGCCACAATACCTTTTATGAAAGTTGTGTTACATTAAACTGACTGCAGAGAAAGTGCAAGGAAAGGCCTACTCGGTTTATTTAACATGTACATGATTTTATATGAAAAAGGGAAAATCCCTTATCTGGAAACCCCCAGGTCGCATGTATTCTGGATAACAGGCACCATATCTGTATCTGGGTAGTTTATTGAACAACTCTGTCCTTTTTGAATTTTATTTCTTATACAAATACATACAAACATCATACATAAGAGCTCCACTGGTATAACCCCGGGCCAGTGTTTTCTGCTGATAAGAGCACACAATTTTATTTTCAAAATATTTATCTACATTAAAAGTTACCTATAGGTCATGTTGACCATTTTTCACTCATAGTTCTGCTTTTGTAAGTAATTGTCACTTGAAGGTCCTAAACCGGACTTTTGCCTGACTGTCCCTTCTTAACCTGCCAGTTAGAGTTTCTAATACTAACGGACTCCTGCTGCAAAAATATGGCAGCCCTTTCATAGAGGAACAGTGTAGTTAGAAAGGTAATGTTAAAGCATCAGGCAAATATTTTTATGGCAAAATTATAAATAGTATTCAAAGTCAATGTTATGATAGATAATAAAAAAGGTTATTTTCTGATGTCAGTATCTCTTTAACCACCTGGTGGCAGTATAATCTGTACAATCTCTTGCTTCCTGAATAAACGAGTCTGCTGTTAACTGAAAGAACATTCTATATATTGTTTTGATTGTGATAAGGGAAAATTATATTGTCATTCTAATAATTGAAACACTTTTTAGTACAATCTGCCATGTTATGACGTAGGCAGCATCATGCTGATATTATATTGAAACCTAAGATTTAATACCTATACGCAAGAAAGTTTTATTGTGTCTTAACATATATATATATATATATATATATATATATATATATATATATATATACAACGTATTGTGATGCACCAGTCTCTGAGTAACAAGAATAGTTAGGGTGCAAACTCAAAATAGCGGTGAGTTAGTCCATATCATAACGCAGCATTGTGGCACTCACGCGACGTTTCGGGAATACTCCTTTCCCTTTCTCAAGCGTATCACACGTGCACTAGCGTTTCAAGACTCCATGTTGCAGCTCGCTTCTTCGTAGGGCGGAAGTGGCGTGTCAGATCAGCGCGATGATGCGCCTCAAAAATAATCCGCTTCCTATTTTTGAGGCGCATCATCGTGTTATGATATGGACTCATACAGATAAGTTGCTTATTCAGTGAACTGTACGATTTTTTCATGATCTCTTTGAATCTTTTAAGGAGCTAATAAATGCTACGTTTTAAAACTGAGGCTTACTTTTTGAAGGTGTGCAACGCAGTTGGATTTTATATATATATATATATATATATATATATATATATATATATATATATATATATATATATATATATACTGTATATATACAGGTATGGGACTTGCTATCCAGAAAGCTCGGAACCTAGGGTTTTCTGGATAAGGGATCTTTCTGTAATTTGGCTCACCATGTCTTACATAGTTACATAGTTACATAGTTACATAGTTAAATTGGGTTGAAAAAAGACAAAGTCCATCAAGTTCAACCCCTCCAAATGAAAACCCAGCATACATACACACACCCCTCCCTACTTTTAATTAAAATTCTATATACCCATACCTATACTAACTATAGAGTTTAGTATTACAATAGCCTTTGATATTATGTCTGTCCAAAAAATCATCCAAGCCATTCTTAAAGGCATTAACTGAATCAGCCATCACAACATCACCCGGCAGTGCATTCCACAACCTCACTGTCCTGACTGTGAAGAACCCTCTACGTTGCTTCAAATGAAAGTTCTTTTCTTCTAGTCTAAAGGGATGGCCTCTGGTACGGTGATCCACTTTATGGGTAAAAAGGTCCCCTGCCATTTGTCTATAATGTCCTCTAATCTACTTGTAAAGTGTAATCATGTCCCCTCACAAGCGCCTTTTTTCCAGAGAAAACAACCCCAACCTTGACAGTCTACCCTCATAATTTAAGTCTTCCGTCCCTCTAACCAATTTAGTTGCACGTCTCTGCAACTAAATTGGTTAAGTCTACTAAAAATCATTTAAGCATTAAATAAACCCAATAGGACTACTTCTGAATCCAATAAGGATACATTTTCATTTGTTGGGATCATGTACAAGGTACTGTATTTTTATCACAGAAAAAAAATAGTTTTTTATTTGATTAAAATAGAGTCTATGAATAATTCTGTATAATGGGTTTCTGGATAACGGATCCCATATCTGTATATATATATATATATATATATATATATATATATATATATATATATATATATATATATATATATATATATATATATATATATATATATATATATATATATATATCCTGGAATTGGGCTTATAGGATTGAAGCTTTGTTAAAGTTTACATTAAAGGAGACATATTATATAAAAAGCAAGAATGTGCCGGTGCATTAGGCTGTTTTATCTATATAGAAGGAATGTGCTTCAAAAAGTTGTATTGAAATTTTGGCAAAAAACCCTACTAGTCCCATGCATCTGTTCCACATCCTACTGTCTTCTTTCCCAGGCTGTACAGGGGAGCCAGCGACAGTCAGCACCGTGCACTATAGGATAGGAACCAATCAGCAGACCAAAGAGACATGCAAGGATTACATCCATATCTACAACATAGATGAGTTCAAGGTAAATTAGTCCCCACACTGCAAACCTATGTGTGAGGTATATGCAGCCATGCAAGTGTCCATCATTCTGAGCACAAGGAACACTTACATGCTGTTATAGATAGACTACAATATTTTTTTCAATAAGCAAACAATATTTTGAATAATAAAATCCCTTAAGGTATAGAAAAATTTCCAGTCATCTCTTAAAAGTAACATACTTATGGGGTGTGACTTGAACGCTGAACAAAATGGCAGCATAACCTGGGAGCTTCACTCCCCCTCAGCCCCAAAAGCAAGAATGTCAGCAATAATCAGCAGCAAACATACCAAATCCGGAGTCACCATAGTGAAAGGGAAGAGGTGCTGGCAGTGGAAAGCAGAGCCTAACAACACCACACTCGTTTGCAGGCCCAGACACCGCGATCACCTCCAGTTGATTGCAACCAGAACAGCACTCCCTCATACTGAGGGGACTGGACCGTCAGGTGAAAGCAACCAACGTACTGGCACCAACACTCCATAGAACAGGAAGTCTCCTTGTTGCACTGACCCAGACACACACTACAACGTGGAAGGCCTTACTGCTGAACAAACACTCTCCCACCACATAACTTAAAAGCAGAGATGATCACGGCTCAAGGTAGGGCAGAAGTGGGCGACGGTAAACAGAAACGTGGCACCAGTACTCCCCAAGACAGGAAACCTACCCTGCAGCACTGATACACCATATAAGCCTAACAACTAAATAAATACTCCCCACCACACAACTCATAAGGTCCCACCAGGAACTATATATTCAGTGTGTGAGCAGAAGGGAGGAGAGGGGTTAAACGACCAGGAAACATTGGCACCTTGCAACACATGAAACCTTCCCTGCTGCCAATAAAAACACAGGGGGCCATACTGCTATCCACAAACCACTTTACTGCAGAAGTTAAGGAGGGCATAGTGGGAGCTATTCAACCAGCACACAGCAGGAAAGGGAAGCAGACTGATAATCAGCATATGGATAGACCAACACCCCATTACATTCAGCAATGACTGGGGGCAAGAATAGAGCAAGCTCTGCTGAGCAAAGTGCAGACTTCTTTAAAAGCAAAATCACAAATAAAAAACAGCCCACATGATCCCAAAATGCAGACTCATCAGATCAAGAATCATCCAACACATCTTGCATAAAGAAGGACATTCAAGAACTAAAACAGTTTGGATTCAAGGAGGACATTCAGTGAGAACTCAGGAACTCACTGGCAGAGATTACCAAACACTCTTCCATGGATCAAAGACTCCAGACAGTTTCCCAGGACCACGGAGATATCCAAGAGAGACTAACTAATTCAGAAGCACAGATTCAAGATCTGCAATTACAATTAAACGAGCTCCAAGAATCACAAGAAGACTTAGAGAACCGCTCCAGACGGAACAATATACGCATCAGAAGCATCCCTGAAATGGTTCAACTAGAGTCTGTCCTAAAAAGATACTTTTAACAATTACTACCGAATCTACAAGGGACTGACCTATTGGATATAGCTCAAAGAGCACTCAGAGCGAGACCATCGAACAATGCACCCCCTTGGGACATTATTGTGCACTTCCACTACTTCTGCGCAAAAGAAAAAATACTTAACGCGGCAAGGGAAAACCCGATAGAACTAGATGGAATCAAACCTCAACTCTACACAGACCTTGCACCATCCACTCTACAAAAGAGAAGAGAGCTGGTGGTGCTATTGTAACAAAATTCATTCATATTAACAGTCCATGTATCCTTTAATATCTTGGAATTAAAAAAGATAAATAATGAATGTACATTGCAAAAGTGCTTAGTATAGCACATTCATCAATTTTACCTTCCCCTTTTTTTAAGGTTTACTTATTCTTTAAGGGCATCCCTTACAAGTGGGGCTTCCCCTATCTAGAAATGAGACCTAGACATCAGGCAACATCTCCTAAACCCAGATGGCAGACCTTCATGTTTTTCAATAAGAATGTGTGCGTTAGTTAAACTTTTTAATTTTTTTCTGACTATATTAAATGATGCATAATGGTATGATTATGTACTGTATATATCTGCATACAACCGGGGCCGGGCATACCCAATAGACAATCTACTAGCCTCACCCCTACATTGGGTAACCCCTGTGGATTCAAACTAATCTGTACACCGATATCGGGCCCCGTGATACCCTAAGATACTGTAATACTCAGGCCCCCATACTACTATAAATTGAAACTTCCCCAGTTATACCCTCATCCCCACACAAGATGAAGAGGAGCCAACCGAGAGCCGAACCCAGGACCATAAACAGACTCACCCATTCCATTTGAAAGTGATATCACACAATGTTAGGGGGTTCAACTGCCCAAATAAAAGAAAATGGTGCTTACTAACTATGCCAAAATGAGAGCAGACGTGATCCTAGTACAAGAGACTCACTTCTCACACACTTCATAGCCGAAGTACATGAGTAAAGGATACCCCAATTGTTATCTCTCTAATGGCAACACAAAATCAAAAGAGGTAGCCATCCTGATCCACAGACATGTAAAATTCCAACTGCAAAGAAAATTTCGGGACCAGGAGGGCAGTTATGTGATAGTTGCAGGACTATTACAAAGCCAAATGGTCACTAAGGCCTCAGCCTATGCACCAAACACAAAAAAGACAAAGTTTTTCCTGACCTTCTTTGAGAAGTTGGCAGAGGTGAGAGAAGGCAGGTTGATAGTGAGGGGGAGATTTAAATACAATTTTACATAACTTCGATAGAACCAGAGATATCCTTGCAGGAACTCTCATCCGATACCAAAGGTCTAACAAAACATCTGAGAAATATGGCGCTGGTGGATATATGGAGGGAAAAATATCCCTTAGACAGGGATTATGCATACTTCTCTTCAATGCACAGCTCATACTCATGCATTGACTTCCTATTCGCCAACTCAAATCAGATAGCCATAGCGGGGACAGCCAAAATACATGACATAACATGGTCAGATCATGGGATGGTAGGGGCTTTTTTTGACTACTGGGATGCAATATGGGGCAGAGGCAACTGGAAACTAAATGACTCACTTCTCATAGACGACATGTGCAACAGTGCGGAAGACCCTGACAGATTACTTTAAAGACAATAATCCCAAGGACACCCCTTAGCTATCAGATGGGACGCCCATAAGTAGTGTTGAGGGGGGTATTGATAAACATAGCATCAAGAGCTAAAAATCAGGAAGGACTCTTCAATAACAGAAGAGTTACACACGCTGACAAATCCAACACATACAAAACCCCACTCCAGCAAACTTGACACAACTTATGGCAGATAAGGCATAATTTGCCTTAAACAGAAGTAAACAGAAATATTTTGAGTTCATGCTAATAAACCCCACACTATGTTAGCATGCAAACTATGAGATTACAAAGCAGTGCATGCCATACAGGCCATGCAAAATTTAAAGGGACACATCACAAGATATATGTTCAACTAGCAGAGATGTTGCACAAATTTTACATCGAGCTTTATTCAGACGATAAAGTCCCCTTGGCAAAACAAACCAGACAGTCCCACTTCTTAACAGACTGGACTAAGCCCCCCCCCCCCGCTCACCAGCGCAACCAGAGCAGCAAGAGGCCCTTATCGCACAAGAGGAGATCCTGGAAGAGTGCACTATAGTAATGGGAATGCCCTATAAAATGATATTTAGATGGTACTGTACCCCCTCAAAGCTGGCTCACCTATCGAGAAACACCCTTTCCCCGCAATCTTTTGGGCAATGTAGAGAGCAGGCACATTTTATCACATGTGATGGACCAGTGAGATAGTCAAAGCGTTCTGGAGAATGGTAGCCCACACATGTCAGCTATTTTCAAACATCCCATAGAGCCAAATCCCTTATCATTCCTACTGGGTCTGTCTCTCAAAACACTGAAAGCCCCAGAATCAAACAAACTAGTGACACATATACTTACGGCAGCAAAAACACTACCAGCTGCCAAGTGGAAGAGCACTTCTCTACCGAATCAACAGGCCCTCATCACTAAACTGAAATGGATAAAAACAATGGAGACCATTAGAGCATATCTACAGGGCAAAGTTTTATGAAAATTAACTGTCCCTTGGGTGGAATTCCAGACAGCCCAAACAGAATCAAACTGACTCATAGATCCGGCTCCTCTGCATTTGTCCCTTGACCCTCCCTACCTACTGTTCCCTTTTTGCTAGTTTATCTTTTCTTTTCCCCCTCAGTTTTTAGAAAAGCATCATTAACAGATTGGGCAACATTTACCCTGTAACACATCGGGAGCAAACAAAGGTAGTGACAATAAAGAAAGCAACGTGTTTATACATTAAGTATGAAAGTACATATTTTGGAAAGAGATATTTGTCTATAAAATGCTTACAAATTTGATATGCCAATCTGTAGTTTTGTGACTGAAATTACAAATTGAATAATCATACATGTGTACAATTTGCCTGTAAGAGTTCGAAAGAGAAATTACAAAAAAAAGTAACATACTTACTAATTATATGCAGGGAATTTCCTCATTGTATTGATGTTTCAGGAATATAACTCAGCAGAGGTTCTGGTCATTAAATGAATTAAACTCCAAACCTCTCACTTTATGCAAAGGACTTTAATGGTTCTGTTTTCCTTTTATGTTTATCTATTTCAGGTATTACAATGTTAATTTATAATTATTTCCCTTTTGTTGTATTTTCCCTAGTGCCTATGTCTTACTCTGCATGCTGTTCAATTCTTGCATAATCATGACTCATCAGCAGTATGCCCCAGTATCAGTATAACCCCCTTAAAAATCCTGCTAGGGACAATCCTTAGCTGCTAAGAGAGAGTTGTAGGACATGGCTCAGAGAATAACAGCCTTACACAGGGATAGCTAAATCAGCAAACATAGCTCACAGCATGTACAGAATGATTTTAGTTACAGGACAATAGTTATGCTTTATACCCACAAACTTTTATATATATATATATATATATATATATATATATATATATATATATATATATATATATATATATATATATGTCATAAACCCTAATTTTACACATAATAAAATTCATCTTAGAGTCTAAACAAATACATGCATTGATAATGAAATTGCATTTTTATGCTCTTAAAGGACCAAAAAAGTAAGGGTTTATATGCATTTAAATATAATGTACTATAAAAATTGTACTGGTAAAAATGGTATGTTTGTTTCATATAAATAAGCTGCTCTGTAGCCTTGAGTGCAGTCATTCAAGTTGAACAGGGACAGGTATATAGAATTTATAGTTTATATATATATATATATGTATTAATATATAGTTTATAGAAAAGCTGTATAGAATACATTGGGTTTAGTTCTTACACAGGATGATAAACAGGGATCAAATGCAATTCATGGTTCTCTACTGTACATTATAATAAAAACCTCTCTGTTATAAAATAGGACAATTGTTGCCAACAAATAGTTTATTTTTAGATGCCAAATAGACTGATACTAACTTTAGGGGGGGCCATTTAATCACGCTTGAAATCTAATTTTTGCCATGATTCAAATTTTTCTGAAATAAAATTCCTGAATTTGAATTATGCTTTCAAAAACTTGAATGTACAATATTTATTAAGTGACAAAAACGTGTAAAAGGTGATTGTTGAAGCTGCCAAGTTTATGTAGAGGTCAATGGGAGCCATCTGTGTTTTTTTTTCAAATTAGAATTTTTGACCCATTGAAAATTTTAAATAGAGTACAAAATTGAGGTATTCCAGTTTTTTCATGAGATGTTTTTCGCTAATTTAAACAACTGAGTTGACAGAAGTCACTTTAAACAAAATGTGTTACATGCATAGTTTACTCATATTTACACATTATGATGTGTATGTATATATAGGAGCACGGGGTTGGTAAATTACATCGATTTATCCACCCATTTAAACTATTAAAAATAATTTAACCCCAGGAGCATAAATCAATATACATTAAAGAATTAGAATCCAGAAGCAGTATTAGTATATACACAAGGAATGAATCAAGTCATCCCTATAATTAAATTCACTGCAATCAACTGTGTATAATTCATGAATGCAAAAGTATTCCCACTGTAATATTCCACAGTCTAGTTATTTACATTTTCTAATTAGTAAGATGTTCCAAGGCTTTAGAGATGCAGTGTTAAACTGTGTATTATTGTACTTGGAGATCAGCATCATATTTTCCAATTTCAATTTAACGTTTTTGAGGAAATATATATATATATATATATATATATATATATATATATATATATATATATATATATATATATATATATATATATATATATATATATATTGGCGAAGACAGTCTTCGTCCACAATAAAAATTTTCTGACACAATATAAGACCTGTGAGTGAGGTTTCTACAGCTTTCTTCTACTTCATTTTTTGGAGAACTGCGCCTAGGCAACATCGATTTGTTTTTTCGTGAGCATTTATTCTGTTCCTTGAGTTTGTGAGTGAATCATTGACAAGTTCTGTTTGAAATGAATTTCTTTCATACAAAAAAAAATAGCTCTACACAACAGGTTGAATACAAGAAAAGTTTTAATGTGAAAAAATGATTGGCCCAATGACTAGCTGTATTTTTGTGCTCCTATTGGTGTGCCTATTGGTGTGCCTTGGTGTGCATTTATTCCAATGATACCTCATGTCATATTCAGCATATTTAAAGAAAAGGAAGTCTTAGGAAAACTATACCCCCCAGAATTAATACTTAACCAACAGATGATATATAAATTCTAACCTCAAATTCTGGTCCAGCTCTCCTCTTCCCTGTAAAAAACACCGGCTTGTGGTATTATGCTAGTGAACGCCACTCCATTATTTCAGTCTTCTTTAGTGATCTGGCTTTTGTAGTGTAGCAACAAGGGATACCTCTCTCTCTCTCTCTCTCTCTCTCTCTCTCTCTCTATATATATATATCCCTATAGTGCATATAATCATACTTTACATGTAGAGTAAACATCTGGCTATGTATTGTTCTCAATCTCATAGGGTCCCATCAGCACTGTGAGACCCAACTGAATGAATAAAATGCCTCTCAAAGAACTCTGCACTAGCACAGCTCACATACTCTGGTAATAATTCTGGTAGTGGATATACAACAGTTCATATTTAGTAAAACTTTAAAGCTCCAGTAAACCCTCATTGAAATTCTCTCTCTCACGGTAGCCTTTAACAAGGATATACTGTATATGCTATTTGACATTGGAACCCAGATATAGAGCAGTTGGCATTTAGTTTCTGGGTGTCTAGGCATCTCTGCCACATTCTACTTCCCTGGGTTCATCTCTTGCAAGTATGCACACTTCTGAAGTTCACTTCTGGTCTGCTTGACTGAAAATGACCACCACTGAAGTCACTTTTGCAAATACAGATATACTGGGCAAGTAACATTTTCACTTAACTCGAATCCCGTATTGAGAAGAAATAATAGAACTTGCCTTACCACACAGGTTCTAATATCAAATGGGTTACTAGTAAGGTTATATTAATAAAGTTATTCTGATCATACAAACATTATGGGTCACATGTGGTCATGTACTGAAGCTTTGTGTTTTTTTTAATTAACTGCCCTCTCTATTAGGTATCTAACAGTGTTGATGCCCTTATGCCCTTATCCACCTCTTCATCTATTCTGTGCTATTCTACTTCATGTGTTTGCAGTTTCTACATGGCATTTTGCATATTCTGTATAAAAGAGTAATGTAAACGTTTAATAACAGATACCTCCAGAAATACAGTATTTAGTTCATAAGCAACGTTATATTAAAAATGCTGAAAATAAAATTTAGCAGCAAACATGAACTGGAATTTTTAACTGCCCTCCTATATGACTCTTTAATTAGTATGATATTTATTATTCATTACTTGAGCCGCTCATTTTAGTCTTCGGGGAGAGGAATACATGTCTGAATTGCTGGTGTATGATTTTAACTTTATGCTTTGTAGAGGACAAGGCTGACATTTCTATTGATTAAATTCTTTATAGCAGGGATGCGTTGTGTATAAATGGAAGGGGAAGAGAGATGCTGTGCTGAATAAAAGGTTGTATAGAAGGTTAAAGAAAACTTCAATACCATACGGGAAGATGAATGAAACCAGTACAAATGAAGTATCACATAATATAGCAAAATTCTTGAATACAAAAAACATTACCTGCACTCGTACCAGCCCTGTGCTCATTATATCAGTCATACTGCCCTCTTTTTTATGATACGTGATGATGTCTTCCCTGGCGCTCATGGTTTTCTTTAAGTTGATTTATTGTGACTTTTCAGTACATCTAGGATATAATTTTTTACATTAGGGTCCTTAAACATTGGTTTGTTTTAATAAATGTGCAAAAGCGGCATTTGGCAAGCACCCACCTGGAGAGGGGGCTCTCTAGCAGATTTTTTTAACTTTTGAGTTAACTTTTTGAGAGAGGCATCCTGCAAAGATGGCAGACCCCTCAACTGGATAAAGATGATTCAAAAACACTTCCCTGTAGCATCGTTTAAAAATGTGGAAGAGTGGGATTGTCACAAAGTATTAAAGTATTTTACCTTCCAATAAATCCAGAGGATCAAGTATATTGTCACCTGTGAGAGAGAGAGAGGCGTTTTCCCCACAGGGAAAAGGACCCTGTCAATAATTGCCCTTAAAGGGGAAGGGAAGGGGAAATCACTGGGGTGGAAGTGGGGTGTGTGCCAAAAGTTAGAACCCCCCAATAATTGTATTACCTTTACTTACTTTTTTCTCAGCAATCACCATGGAGTGATCTTGCTTCTCCTTTCTTCTCATGCTCAGTAGAGAGAAATGCCTAACTTAAACAAAGAAGCTGGTCTCTCCATTCTACTGTGAATGTGTCAGCCCTGGGGTAGCAAAGAAAGAAGAAGCAACAGAAGAGGATCACTCTTTTGGCACACCACTATTTTAACCTTTCCATCTCCTTTAAAATAGTCCCAATGTCATAAAAGGCTGGTGGCTTTATTTGGTTATTTTACTGGACAGCAACTTTTGTTATGATTGCAAGGGTAAACCCAGTGTAAGTATTTCGATATTAATATTTCTAATTTTCTGAATGTTTTACAATTTTTCCTTTCTATCCTGTTTTGATTTATACAGTTTACAAAATCCTCCTCAGTTTCATCCTCTGACTTCAGACTCCTTATTTTATTGTGACATCAAACCTTTTTTTTCCCTTTTCAATTCTTTCCTATGGGGGGGGGGTAACTTTAACAACTTTGTGAAAACTTGCTCTCTTATCCTTCTTCTCAATAGGGGTAAACAATCTGCTCTGAACTTCTTCTATGGGAGATGAACTTCCCATAATTTGGAGCTTTCTGGTAGCTGTTTTTTGGATAAGGCATCCAGGGGTGTAACTACAGAGGAAGCAGACCCTACGTCTGCGGGGGGTATACCTTTAGTGAAATGTGGTTTCTGAATGCAATATATGTTGTTTTGCAATTGCATGCACTACATTTTATTAAATTGTTACAGATCTATTTAATTTGTAAAGGGGTTATAATGGATAAGATTATGCATGTGTATTATGAAAGTGCAAGTCCAGTCAAGTTAAAATGGACGCAAACTTTGCACACATTGATACCATTCACACTAGTCCAAACACACTATTTCTGAATAGTGGTGCTAATCATCAGTCTGCTCTGATTAATTGTACAGAAGTGCACCTATTCACAGGTGCCAGGATTTAAGGGGGCAGCATGAAGCCCAACCACACCCACATTGGTTCAGAAACTCTGGGGTTTATCAAGAGATACAATACTTTTTTAAATTTCCCATGCACCAAACCCCAGTTCTCCCGACCTGATGCATGTGCACAAATAAAGGGAAGGGGACAGGGCTGATGATAGCGGCCTTGGGCAATCGCTATGTTAACCCAGCCCAGCCTATTCACATTTGGACACCACAGCAAGTTTCATCAATAGGCAAAACAGGCTCACCCAATTTTATCTCTGAAATGGTAGCAACAACTTTTACTTGATTTGCAAAAATGTAACCATGCAATTTCAGCTGATGCAAATTAGCACTCACTAGCAAAGATGCTGAATTTATCGGGAAATGCTACATTGATACATTTTGGTGGAAAAAGCATGGCACTAAGTGCCTATTTGTCTGTTCATAGTTCTGTTGGTAACATGAGGGTAACTGTAAGGGTTAAATGTGTTCATATTTGTAAGGAGAAGGAATAGTAACAGTATGCAATAATAATAGTAATAGAAGTGTGTATGAATATGTATGGCTATCATCATGAATCTAAAAGCTATTATTTTAATATGGTCTTAATTAAGTTTTAACTTTATAAATTTCATGTCCACATGATGAAGAACTTCCATTTGACAGCAATATAGGTTACTGTATTTATCTGTATGTCATACAGAGTAGGAATGCTGTTACATGGCACTGACTATTGGCATTCACATTTTGACATGTGCACTAAATTAACACTATAGTGTATTATCTCAGGATACGGCTGAATAAACTATTATTGCATATTACACAGAAAGGCAGATTTGGGAAAATAATCTTTTCTATTTGCACATCAGCTCTTTGCAACAGTTTGAGTGACATACAGGCCAGTACACCTGAGAGTGTATTTTCCCCTGGATTTTGAGATTAGGGATTTCTAGTGCCTGATTAAGAAAAGTCATTACATATGTGGTACATTGGCGTGAATAACATGCTTGCATATTGATTTTATGATCTTCCGTTCCACAGAAATATATTTTCATACTGCAGGCATAGCTTTTCTTTCATTTATTATCCTATATTGTATAATAAGTAATGCAAAATGGGCCCAGTGAGCCTTTGAAATATGCAGGCTTGTATGCAAATGAGCTTTACCTATGGTTCTCGGACTAGAGCGTTTCCTTTGATGTACATTTCTGACATTCTGAGATTATAAAGAAGAAAAGAACTTTAATTTTATTAAGAAATCTTAATTGAAGTTAACATAAAAGAAGTTGCACAGTGTTAATTGGTCTTTTTCAGGCATAATTTGGGCCTTAGAGACCCATGTCCCTTACCCCCTGCCAAAGTGTCAAAACTCACATCTTTAATTCAACAATCTTTGTAATAATTACCTCAGGATAAGGTAAGCTTTGATTAGGAGTCCTTTTTAGTAAAAGTGCAGTACACGGCTCCTTAAGAAAAAATAAAGTAAGGCTGACTAGAAAGACAAACTTGTATGACAGTGATTACAGGAGAACATAGAAGAGCAATGCATCAGATGAAAGAAGGCCTTGTCATCTGTGGGTGAATGATGTCCTTTTTATTTCTCTTGCCTAGCAGTGTTTGTAACAGGAAAAGTTTATTAACGTTTGATAATGAAGTTGATTAAAAAGGCTTAGGGCATTTGCATTTGGATGACTGGAAAAAAGGTACCAACTGACTTGGTTGGCTTTTCTCTCAGCCCTTAATACATGTGTGCCGGTGTCCTGGTGGCACCCAGTGGGCTTAATCATACTGTGTGGATCCTCTGCCATGATGCCCACGTACCAACTCTTTGTACAAGGACACTTTCTTATGTCGAGCTTTGCCTTTAGGGCACTCTTGTCAAAAATGAAAAGCCTTTTGTCTCATTACATGTGCTTAAGTCCAAATGCTCCGGTAATTAGCAGTCATTCAGCACCACACTTAAAAGGCTGCAATAAGCTTTGAATTCACAATCCTTTCAGTGCAAAAAAAGTGAAAGTAACTCGACACGGCATGTCTGAGTGTTCTTTCTACACCAGCATTACTAGTGGAAATTAGTTTCAGGCATCTTTAATATGACTCCATACAGTATTCATAACATCTATTTTCCAAGATGGAAAGTTAGCTCATATCTTCCTCTGTGCCTTACACAATATACCAGAATCTGTCTACCCCCTACTGTTACTAACGAACCCTAAAACCATCCCCTGGCAGATCATGGCTATGTCTACTGTTAATACACCTGCACACTTCTGCCACATTGGACATCCATCTTTACATAATAATTCATTCAGGTTTTCCCAAGCTAGGGCTACATTCACTTAAGTACTTATAATTACAAACTTGCTTATTCATATTTGCTCCTGTGCATTGACTCATAGCAACCAATTAGCAGTTAGCCATCATCCAGTCAGACTGGTGATAAGTTACTAAGTAACGTTACATTAACTTACAGTTTCTATTGTATTTTTATATGTGATTGTCTGTGTTACACGTCATGCTTCTGTTAGACCAGGGATCCCCTTTTCCCTTTTTACTGGAGCAGTATGAAACACAAACAACTTTTTCAAGCATCAGAACACTTTTTGAAGGGGTCATATTTTCTATTAGAATTTCTCCATGACAGATTTTCTGTCTTTTGTTCTAACACCACTTTTTTTCAAGATTTTTTCAGGAACCTGTTGAATACTGCAAATTCTGGATTTTGGGTTTCTGGCCACCCGCAGGGACATTGCTTATTCTCTAACAGGCGCAGGCACCAATTCAGTAGCGAACGGGACTGTTGCTAGCGTTCATTTGCACTCTTATCACCAGGCCACTGTTTGCTCTGCGAACGATCGTTATTCTTTCGCCAGAGTTGACTTCGCCACCTCAGACCAGGCGAAGTGCTAAAAAGAAGCTAGATCTTCCTCAATCTTCTGACACTTACATCATATCCTGTCCTGAAAATGCATTAAAGTTCAAAAAACGCTGCCGACTTTTCCTTTTTTTCAGCGAGATTGGCTGCAAAAGAGCTAATTTAGACTTTTTTTGGGAACCTGGTTTTCTCCACACATTTTATAACATATGGAACATTAATTTTACAGTGGGCTCGTGTGTAGGACATATATTAACTCTCTTGTCTTTATTAAGGTTCCCTGGGCACGTGTAATAAAAAGTGGTAACCAAGCATTTGCACTAACATTTATAATAAACACCTCCATACCACTTACATTTTCCCAGCCTATGATTAAGTGTTTGGAACATGAAACACGTCAGGCTGTTTGACACAATAAACTCTTCACTTTTGAACATTTGCCTGGTGGAAGTTTTGCCTTTTTGAGGGCCTGCTCCATATTGGTTTGTTGGTTTGTCCGCCCCCTGTGCTGAGGGCTCTGGGCTATGCACCTGGGCCACTTCCTTGATGTGGTGAGTAACCATTATACAAACAAGAGACCCTAACATCACAGAAGCTTTTTTCATTTCCCCCCCTATGCAAATTGACCTAAGCGCAATATCACTAGCGAATTTTCGGTAGGCACAAATGAACACTAGTGCATTTTCGCTATGAAATGCTCACCCAGCCGAAATAACGCTAGCAAAAAGTCGCCAGTGTTCGAAGTCCGTTATGAAACTTTGTAATTTTAGTGAATTAGCTTATTCATAGCGCATTTGTGCCTGGCGAAGTGGTGCGAGGGGTGTGAAGCTGACGTTGGCGAAAATTTGCCCGTTAGTGAATCTGCCCCAATATGTTAAATAGCTGGCCAGTCTTTTTTTTATGGTATCATTATTGTTCGTTCATGAACATTCTATGCACAAACAGGATTTTGCCTGGGGGCGTTCACCTGTGGTTTATTAGTCAAAACTGGAAATACAAAGTTTGGGGGTGTTGTCAGGGTTGAGACTGGGCAGGAAACAAGGATTTGTGCGTCATAAATGTGATAGGAAGCTGAAGCTTATGAGGGAGAAATACAAAGAGAAAAGAGAAGAGGCCCTGTGACTGACCAACAGGTAGAGAGGACCTGTTAGAAATTGAAGGTACATATAGATAGAAGATGATATAGCATAAAGATATGATAAAACAGAACCACAATGCTGCAGAGAGATCAAGGAGTATGAGGATGGAATGATGTTGGAATTCTGGAAAAAAAACGTATTGTGGGTAAACAACATGGACTATTGCACTAATCACTATCTCTATCAATAAAACTGTCTTTTATAGCTGAACATTTAGGGGGCCTATTTATGAAGCCTCATTTTTTTCTGGTCCAGTTTTTTAGGGGGAAAACTCAAATTTTTATGGGAAAAAAACCCCAGAATTTTTAGAAATTTATTATACCTCAAAGTTGCTAAAAATCCAAATTTGAAAATACTCCAGCTAAAACCTGCCGAGGTCATGCAAAAGTCAATGGCAGATGTCCCTTTCACAATTTGAAGATGTTTCTTGACATTGTGATCTGAGCTGGTTTAAATACAATAACCCGAAAAAGTCAAGGTTTTCGGGTGACAACTCAAACAAATGGTACAATTCAGGCATTTAAATTAAAAAAATTAGTATGATTCAAATTTCCACATGTTTTGTGGTGGCTTTTTCCATGCTGACTTTTTTAAACTGACTTTTTGATAAATTAGTTAAATTCGTGGATGGGCGTTAGGTCGACTTTTAGGTTTAGTTAGTTAGTTAGGTTTTAATAAAAAAATTGGATACATTTGAGTTTTCTTAAATACCCCCCTTAAAGCTGCTTATTTCTAGGTTAGAAACCATTTTCTGAGTGTTTGTGTTAAACATCTGTGTGTCATCCTATGCTGAGACTGGACTGGTTACCCAATATAGTGTTAAAATCTGCTACTGTATTTTAGGATGTTGGCAGAGTTGAGGACATTTGCTTTTTAAAGAAGTCCTTTTGAAAGCCATTCCACATGTTTTAGTAAAATTTAGCTGGCTTTTTGTTTTAAGTGACAGCAATGCTAAAAATATCACTGACACCCGTATGAATAATACAGAAATCTCTGCTAAACAAAACTTAATGTAACGGAAAGTAGCCATCATTTCTAATAGAAAACTGGGTTTATGAAATATACATTTAATAATGATAAAGCACCCATTTGTTTTCCTCCTTTCTGCCAATATGTGTTTATTTCACTTACTGTTGTCTGGTATAAATACTTTGAAAAAGCTGCTATTATCTAAATAAAAGTATTTTCCATTTTTTTCTGACTAAAGTGTAGCTTTGTAGCTTCTATGTTCTTTATCTCCATATCAATGTGTTATAGAAAGCACATTAAAGGGGTTATGTGGCCTTTTTCATAAAAAAATGATATGTTATAGAGCGCTTACAGCTGATTAGAACAAGAGCCATTTCTGGGAAACGTTTGTTCAAAAGTTATACCATTTCAAACATCATTCTCTTATCTGTAACATAAATCAGTTTTTGGCGTGTTTCTATAACAACCCCCTTGTTTAATCAGTTGAAAGAGCCCTAAACCATGTTCATTTTGGGAAACAAATTTTGTTTTTTGATAACTCACCATACAAGTCATTTAACAAGCAGAGGTCTGTTGTTAGAGAACTACAGAATATGCGATCGAATACAACACAATACTACAGGGGTTCCATAATTTATTGCAAGTACAATCTTGCACATTTATAGAAAAACAGTAAAAATAGACATGACATTGTTTAAGAATCAATTTAAACCAATATTTAAAATAACACACAGTTTTCCTTAAAGTGTCTCATAATATACTTTTCCCTGAAATCAGCTGGATATGAAGAACAATTAACTATCTGAACACTGTTTTAATATTGGGCGATGCCATTTGTTAAGTTTCTTTTTTTTTTGTTAATCGAAGAATTTTGGGTTTTCAACTGTTAACACTTGGAATTCAGAAATAACAATAGTGTCCACTGAGCCATAACTAAGACTGCTGAAAGCAAGGCAGTGTAACTTTGGCCTTCCAGCTGTTATTGAACTGTAAGCTCAGCATCCTCCCAGCAGTTAATAGCTTGGGATGCTGGGAATCACAGTAGCTGGAGGGCCACATGTTGGCCAACTATGGTTTAAAGGTAACATGAATATACATCCACTATGGTTTTCCTTTTTGTCCTATTTATCCAATGTATCTTTTTTGAGTATTCATTTATAAACAGTTTTACAAGGAATATATATATATATATATATATATATATATATATATATATATATATATATATATATATATATATATATATATATATATATATATATATAATAAAATGTAATTACAAAACCAAAAAGAAAAGGACTTAATGCAATAAATGTTTGTTAATTTTTTAGATTTGTTCATTTTTCACTCATCTAATTATTGCAGTATTCTAACCGAATAAATCATTCAAAAATATCTTATAGTAATCTTCATATAATGTTAAAGAATTTTTTTAAAGAACTGTTTATAAATGAAATTGGCAATGCTCACTTTGAAGCAGATGTATTCATTTTTTAAATATTTTTTTCCTAAAAAAACATATTTCATTAGAAATACTTTTAGAGCTTTTGGGGAGACCTCCATTTAAGTCTTCATTGATTTACTAAAACTCGAATTAATCAGATTTTTTTCTGAAAACAAAGTTGACTGAACTACCTTCCACGAATTGAACTCATTTACCAATATTTTTTCTCAGTAAAAATTTACAACAAAATCGAGGGTCAATTTGAATCCTACTATTGATGCTCTGAAAACTCGGATGAAAGCCCCTCCTATTTTTGGATTATTTAGCGCAGATCATGGTGTCAAGAAACAACTTCAGGGACATCTGCCACTGACTTCTACATGACCTCGACAAGTTTAAGACTAATATTGGATTCTGATTTTTAGCAGCTTTAGGTGTGATAAATTTGTAAAAAGTCTCTAAAAATTCGAGTTTTCCCCGTAAAAACCTTGACCGAAAAAACTGAGGTTTAATAAATGGGCCTCTTAGAAGAGTTTGTACTTAAGGTACTTTAAGGTTGTTATTTACTAAACTCCGAATGCAAAAATCACAAAAAATTCTCTTTTTTTTTTTTTTTATAAAATCTGACTTTTAAAAAATCACAAATTTTTCAGAATTTATTAAAAAGTCAGAATCTGAAAATCTGGCATCTCAGACCTGTTGAGGTTGCATACAAGTCAATGGTAGAAGTCCCATTGATTGGTTTGTGCAATACTCCAAAGTTTTCAGAATTTTTGGGCACAAATCTGAGGTTTTGGGTGAACAGCCCGAAAAAATTGTGAAAATCGGATTTTTTCCCGCAATGAAAATTTTTGGGAAAAATGAATAATATGTAAGTGTAAAAAAAACAGAGTGTATTTTATCGGAGTTTGTAGCAGAAAATATTGAGATAAATTTGGATTTTGATAAATAACCCCCGAAGAGTTTTCTCCTCAATATTTATTGCCATTCAATCTGCCAAAACAATTGAATACAAACCATCAAGGTTTTGATGAGAAGGGTTAAGAGAAGGGTTAAGGAGGCAAAAAGCCCTTTATCTTGCAAAATTTTCAATAAAAAGACTTCTGAAAATAGTGTTCCCATGCCTCATACTACACACATAGAACTGCCTTAAAACCTAAATGAAAGGCACTAACCGTAATATCCATCAGCCATGGTGTAAAGTGGTGTCATATAATAACAAATAAGTACAGGCAAAATAAATATATATAATAAAATAATATTTCTAAATATAACAAAAAAAATCCTCTTTGTAATACAATATTTATGTGACCATGATGCAAGGTATTAATTCTCACTTGTTGTTTTATAAAAATATAGCCCTTGATGTTTTCACGCTGGTTATTACAATTCTGGTGGCACAGAAGGGAAAAGAAGTACAGTATCTGTCCTGATGATATACAGTAAATATGATATCTAACATACTTTGTGGTAAACAAGCCCAAATATCAGTGTTCAGTGTACACCTTAATGCATATTAACAGCTTCATAAAATATGTACTTTTTGTTCAGAACTTTGATTCCCACTGTGATATTTTGTAAAAGAAAAACATAGCCTTGTGAAACTTTGCATTTCTTTCCTGGAGTTAACATGTAACACCTTTAGAAAAATGAATAAATATACAGCTTGCTTATATGTAATACTTGTCTGTCAGATCATTTGTTCTCTGCTTGAGTTTGTTTGAGATGCCTTCTAAAAACAAATATGGAAAATATAATCTGTAGTACCTGTATATATAATTGGGAAATATATTTGCAAAATAAAAACAAAAATGAGCAATTATGTAGAACAATGTTTTCCTATAGAGGGGCAAGCTTATTTATTAAAGTTCGAATTTTAGTGGTGTTAGAGCTTTATGAAACCAAAATAAAATCCGAAAACCTCTAAAAATTCGAGTTTCTTGGACAATTTCTAGCAAAAAACCCCAGAAAACATCTAAAAGTCTAAACAGCTAAAAAAAGCTCCAATTGGATCAGCACAGCTCCCATTGACTTCTATAGGACCTTGACTGCTTTTACCTAGCAAAGTTTTGTATTAGTATTAAAATATGATTTATAAATAAAATAGAAATGTTACAAAATCTGCCCATAACTATATTGCAACTTTTGCATTTGGTGAGTTTCTTTAAAACCAGCTTGAAGGTGCCTTATTATTATTATTTGTTTTCTTTTGTGGTGCAAAACATTTCCAATCATTTTATTTACTGTGTACTACTATAGAAAAAGTACAATATTTTTCTGATTGATAGATTGCACATACTGTATTTTGTTCCGTTATTAATTAAATTACAATTGCCCTATAGAAATATAAAAACAGATACGTTTTAAAAAATATGACAAGGCTCTCTTATAAGGAATCTTTTCAAGCTTGAGCAAGCAACAATATTCTGTTCCCATATTGGTTGTTCATGCTTCTTGCTTAGGCATCTGATATTACAGATGAGGGAGTTTTTTCCCCAGAATTAGAATTAGCATTGGTAAGGTCCGTGACCCCCTGTAATTGATTTGATTGCTTAATTGGCTCTTGACAAGAGACAGGAAAACCGCTTGAAGTGCAGTTCAAAAAAGAGGATTGAGCACCTGCTTCTGTAAATACAGCTTTATAATGCTAATTCCTAACGCTCATATAATTAAATAATTATGTCATTCATAGAATTTATTTCCCTCTTTTACCTTCACTAACAGGCTTACAAATGATGAATGTACCACATTTTGCTAAATTATCTTTCCAGTGCTTTTTGGAAAATTTGCATACCAAGTAGAAGGAAGGCATATTTTTAACCTTGCATTTAAAATATATGACAATTATTTATAGTTCTTACAGTAAACAATAGTTTCATTGTTAGAAGTAAACAAATTAGGGGTAATTTACCTAACCTCTGGATGCAAGAACAAGTGTGTGCCCCTTAGCACTCATATACGAAACTAGTGCCCAGAGGTCTGCTGCTCTCTCTCTGGTGCTCTGTGCAGAGATAAGCATCAGGAGACACAGCTCAGCCTTTTCTTTACTATATAAGGCCCTGATGCGGACTGTGTTTCCTACTGTTCTATATGCCCTCCTGCCTCCCCCGGTCCAGCCCTCACTAACACAGTGGTATTGCAGCTCTATTGCACACCAAGGGGCAGATTTACTAAAATTCCGATTTTCAGACTGTTGGAAGAAGAATTCCTTCCTTGCAATTGCAATCAAAATTTCAACCATGAAGAACTTAATATATACATTTATAAGTAAGTGAAGTATGCTAAATTTATTCCAATGATACCGTACGTGATACCGTAAATGCATTTGCCAGTTCTTTACCCCTAAATGTTCTACTTCCATTTTACTGTCAAGATAGACTTATATGTATTTAAGTTTTGTGTCTGCCTTTTCATATACATTCTGTTGTACGTTTTTTCAGTTAGACAAAAAGCCGAATAGGGAAGAAGAGTAGCTATCAATAATATTTCATTTTCTGACAGATCTCATAGCTGAGAATGGATTGCCTCGTGTAGAACACAGATTTGGCATGTGTCAGTCTTGAGCTATGCCAGATATAGTGACTTGTGCTGAGACACTAATTCTTAATAATTATTGAGAACAGTCTGTGATGTGTTTCCACCCATTTTACTGGCTCATTTCAATAAACTCTGTTTGAAATATGTCACCTAAGCTAAAACAAGAGTTGCTCTTCTCTCAAAGGCAGCATTTCATTAGGATCCCTGGGCCAGATAATTGAGATGGTAAAATAATTTTGCAATGCATCATTTTAATTTACATTTTGTTATATAGATTATTTTTTGCCCAGCCTGCCTGAATTTTTCTGACCATCCCCTGGAAAATGAAATTTTGTAAGTCCTACATTCCTGTTATAGATTCTTTAGCAAACTTTTGTACCCAGTACCTAGAAAACCATAATTTATGAATTGCAGATCAACAATAATTGAAGGGCCACTGGATAGACATAATTTGCAAAGAAAGGAAAGTGCTCAAAGTGTTACAGACTGTTCTCCATAATTAATAATTGGTGTCAAAGCACATGTTCAAGTATCTATCACATAAAAATATATAAGTTTTGTCTTCAGTGCACCTTGCCATAACACAAGTTGTACCTCTCACTCAAAGCTATAACTATATGTGCTCCTTGAATGTGGTGAAGGATATATGTCCATCTGGCAGAACTGCACAGAAAAGGTTCTTTGCACTAGAGCCCTGTATTAAGGACTATTTCATACAGATGTTTCATGCTATGTGAGTGCTGTGACCCACATTTTTTACATGGTATTTAATTCAGTGCAAGGTACAGATCACAGTCTATATGTGCTGTGGGTTTTACTTGGTTGGAGATTTACATTTTGTGGGCATGCAAATATTCAAATAAACATTTCATACAACTTTTGAGTTCCCTTAAGACCTCCCAAGGGCCTTCAGTATTTGGGTCCTAAAAAAAAAGCAATAGTGCACTTAAACAATCACAATATTTAGCTTTTTTCATTTTCATTTTTTTTTTTGCATTGTAGACATTTCTCTACAGATTTACAATGAAGGGCATAGAATTCTGCTGCAAATCTGCTGCACGTTACACTTCGTTGCACATTATGTACAGTGTGGGGCAGATTTATCAAGGGTCGAATTTCGAAGTGGAAAATATTTCGAAATTCGACCATCGAATAGAATCCTCCGACATTCAAATTCGAAGGATTTTATTCATCGTACGATCGTATTCCGATCGTAGTACGATCGTACTCCGATCGTACTTTTTATCGTACAATTGTACGATTTTCCTTCGAAACCCAAAAACATAGAAATATGCTCTGGCAGGTCCCCATAGTCTAACATAGCACTTCGGCAGGTTTAAGTTGGTGAAATATTGAAGTTGAAGTTTTTTTAAAGAGACAGTACTTCGAATGGTCGAATAGTCGAACTATTTTTACTTCGAATCAAAGATAATTAAGTCGAAGTAAATTCGAAGTCGTAGTATCCTATTTGATGGTCAAAGTATCCAAAAAATTACTTTGAATTTCAAATTTTTTTACTATAAAAATTCCCTCAAATTCACTTTGACCCTTGATAAATCTGCCCCTATATGTCACATGTTGCTGCAGAGTGCAGAAATGCTGAACTTTGATTCTTTCTGCACCTGCGGAAGTTAATTCCACCATAAAATGCGCAATGACGTTTCTCTAAAAGGAACTTAATTTAAACATTTTCTCAGAATTATTAATGCTGCACTTGCTCTTTTTTCTTTCCCTTTCTGTTCCATATTTTATGTAAGCAGTGCAGAGGATTTAAAAACTCTATTCACAAGTATAGTATAGTAGCATGTAAATCGGTAGCAGCTGATCAGCCAGATGTCCAAAATCTATTCCTCTGTGAAGAAACCTCTCGCATTAGTTAGCCATGGGCTTTGCTATCAGAGTATGATGGAATGTACCATTATTAGTTTGTGATTAATAAGGGCTTTATTAATTACTTTTAATAAACATTAAAAATACAAGGTGGCAGTTGGTAGATTTTGGAAATATCTGCGCTAATCATCTTTCTGTGCTTTGCAGAATGTAGTATTCCAGAACGTTGAGTTCAATGTGTCCAAATGCTGGATTCATGTAGTCAGAGGCTTGCTGTGTAAAGCCCATTAGCATATGTCTCTGCAGTGGGGTTTCAATGGCAGAATTCCAGTAATTACTCTTCATTAGTATTCATTAGTAACTGGCCTTGCCTGGTATAGAGTTCATGTTGAATCATTTCTTCTATAACATTTTTGAAATGGGCTGGATGCAGAGGTCAGTGAGCAGACATTAATTAGGCATGATAGTCAAGAAGAATTTTATTTTGGTGAAGTTCTCCAAATGGGCTCTGTTTTCAACAATTTCTTTTTAATACTGTACTTCCTTTTTTAAAGAGTGCTTAAATGAAATAGACACATCAGCATCAAACACACTGCCGCATACAGGATTCCGGTATTAGTTTAGCTGAACAGATTTTTTAATAACGTATATTTCCGCAATGTGTTATTCCTACCAAGCTTCCAGTAATATAGATAATGAATGAAACACTGATATAAAACCATAAAATGGTAACATTTATATTAAATGGAGGCCAGTCAGATCAATAAAAGGAAGCAGCCTAAGGCAGTGATGAGGATACCATTCTCTGAAACATATGTTTATACAAAAATTTGAAGGCTCGACTAAATTTAGAAGCATTTGAAAGCAACAAAAGTCCACCTTTATATTAATTGTTAGTATGTTATAAAGCAACCCATACTGAGCAACATTAAGTAGCCTACCCATTTCAGCATTACCAAAACAAAAAATAGGAGTTTTTTTCAAAAACAAAAAACCAAAAAAATGGTTAAAAGTTCAAATCCATTTATTAGGACAATACAGATGAAGGTGTAACACATTTCATGCCTATTGGGGCACTTACACATAGGCTTACCCATTTCAGCATGCAACAAAAAATTGTTTCCAGTTGCTGAGTTCACTGGCCCCCAACAGCAAAAAAAAACCCCTAAATTATCATTCTTATTTTTTATTGGTTACCTTTCTTTTCACGCTATTTCATTTTCATTTTCCATTCTGACTGAAACTGCTGCCTGGTAGCTGGGGTAAATACTTAAGCCATGAATTAGCAGAACATAAATAGTAAATCATATATAAGTAAAAATATGAGACCAATAGGAAATATTGATGTCTACATTATGCTAAAGTTCCATTTTAATGTGAACTACAATTTTTAACTCCTGAAGTGAGACAGGGTTAATGCTACTACAATAGTTACTATTTCGGTAAGGGAAATATAATAGAATAAAAAACAACCCTTCCAAAATTTTCTTCTTCTTGCTGTTCCTTGATCTCAGTCACACCTGTGTTTTATCCAATCCAAACTGTTCGTAAATGGTGTAGTCACTAGTGGGTGGGGGTAAGTACTGGAAATATAAGACCATGTAATAGATTCCTGCATTCTTTCTTTTACACCTTTGGCCATATTTTTGGAATATTTGCAAAACTATAAGCTATTTATTATTTAGCTGGTGGAAAAAAGTGATGTTTCATATAGTGAAAAAGCTTTCTGAAGCAGATTCCATTAGTGCCATTAATGTAGTATTGTATTAATGCCAATATTATTTTAACTATACCAACAAATGATGATAGCATAAGCAGAAAGACAGTACATCAGGGCAGTTTCATTGGGCATTTCACTCCTCTTAAGATATGGCTGGAATGATGACAGCAAATGCAATAGCTTCCTAAAATACCAGCTAAGCTCTGCAGTAGGATATACTGGGATAATTGCACAGGCCATAATCCTCCCTCTAGAGGGAGATAGTAAATCGGTTGATATGTTAGTGCTAACCCCAACTTTATAAAGATGAGAATTTGTAAAACATTGGACCAACAAACAATGGAACATCACTGATAATCCAACTGAACTAAATATTTTCTGGTAGCAAATAGTGTCTTCATATAAAGCCAATAAATGGCAACATTCTACATTCTGACAACACTTTAAAATTTCTACCTGTGACTACCAGATATGTTGGACCATGTCACACAGGACATGCCTTACATATATCTTGGCCCTACTGTGCCCTGTGATTGACTTCCCAGTTTAAGTTTCCATCCTACTGTATCTCAATCTATTTACTTGTTTATAGAGAAAAAACACATGAAAACAAATGTATTTGACTTGTTTCTGGTGCAGTGGTATAGTAGTTAATGTTGAGTAGAATAAAGCTGTCTATACATAGGCAAATATTGTTTGCCAACTCAACAAGCCTCTGGCTCATTTGTTGACCTGGAATGATGACCTTGATTTCTGAACTAGACTTGGTCAGTTACTTATTGGGTCAGGAGTAAAATTCCATTAGCTACAAACAATAGTCATGGCCCAATTACAAGTTACAAAAAGACCCAACATTTGTTGACCCTACTTAAGGTTGTAAAAACATGTATTTACTTAATTTTCCAAAAATAAAAAACAAACAAACAGCCAGCTAGAAGAAAATGCAAGCTATGGTATTCACAAAAACATCCTCTAAACTATCTTCACTTTCTCTATTTACCAAATCATGTACAATGAAGTATAATGTGTGATTTTCATAATGTAATAAAATTATTTTATGGAAAAAGTGTTCATATTACAAGCAAAAATGTTCATACATCCAACTCTTATTTAGTGAACTTTTCTTCTGATCTTAATATGCCTGATTCATTTGCATATGATCTTGTAAAAGCCCCAAGACTTAATTACCAACATCATTTTGTATTGCTCATAAATAATGTTTATTGTTAGTGTTGAAAATGTAACTCATTTTCTAAACATCTGCTAACATATTAACTCCTTTAAAACGCATTTATTATTATTGTTATGTATAGATAATCATTATTAATGCCACTTAAGCATTGTAAATTAAATAATTCAATCATATGGAAGTATTAATCATTCTGCTGCATTTCCTAATGCTGCACTGATAAAATGCATAGAACACTGCATTATAGGTGTCACACAGGTGGAGAAGCAAGTGTGCTCTTTTCACATATTCCACTTATAGATGGTTTTGTTGGAGCTAAAAAAATGTGACAATGCACCCTGGACTTAAAACCTGCTCAATGGCAAGTGCCAGTTGGTGCTGTGCCTTGAGCCCTAGCGCCAGTTAATAAGAGTACAGGCAATATTGTCACAACAAGCTATTGTGATATGGCGCAAGCACTTTCTGCATGATATACTTATTGGTGTAATTTAAAAAAAAATCTATCTAACATTGCATCCACTTATAGAACATGAGGTTCCTAGTTTCAAAAGTCTTTTAGACTTTTGCAAATAACAAACTGACAGTTTTAATTTAAAGAAACCTGATGATGTGCATATGTAGCAGTTATGAGCAAGGTGTTGAGTGGCAGATAATAATTTGTGTGTAAGGAGGGATACCTACAACCAACATATTGGTACAAGGCTCTAGACAATTTTGGGGTTGCACCTGCAATCACAAATTGGGCCCAAAAGCTCTATCACTGAGAAGATCCCACAATGAACAAGATGTCCAGTCCAGTAGCTGAAAAAAAATATAGATCACCCAGGGTGCTGCTTTTGAGGTTGGCGCTGAGGTACCTTGGCAAGAATCCAGTAGCCTTTGATGCACATTATCGCCATATTGTATACTATTGCATATTACCAAATATACTGAATGCAAATTCTTATCCTGGTCTGAACCTTTAAATTCTGCTTCTAAGAATTTCTCTTAACAATATTCACTAATTAATGAATGGAGACGAAACAGGCATATCTAAATTGTTTAGAAGCCAGAAACCGTTTTATGTATGAAGTCCACTTATTATGAGCTTAGTATACAGTAACATCTGAAAAAGTACAAATTGGACAACCCTGATTTACATAGTTTTATTTTCTAATATTTGGACTCAAACCCACCTTCACTGAACAGGTTCCCCACTTCCTTCTCTAATGCTGAATCTGATTGAGGTTTTCCCTTTCCAAAACAAATTGGGCACTCCTGGATTTTCCCCAGCAGAGTAGACCTTAGTGTTTACCTGACAGTTGATCTAATTATATGCTAAGATAAAAATTCTGTTAGCCGAATAAAGCTTTTCATATTTTCCACTTTGAAATAGTGACTTAATCTCTATAGTATTAAAGGGTTTTGAAGTAAAAATGAAATCCATCAAGTTCACATCAAGTGCACAATCACAGGAAAAGAGAGGGCTCAAAACATCATATTATCAAACTGAAAATATTCAAAAAGAAATGCAGAGGAGCAGGAAATAATACATATTTATGTTACTAGTGTCCCTGTGTCCCAGCTGAGAAAAAATAAATATGCCCATTATGATCCTTATTCCATATGTTCACATTGTGAATATTGAATTCATTACCAATATTAAATAAATATGGTTCACCCTAGGTTCTTATTGACTTTTTCAAATCTAATTATTGTTTAAATGACATTGATTTTATTCATGAGTTCCAAAGTGTGCATTAATAAGGCCATTTGTAAACATAAACTACAGCTTACCTCTTCCTTGCTTTGAATGGTTATTACTACTCTTTGACCTAAGGAGGCCACAACAAAATGTGTGCTCACATTAACTACATTTTAAAGCACCAAGTGTACTATGCTTTCTATAAAATGCCACTTCAATAAACAAATTGATATATGTACTAAAAGCATTGCCATCATCTTTCTATATATTGCTAAAAATCATTATGAACAATACTGTATACAGAGCATTGATGCCTTCCCTCTAGAGTTTATTACAGTCAGATTTAAACACAGAAGGGACTTGCCCAAGGTCACATTGACCTGGCATGGGGCTTAAAGGAGAGACAAACCTTTAATAAAAAAACCCTACCCCCCTACCCTACATAGACCCCCCCCAGCCTAGCTGCCCCCCAGAGTTCACAGGCGCCATCTTCAGGCGCTTTAGTAATCTTTGGAACGAGACAGATGCTTTCGGCAATTTTCATTGTTTTGGCGAATACGCAGTTCTCGCAAGGCAGAAAATTGCTCCAACTGTGCATACGCCGATTTGCCGGTCTCATTCCGAATATTCCCTAAGAGAAGAAGATGGCACCTGTGAACTCAGCTGGACAGAATCTGCACGAAGGGGTAAGTAAAGAGTTAGGGGCATTTGCTGGGGCAGCTAGGCTGGGGGGGAGGAGGTCTATGTAGGGTAGGGTTTTTTTTTTATAAAGAGTTTGTTTCTCCTTTAAGCATAGATTTTTGAATCAGTCCATAGTTTGCCACAGTGACTCAGAATCTAAGGGGCAGATTTATCAAGGGTCGAATTTCGAAGTGAAAAAAACGTCGAAATTCGACCATCGAATAGGCTAGTTCGACATTTGAAGTCGAATTAGAAGGATTTTTAAGATCATGCGATCGTACTTCGATCGATTGGAACGATTTAATCCTACGATCGTACGATTTTACAAAAAAATCCTTCGACCTCTCAAAACTTAGCCAAATACATAGCATATAACATAACATAGCAATTTGGCAGGTTTAAGGTGACGAAGTCGAAGTTTTTTTAAAGAGACAGTACTTCAATTATCGAATGGTCGAATATTCGAAGCATTTTCACTTCGAATCGAAGTTGAAGTTGAATTTGGCCTATTCGATGGTCAAAGTACCCAAAAATGACTTTGAAATTCGAAGTTTTTGAATTCGAATATTCACTTTGAATTCACTTTGACCCTTCGTAAATGTGCCCTTAAAGGAAAACTATACCCCCAAAATGAATACTTAAGCAACAGATAGTTTATATCAAATTGAATGACATATTAAAGAATCTTAACAAACTGGAATATATATTTACATAAATATTGCCCTTTTACATCTCTTGCCTTGAACCACCATTTCGTGACTCTATCTGTGCTGCCTCAGAGATCACCTGACCAGAAATACTACAACTCTAACTGTAACAGGAAGAAGTGAGGAAGCAAAAGGCAGAACTCTGTCTGTTAATTGGCTCATGTGACCTTACATGTGGTTTGTATGTGTGCACAGTGAATCGTACGATCCCAGGGGGCGGCCCTTATTTTTTAAAATGGCAATTTTCTATTTATGATTACCCAATGGCACATACTACTAAAAAAGTATATTATTATGATAATGGTTTATTTACATGAAGCAGGGTTTTACATATGAGCTGTTTTACTAGTATCTTTTAATAGAGACCTACATTGTTTGGGGGGTATAGTTTTCCTTTAATTGTTGATTTGTTGCGATGGGTTCTTGGATTGGGTCAATCCTACACATATTGCTGTGCTACTCCCTTTCTTCTTTAAACCTATATCCTATCAGTCTACTGTGGGACATTACTAGGGATGAACAAAATATGTGCACAAATTTTGGACCATGAAATCCTGTGGTTCATCGTCGACAAGAAGGACATTCAGCTGAAACAGTTTAGAGATTTTTCTGAACTGATGCTTGAAAGATGCCAAAACCAAAATGTAGGTATATACTGCACTAAGAATATACTTCTACTAAGAAATAATAATACTATTTTTAGGGGGTTAATTACTAAGCTACAATTTTTCTGTTCTGGGCAAAAACTCGAATCTTTGGAGGAAAAAAAAATAAATTTTTTTGAGATTTATTATACCCCGAAACTGCAAAAAGTAAGAATCCGAAAACCCGCCATCTCAAACCTGCCGAGGTCATATAGAAATCAATGGCAGATGACCCTTTACAATTTGAAGGTATCGTGAGCTGCACTGGGCTTCGTCCAATAATCCGAAAAATTCTGGATTTTCGGACGATAACCTGAAAAAAGACATTCTGGCATCAAATCCAAAAACTTTGTACCCAACTTTTTCAAGTTATTTTATTGACAAATAACATAAAATCATGAATGGGAGTTTGTTCGATCTTGGTTTAATAAAAATATGAGATTAATATAAGTTTTAGTAAATAACCCCCTTAGTCTGTGTGATCTGCTATAAACATAGTAGTGAGTGACAGGGTTCTTCTATCTGCTTCTTTGTTTTACCTATAGAAAAAATAAAAGGAGACACTCCCTGATACAAGATAACAGCTCCCTGGTAGATCTAAGAAAAACACTCAATAGTAAAAAGCCAAGTCCCACTGAGACACATTCAGTTACATTGAGTTGGAGAAACAACAGCCTGTCAGAAAGCAGTTCCATCCTGGCTCTTTCTGAAAGCACATGACCAGTCAAATTGACCTGAGATGGCTGCCTACACACCAATGTTATAAATTAAAAAAAATACACTTGCTGGTTCAGGAATGAAACTTTACATGGTAGAGTAAATTATTTGCAGTGTAAACAATGTAATTTAGAAATAGAAACTACACCCTAAAAGTCATGACCGAATCCCTTTAAACACATAAGCTCAAAATAAACCAGCTTGCCCTAGCAACCTAACAACAGGTCTGGGGTATAAAACTTGCATGCATGATTACTGGGCAGGAATTAAATTAATATACACCCATGGTTATTATAGAGAATCTGAATAGATATTATCATGTGCAGTTGTACAGTACAGTACATACTGTATGCATATTTTACCTCTTGTGCCGGTGTCAGTATTTCATTTTCATTATTCTTCTCTCATTCACATCTTCTGTAACACGCCATTGCCTTGGCACAGTCTTATTTTACCGTAAAACCATCACAAAGACAAAATAACAAACCTGTCATTTTGTTTTTAACATTGCACTCGTTTTTCAGATTTACACAAATGCAGTTTCATACGATGAACTGAATTGTTTATTTCCATTATGCTATATTTTAAAAAAAAATAAAAAGAGTTAAAATGAGCTTTCATAAACATGTTTATGGATGCTGCAAATCAATAAGTAAAAATAGAACGTTTTATTTTTGCTGCAAATAAAAATTGAATGAATGCTTAATTACTGAATCTGTGGTTTGTTACCATTGATTGTCTGTAAAATTAAGTATTTATTAAGAGATCATGTTGTGAACTATTTAACATACCGCTTCCATCTGCTGATGGCACAGCCTGACAGCCCTTCCGGAACTAGGGGAAGGCACGTGTCTAAGCTAAAAAACTTGGGGGCACTAGGCATGCACCTTCTCTGTTGCCTTGCTTACCCCTAGTCTGGCCAGTGTCCCCTTACTGAGCTGTTCCACTCCCCCAAGTGATCATATGCACACTTTATTGCTCACTCAGGGCTGCGTGTGACAGGATGGTAGCGATGCGGCAGCCCAGGTTGCCCTGAGTGCCCGGCGGCCTGGCCCGGTGCTGACCTGACTTTTACTGGCAATGTCTCTTGTTTGTGTGTTTATAATATTAAATTCATGTATATGCAGTGCAATATTTATTATCCATCTGTTCTTTTGATTTGAAGCCTTGAACGAGTCTTCTACAATGCAAGTGCTGTCAAAATGTGTGTATGTGTTTACCTTAATCCACTATTCTGGTAATTGGTAAAACTCTCTTGGTAGTATTCACTGCCTAGAACGCACTTTTTCTGACTCCCAAACTAAAACCTTAGTTATATAATTTTCAACACTCTAGGCTCTTGCAAACAGGTGCCAGTGGTTCTTTAACATTCCATATTTTTTGAAAATGCAGGCAAAATAAAACTTCAAAAATATTCATTTGGAATGTTTAAATGGGAATAATCACAAATATGAACTTAAATCTTGCATCTCTGCTCTGCTGATATTTTACTAGGGTGATGCCCCCAATAACACTGACTAGTGAAACTGCAGGCTTCTTATTCACACTCTATGATCTGATTCTAAAAAGCCTCACTTAAGAATTTAGCCAGTGGCGTAACTAAAAAATTTTCTGGGTTACTACGGTTTTGCATGTTATGTGGGTCTTGTGTAATGTTGGGTCATCCATGAACCTCCACCTTCTGGGTCCCCTGTTTACAGGAAGTTGTCCTGGCTCCCTGTGGTCTACTTCCTCAATAGTTACATCTAGCCTTCAATTTCCATTTCTACTACTCTGGAGCCCCACTAGCCCAAGCTCTCTCCTTACTGAGAGGAATTCAGATTCTCTTCATTTTTGTGGTGTTTGTACTGGCAGCATCAGAAAATATTTGTATTCACATTATTGTAATTAGTAAGCCATTTTTTTACAGTACCCAAAATATTTGCATTCATTTGGCTTTTATTATGTTACAGCAGACACTACCCTGCAGACTTCTAGCTATTGCTGAACTGCAGTTTCCAAGCTGGAAGTTGTAGATTTGTAATAACTGCAGCACTTAGGCTGAACATCCCTGAATCCACTATATGTTATATAGAGCATTGATTTCTTTGTTCAGTAAATATATTCCTAGGGATAACTCCTATTATAATAGCTTTCCTATTAAATAATCTAATAATCTAGAGCCATTCCCAAAATAAAATCCTTTTTTTTACTCAAAGAAGCATTAACATATATTTTTATTTGTAATTGCTATTTCCTTTTTGCCTGTTCATACTGTGTGAGTACCCATTGAGTATTCTTGTGATATGGCACTTTTCCTATATAAATACTGTATCTCAGTATCTCAGGAGAAATAAAAAAAAAACAATGTGTATTTTCTTTCCTAAACAGGCCTAGAGACCCTAATACAAATCATTGTTGACAAATGCTTGTCAAAAAGAACTAGTAAAATCAATACCCAGTACTGGCATTAAAACATATTGTTTATTTACGGATACAGTAAGTTTCTACAGCAGTTTTTCTGTTAGTATTCTGAAGACAGCTGCCCCTTGACTAATACAAAATAAACCTGCAAGGTGTCTTACAAGTATTCAGATGAACAAAAAAAAAAGTTTACAATCACCCCCTTTTCAACATCCTTTGTGGTTGTTAAGGAGAAAAACATTCCTCTCAGCCTTCCTTATTCTTCCGACACCCTTTTAGTTTAGAAGATCTCAAACTACAAGTGAATACATGACATTCGCATTGTCTCTAGTGTACACATTTTACGTTTGATTTATGACATTACTATATAGGTGCTCTTGACAGCTTTCAGATTGAAGCAGAGACAAGAGAGCTTTAAAGTGAGATGGGTTATCTGGGTAAATCTATCAAGGGTTCGTCCTGGGAGAACAAGGAGAGAGGCTTTGTAGAGCCCTGCTGTGTAGCAAGAATCCATGCTGTGCGCATCCCAAACTCCCTGACAGTTATGCTCAGCCTTCACTGTAATAACGAATAAAAGGAAACTCCCTGTAGATTACAGATCTTCCGTGTTTTGACATTGACCTTAATACATAATTTAAGCACAAAGCCTGAGACGTGTGGAACAAGATAAGAAAAGACCAGAACACTGGCAAATAAAGCGATGTTCAATCAGAAATCAGATTTGTTCCTGATCGAGGAGATGTGGGCCTTAAAAGAGTAGACACTGGCGTATAGGGAGACGAGCAGGTAAAATAAAGGGGGAGGGGGTTGGTGAGAGACTCCTGCATAAGGAGCAGTAACTCAAATTTTATGGATAAGGGGCTGTCAAAAAACTATACAATAAAAGTCAATATGCCCCAATGAACATATCCTCAAACAGGTCTGTTACTTGGAAGTGTCAGTTCTGTATATATTGACATGCCTGAAAACAATAACCTTACATGCAAGTGTGAACTCAATAGATAAAACTTATCTGGATTCTAGATTTTATCAGGCATGCATCAATAACATTTAAAACAATGGCATATGATTGTTTTCCAAAATTCTTGAAGGACAAGCAAGGGTAATACATTGGCGGGTGCCAATATTTAAGTCACACCCAGTGTATAAAATCAACTATATAATGGAGTGGTTGCACTACTGACCTTGGTTTGTGTGTGAGCACAGTGCCTCATATGAGCCAAAGGTTCAGACTTCAGTAACTACAATAGCAGTGTTTCATTCTATTATTGGCACATACTGCTAGGTAAAAGTATTTATTATGAAAAGGTTTTTATTTATTTGAAACATATGACCTAGCTTCACTTTCAGTTTGTTAAGTTAATGCTGGCTACAAATAGGTAGGTTGGGCTGTGATGCATTGCCAAATGTTGAATCTGTGGCTAACCTGGTGCACATGTGATTTGCTAAATGGTCTTTACATGCACTGATCCAGTCTTTTGGGCAGAAAGATCAGATCATTAAGAGACGTGGAAGTCAATTCCAATGATAAATGTTATCAGGATGGGATGAATTGAAAACAATAATAACAATTTTGAAAAAGCTCTTAAATGAGCACTGCCTTTGTTACATTACAACAACGAAAAGGGTACCACAGGCTTTTTACTACCCCAGGCAGAAATCTGATTTTGGAAGGGTTAGTTTACAATAATGTGCTTTATTTGCTCTGAAACCTTTGTACAGCTACACTCATCATCAATTCCTACTTGCTTAAAATCACAATATTTTATCTTATTTAGATGTCATTATCAGTGACAATTATGAAAAGGGACCTAAAAGTAACATTTTGAAATGATTGGAATTAGGCACGGAATAAGGAAAAGCCACTCAAAGACGTCACCTTGAACATTAATACTGAACCTACTGCACATTAATAAATGGTCTAAATAACAAACATATCTCAGGAAAGACCTAAAGACTTTAACATGTACAACTCAAATATAATCAGGGGGACAGTTGATCTGTTCGAAACATTTTTCAAGGCAAATAACTAAGTTCAGAAGAGATATTTTTTATTAAAATCATGACATTCTTGCCACTCCCCAAATATTTTCAGAACATTTTATGTTTTATTCATTCTTTTTATTCTTTGTATTTTAACCATTCTATTCCACAAATGTCATTGTCTCATGCACTGTAACCTTAAATCCTTTACCTCCATATGTAATAAAAAACACAATGCTTACCTAGGTGCAGTAACCAATAACAACCAATATGAGGTGAGCAGTAAGTGCTGATTTGTTTCTATGGGTAACTGCAACCTTAGTGCCTTTTATTACATAACCCTACAATAGCACTAAGGCACACAATTTTGTACCATTTACAGAAAACTTGCATTCAGTGCTTAGCTGCACTCTTCAGCTTCTACCATTGGGCACAAGCTATGGGGTATCCAAGGAAATACCCATGTACTACACCAGCCTTCCTCTCATAAACATACAGCTGTTGAATACAGGGCATTCTGGAGAACAGCTAAGCTTAATTCAAAAGTAGAAAAAACATGGCACTTTGCCAAGATTTCTATCTCACAAAACCGTATGTACTTTATGATTTGATCATCCCTATACCTTGTATGATAATTCTTCTGGGCACACATTTTAATCGGTCTTCCATTTTCATTTTAGCACAGTATCACTATTTTATCAAACTTATAGGTGCCCATTCATTAAGTTCGAGTGAAGGAATAGAAGAAAAAATACTTTTTACAATACTGTTTTTTTTGGCTACTTCGACCATCGAATGGGCTACTTCGACCTTCGACTACGACTTTGACTTTGATTTGAACAATTCGAACTAAAAATCGTTCGACTATTCGACCATTCGATAGTCTAAGTACTGTCTCTTTAAGAAAAAACTTCAACCCCCTAGTTCGCCATCTAAAAGCTACCAAAGTCAATGTTAGCCTATGGGGAAAGTCCCCATAGGCTTGCCTATCTTTTTTTGGTCAAAGGATAATCCTTCGATCGAAGGATTAAAATCCTTCGAATCTTTCAATTCGAAGGTTTTAATCTTTCGATCGAACGATTATTCCTTCAATTGATCGATCGAACTATTTACGCAAAATCCTTCGACTTCGATATTCGAAGTTGAAGGATTTTAATTCCCCAGTCGAATATCGAGGGTTAATTAACCCTCGATATTCGACCCCTGATACATTTGCCCCTTAGAGTTATGTAATAAAAACACAAAATTTGACCAATTTTGGCAACTCAAAGCATCCAATGAGCTTGCTTAAATAGCAGACATTGTATTGGTTGATTTGGGTTACCGCATATGGGCAAACTGAGTGATTTTAATAATGGGGGTTATTCTCCTAACTAACTCCTTTAACTAATTCCTTTCTACTCACTCTTAGATTACTGCCCTATCCATTGTACTGGAGAAAATGTCAAAAACAGTTTCTATGCAAAAGTGCCTGTTTTTTTTTTTTTAATACCTTATTCACTATTTTCTGAAAGCTAGAATGGAATATTTCAAATTGTGTTTGCCCTTTAATATTTTACACACAATAATTATTGTGTTCTTGTCTTCTTCAGATGTTGTAAAATGGATTCCAGAATGAGGTTACAACCCCTTGTCCCCATTGGAAACACAAAAAAGTCTTTCTTTAATAGGCATTTCTTAAAGAATTACTATTTCAGTGAAGTATTGCTCTATCTATCCCATTTATCAGCACAGCAAGAAAATACATGTACTTTCTTAATAAAAGCTAATGACCAGGCTACTGACACAAATAGCTGAGCATGGAAGTCGTGCATAGTTTAACTAAAGATTGATCTAAACTCTGGTCGCTAGGTGGCAGGTGGTTATTTAAAGTTGGTAATATGTCAAAGGCAATCACTTTACTATATAAAGCTGGAGAAAGCTATATGAGCAATCCTATGATGATGGATAAAAAGGTCCTCAGTAACATCTAGCAAATATATATATATATATATATATATATATATATATATATATATATATATATATATATATATGGCCTTAGCATTTAAATTTATAGCTCCCCTTAACTCGTCCAATCATTTTTAATAAGGCAAATTACAAAGTACATTTCATTCTAATCCCTATGACATCACTGTGGAATTTTGTCTCACTTTAATTGCAGTCAGAAAATTATAAATCAAACACGAAAAGTACATCAAGTAAATGTTAGCATGAATAATTAACCACTTCACAAATGTCTTTCCAAAATATAAGAAAAGAGAAAGTTAGTACAGATGTAAAACACTTAGCTGGCCACATTGGTGCAGAAACAGCTTAGTTAGCATTTGCATCTATATCCCAAATGTATGGATATTGACCTTTATTTATATAACCACACTGTATATGATGAAAAGAGACATATTTAAAATAAAGTAGCAGCACAATCATGGACACAAACAGCCTCTTGCAGCATAGAGAGTATAAATCACTAAGGGGCACATTTACTATGGGTCGAATATCGAGGGTTAATTAACACTCGATATTCGACCATCGAAGTTAAAGGATTTACCGCAAATTGCTAGGAAAGCCTATTGGGCCCTTCCCCATAGGATAACATTGGTGCTCGGTAGGTTTTAGGTGGCGAAGTAGGTGGTCGAAGTTTTTTTTAAAGAGATAGTACTTCGACTATCGAATGGTCAAATAGTCAAATGATTTTTAGTTCGAATCGTTCGATTCGAAGTCGAAGGTCGAAGTAGTCAATTCGATGGTCGAAGTAGCCAAAAAAAAAAAAGTTTTTTTCTTTCTAATCTTTCACTCGAGCTAAGTAAATGTGCCCCCAAATCACTAAAACTTGGTTCTGAATATTTTTTAATAATTTGGAATTACTTTCAGCTACAATATCCAATCTAATGCCAGGGGACCATTTCCACGATAGTTCATATATGTTATATGTGTATATATAATATATATATATATATATATATATATATATATATATATATATATATGTATAAAACACTGATACTGGGGTCACAATTTGTGCATCCATACTCTGGTAAGAAGTATAAAATAAAGCACAGTGTATGGTGTATGGTGTGTGTTTCTGTATTGTGGAGAAACTAACAGGCAGTTAAAGGAGAAGATAGCCATGCATAGGGCAAGCATAAGGTCTGCTTTAGATCCTGATAGGCAGGGCCGGAACTAGGGGTAGGCAGAGTAGGCACGTGCCTAGGGCGCAAAACTGTAGGGGCGCCAGGCACGCACCTTCTGCCTCTCCTACCCCTAGTCCGGTCCCCTCTCTGGCCGCTTGTGTCAGTTTGCGCATGCACGCTTTCCCTTTTTGCGCTGCCTCATGCGCGCACAACAGATTCTTTTGTGCATGCGCGCACAACAGATTCTTTTGCGCATGCGCGTGCAGGCGTTTTTCTGAGCACACCAGGTTTTCTGCGTGTGCGCTGCTGGGGCGCTCCAATCAGCTGGGCTGCCTAGGGCGTCTGCCCAGGCTGGCCCGGCACTGCTGATAGGCCTACAAAAAGCAAAGAAAAACAACAGGACATCTCACAACAAGTCAGATATTGGTTAGCAGCTAAACATGACTCTTCCCCATTCAGATGCATGCCCATAGACTATATACCAGTACGATCAAGAGGGGGTGATAGGGATAGAGAATTATTGAAACGGGAGGCATTCTGGATACATGATTTAGGATTTTTGGCCCCTAGGTGCCTCAATGGCCAACTGGTTTTACCGTATATACTCGAGTATAAGCCGAGTTTTTCAGCCCCCAAAATATGCTAAAAAACTCTACCTCGGCTTATACTCGGGTCAAGCGCAAAAACGGTCGCCGGCGTCTAAGAATAGTCACCGGCGCCTAAGAATAGTCGCCGGCACCCAAGAATAGTCGCCAGCGTCCAAGAATATTCACCAGCGTCCAAGAATGGTCACCGGCATCCAAAAACGAGACGCCGGCAATGGGAGCAGAAACCCTCAATTTTTTTGATTGAAACTTACCAGAAGCTGCTGCATTTCTCACCCTAGGCTTATACTAGAGTCAATAAGCTTTCCCAGTTTTTGGAGGTAAGATTAGGTACCTCGGCTTATACTCGGGACGGCTTATACTAGTATATACGGTAAGTTGTTTTTTAACATAATGTTGTCCAGATTTCCTAAATATGAATACAATATATACTGATTCACTGGAGCTCAGCTGTAATTATTTTTTTGATTGACTAGAGCACATAACACAGGTTATGAGTGTATCTTTTATTTTACAGGGTGGATGTCACCTACAGATGAACAGAAACTTGGACCTGGGGCTTACCAGATTTAAGGTCTTTCCAAAATTTGGAACACCATGCCATAAGGCTGTAAACCATCAACTGGAACTGTCATAACTTTATATAGATGAATTTAAATAAAAACTGGCCATGTCACTTAACAGTAGTGTCTAGTTTGGCAAAGTGCATATGTCCAATCAATAAGAATTATTCTACACAAGGAAGGTCAGACTGCAGCAGGGACACTGCTATATAAATTATACTTAGTAAATGTTATTCAGCTGTAGAGATAAACAAGATGGTATAGATTGCACTTAACATAATTGTCATGGGGTAGAATTGGGGTCTAAGTGCAAATACATTTTAAAAGCACAGGAATAAAAACTTATTATTTTACTGAAATTTTATTAAAAAAAAAAAAACATACATCCAGTTTGGTGCATTTTCCCCTTATGTACCTCTCATTAATGGTTGACTTTATCACACTGCCTTCACACAAAGGTTTAATTATAAATAAATACAAAATATTATTCCAGGTTTCATTCAAAACAGCTTTTAGATTCATAATTGTTGCCAGTGAAATGCCTTTGAGAAAGTGACACTAAGCTTAGTGTCCCTAAAACTCCCATCTCATCTTTCCCTCTGAAATTCTGCTAATGGGCCTCATTCAACAACTATACAAAATGTAAGTACTTAATGATGAAAACATGCCGGTATATTGTTACCAGTTTCACACTAAATGAAGGCCATGTAAATTTATAAAGGTGCATTTTCCAGCAAGATGATCCCTAAATTAACTGGAACAATGTGTTCCTAGAAAGTTTGCAACTTGATCTTCAGATTGTTTAGCAAAGTAAAAGTAATAACTGAATTAGAAGACGCACAAGTAACAACTGGTTGTATCATATTGTGCACCTGCTGGTCATTTGTTTTCTGCAGTGTGTAAAGGAAATATCATGCCTAAAATGGCATGTGCTGTTCTAGCTAATAGCCTGCTAATATGTAAGAAATGCCAACAAATATTCTGCAATGTTAATCAACTTACTGCTACCTTCAACTATCAAAACAGCTACAATGTAGTGATATCAGATAAGAGTTTGGTAAACAGAATTAATGTAGAAATGTTTTTTTTATGTGTTTTAATGGAACAGGACCTATGTAGCATGCAGAAACTTTATGGTCCAATGAACCTGAAGTCAAGTTCTTAAATTCTGCACAACATTACCTTTGTGCTCTGCTACAAAATATGTAATAAAATCCTCCAAAAATGTAAGGGAATCACCTTAGTTTTACACTGGCACTAAAATTAATGTGCAAGCAAGAAGTAATGTAAAATACTGTACATTTGTTATTACATATAATGCAGTGCTCTATTGTGTCTTGTATATCACTAAGGCAATTTTCTATATCATCTATCACTGAATATTTAGTATGATCTATGCTATTTTAATTTTTAACAAAAGGAAGAAATAGTGGAGGGTCTACTGGCTTACCGCAGCAGAAGTGTGGCCCTGTAGTTAGCTGGCTGGAGGAGAGTAGCTGAAGGCTGGTGGGGGATTGTGGTACGAGCAAATCATCCACAAGTGGTGGCTGAGTGCTTTCCAGTTCAGTGGAATAAAGATACTTTTGGGCAAAATGATTCATTTTGCCATTTTAATTTTACTGTTATTTGCATAAATTGCCACAAAAAACATGCAATCAAAATAGGAAAGAAAATTTATATTTTGGCAGTGATTAACAAAAATGCAAAATGTGAACATTTATAAATCTGCCCCTTTGCATATGTTTACAAAGCATAGATCAGCTTGGTGATAGGGCTTAGCATGCATCAATAGAGAAGCCATCATGAGCACCTTGTGTTGTAGGGAGAAGGCTAAAGAGGAGTCGTTCAGCCAAGGTCTTAACCAAAAAGGCAAATTAAGCACTATTACAGATACAAGAGTGATGTTTTCAAAGAATTCTACAATTTTAGGATTTTACCTTTTAGGTATGGTCTACTGGCTGGCTTCTGCAGGCAGTCTGTCTCAGGACTGAGCTAGCAGGAGTAACTAATAAGTGGAACAGAGTGGCTTAAGGCAGGTCAGGGTAATACGGGCATTTTGTCAGCTCACATTAGCACTTGGGCCAATTCTGGACTTGTACCTTTTAGCTGCCAAACAAGATTTGCTGCTAAGCCTATGTGTACAGCAGAACACTGATTCAATGATTGGTGACAGGTAGAGGGTGCAAACATCATCATGATGAACACTGAAACTAATCAAGGCAGGTAACTGGAAGGGCAGGCCAGGTCTTAACCAAATAGATGGATTATGCACCAGTGGAGCTCAAAAAAGAAAGCCACTAGTTTGGGTCTCTTGTTTCTGTCCCAGTCTGTTTACTGACCGTTCCTAACTAAATTGCTAGTTTTGTTTAGTTAGATTCTTGGCATATTAAAGTAACTGCTCTATTTTCCAACACCATCACTTAAACTGAAAAGCTCTCACACAGATAAAGGGACAGTGACTTATTAAGAAGACTTTCATGCAACCTAATCAGTTTCTCCACACACTTATGTAAAGTACTGAGTTTGGCTGGCAACATGATTCAAAACAAGTCACCATCAAAACATTTTAGGCCACCCATTTTATATTATAGGATGACTGACAACATTGTACAAACATAATGTTGAAACATGCAATTTGGGGTACTCTGACAATGTATTTTTATTATATATTTTTTATATTTTTGATAGAGAAGAGTTAGATGCATTCTCCGCCCTGTAGCAGTAGTGGTTGCTGACCTTTACAGGAGTCTGGCATCTTGATTTAGACTGCCGACTAATCAACCTGCCACAGCCATACATAGAGGTGTGTGACACTTGCAAGATTGCAGGCAAGTACCAGAAAGTTGACTGAAGATGCTGTTAATGAAGCTTCAGAAAAGAGGCTGGTAGTGAGGA
The DNA here is from genome assembly GCF_017654675.1 of Xenopus laevis. Lineage (NCBI taxonomy): Eukaryota > Metazoa > Chordata > Amphibia > Anura > Pipidae > Xenopus > Xenopus laevis. The sequence goes on from NC_054373.1 coordinate 119,776,839, forward strand.
GCCATGGAAGATCTCTCCAAGCTGGATTGCCACCCAAGTACATAAATCGTCAACAAAGTTGATCAAAGAAGACAGGCTGCAAGACCCTTCCTCTTGGAATGAGTACCCAGACAATTGGCAGAGGGGACTCATTATTGGTTTAGAGACAAATAGCCTGGTGGTTGTACAGAAACGGTATCCTTTGTTTCAGTGACCTTGATGCCAAAGAGTTAAAACATTTTCTTTAACATTAAAAGTTTGTATCAATTCATCCAAAACCTGCAAATAAACAAATTCTTGGTAACAAATGTCATATTTTATATGAGAAAGTTTATATGAGAATGGTTTTCATTCTATTGTTCTATAAAAGCCATGACAAACTGGGAAAATGTACTTGTTCTTCAGACCTTTAAGACCATGACATTAAGGGGCAGAGTTATCAAAGTTCAAGGTGAATTTTTGAATGAAAATTTTTTTAATTTCGAACTATTTTTTGTGTACTTTGACTAGAGAATAGTCCAAATTCAGTTTGAATTTGTAAAAAATTCAAATATCGAAATTTATCATGTACTGTCTCTTTAAAAATTCGACTTCAACCCTTTGCCATCTAAACCCTGCCAAATTGCTGTTTTAGCCTATGGGGGACCTCCTAGAACCTATTTGGAGTCAATTGATGGGCTTTGAAAAATCTAAGTTTTTTTGGGAAAAATTTTGAATCAAATTCGATAGAATGCACTATTCCTTCGATTTGAACAATTCGAATTCGGCCGAATACGGACCTATTTGCTCGAAAACGGACCTATTCAACCAAAACAAAAACTTCAACTTAATTTCAGTTGGTCTTTTTGAATTTGAATTTCGAAATTTTTTCAATTAGAAATTCAACCCTTGATAAATATGCCCCTAAGTGCTTTGAATAATTATCCTGCAAAAAGTACTTGGAATTGGCATCCTGAATAGAAACTTTAATTTGGAAACCCACACAGCAAACATATAAATTCCTAGTAGGTAGTGCCCAAATTGGCACCAAACTTAGGACCTCAGCACTGTAAGGTACCTGTCAGGCCTCACCTGTCTAGAGTCCACATGTGAGGAGACGAGGTCCAGCAGGAATGTCACAAGCTGTGGCAGGTAATAGTAGTAAGAAGGAGTAGGCAGAAGAGTAGTCGGAAGGCCGGCCGGGGTCGGTGCAGGCGGAGTTCAGTCGTTATCGGAAAGGCAGGCCGGAGTCGGATGCAGGCAGAGTTCAATCGTAAACGGATAAACAGGCTGGAGTCAGATGCAGGCACAGTTCAGTCGTAAGTCGATATCCAAAGCCGAAGTCAAAACCAGAATCAAAAATAGTCAGGGTTCCAAAAGATACAGGAGCAGGTTTTATCAACAAGCACAGAGCCTTCCCCTGAGCGTCCTTTTAAAGAGGTATTTTGGCGGCAAACGTAATGACGCCTGTGTCCTGCGTCATCACGCCGCACACGTTCCCATTAGCGGACGTTTTTGACGCCCGCGTCCGCTTCAGCGCGTGATGTAAGAATGGCGCACATGCGTCTGCCTCGGCGTGCGTCTTGACGCGCGCACTGAAACTTCAGGCTAAATATCACACAACACTCACTGTATAACTTGTAAAAATATGAAGTAGAATATATATGATTGTGTATGTCTTGTGTATGTCTCTCAAGTTACCTAACATAATAATTAAGAACATTTTTATGATGTATAGAAAAAGAAATAGACCTCTTCCAGTCAGTTATTAAGCTGATATTTTGAAGGAAAGTATATCTAACATATGTGTAATTTCTGGGAGAAAAATCTGAAGGCATAAAACATGGCTTTGGTAGATGCAAAATAACAATCAAAAGTGTTTGCAAAGACAGCTAATATTGGGAAGAGTGTGTGTTATATGGTTTATAGAACCAAATATTACTGACGTTAACCTAGGTAGCTGGATTAAGCAGACAATATTTTTAATATTGCTAATTTATATCTGTTTCATGTGATACACTGCAGACCTGTTGTCTCATCTTCCTGATGCCTTTTGCTCCTGGGAATGGAATGTCTCTTACTTTATGACTCTACTCACATTTCAGTCCTTGGTGTTATACTATGTAACATTAAAATAAGAATGCAATGTATTTTTAAAAGGGAATATAGCACATTTTATGGGGTTGCTTTGCAATAGTACTTTGTTGGAAAATAAAGTCTGCCTCTGCATCACTTTACTTTTTTTTCTAGTTTGGCTGTAAAATTCTTTGTAATGAAATTCCTATCAAGTGATGTGGCGTGTAAACTTTACTATGACTTGTACTTGAATCCCTTTCAGCATTTTGGTAAATTACTCAAAATGAAATATCCATGACATATAAATCCTTATAATAGGCAGCTCTGTGTTTTCCAAACAAATTGGCTGGTAGATGAACCCTAATCCCTAATATAAACCCTAGTATAATACACATGTATATGTACACACACACACACTGTGTGTGTATATATAGATATATATCTATATCTATATATATATCTATATATATATCTATATATATATATATCAAAACAAAAAAGTCCAGACCAATATCGTGAATAAAAAGTATTGCTTTACTCTGCAACGTTTCGAAGCTCCCGCTTCTTTATCAAGCAGTATACATCAAATTGACATCACATCCTATATAAAGGCTATGCCTTAACACACCTCACACGTGAAACAAATCAAATCAAAACTGGTCCTATCAGAATCCTAGAGACATGCAAATCAGGTTACACCCATATTGTATACATCACAATCTAGCAATATAGCTTATTTAACATTATAACGAATATTCCAATGGTCCTATGACAGCATATATCATACTTAAGCATGCATCGATGTATATACAATATTGTAACCACTTATGGTACTAACTAGTTACATTCAGTTACAATGTGTGTTAAAGGCAACATAGTCCCAAATCCCACCCAAAAGACATTACATTATTATATAAAGGCATACAGATCATATTCTCTATTGAGGCCCTTGGGATGCAGCGTTTGTAGAGTATGAATCCAAAACTTCTCCCTTTTCTGGAGTTGTAAGAGTCTGTTGCCCCCCCGACGTGGGGGGGCAACAGACTCTATTACCTGAAATCTCAAGGCTGCTGCTGAGTGTCGTTCATTGTGAAAATGTAGAGGAACCGGTAACTTAAGTACCTCTTTTCTTATTGTGGATTTATGCTGACTGATCCTATCACGGATCGGCTGTATGGTTTCCCCTACATAGGCCAGACCGCAAGGGCATTTCAGTAAATAGACCACGTATTCAGAATCACATGTGAAATGTCCCTGTATCGAAAATCTTTTTCCTGAATAAGGATGCGTAAATGTGTCACTGCGAATGACACTTGAACATTGGTTACATCTACCACAGGGATACATGCCATTACGTAGTGGTGCTAATAACCTCTGTGTATTCTGCTTTGTAGTGCCCAGATCTGCCTTCACTAACCTATCCCTTAAATTGCGGGGACGTTTATATGACAAAAGTGGTGGTTCTAAAAACTCCTGTATATCTGGATAGGCTCGCTTCAATAGGGGCCAATGTTTATGTATCACACGGTGTATCTTGCGTACACAGGGATGATATGTGTGTGTAAACGGTATGCGTTTCTTTTTCCGCGTATCTGGTGACCTCTCCTGAATCACACTATCACGATCTAAACTTTGTATTTGTGTCATTTCATCCTGCAACATATCAGTGGGATACCCTCTCTGTTCGAATTTGGATGTCATTTCTGTCAATCGTATGGGTAATCGCTCTCCTTCACTCACTATCCTTTTCACACGCAGAAGCTGTGACCTGGGGAGAGAGGTAATGTTAGCTCGTGGATGTGCACTCTCAAATCTCAATAAATTATTGCGATCCGTAGGTTTCACAAATAAATCAGTAAATAACCTCTCTCCTTGCCGGTACACTTTGGTATCCAGGAATGTCACACATTCCTCACTATAAGTTAGTGTAAATTTAATAGAAGTGACACAACTATCTAGGTAGTCTTTAAATGACAGGAGGGATTCAACGTCGCCCCCCCATATGACCAACAAATCGTCAATATAGCGCCACCATCTGATGCAATGCTTCTTAAATAAATCATGTGTGTATACAAACTCATTTTCGAATTGGTTCATAAATATGTTGGCATATGTGGGGGCGACGTTAGATCCCATCGCCGTCCCCTGTAGTTGAAGAAAGAAAGTATCCTGGAAGAGAAAATAGTTGCACGTTAGTACCATCGTTAATAACTCCATAAAGAAATCAATTCGTGGCGTGTCATAATGTGAATTTGTTAGTGTGGTACGTATCGCAGTTAACCCCAAACTGTGGGGTATTGACGTATACAGACTGCATACATCGAACGCAGCCAACAAAACCTTATTTTCTCTTAAATTCACAGATTGTAATGAACGTAAGAAATGGGAGGTGTCCTTGACAAACGATTGCCCTAGAGGTACAAAAGGAGCCAATACCTTATCCAAAAAGGTTGCTATAGGAGAAAATATAGAGTTAACTCCAGCTACTATTGGACGACCAGGCGGATATTGCAAATTTTTATGAACCTTTGGTAAGGTATAAAAAACTGGTATACATGGAAATTCCTGTGTCAAATACTCCTTTAGCCCATCGCTCAATATCCCCATTTCTTGGTATCTACTCAGTACTTCATTAATGGCTCTTTCATACATCTTTGTTGGATCACCTGTCAGGCTAACATATGTATTGGTATCATGTAATTGACCCATTATCTCTTGTACATAGTAATCTTTGTCAAGGACCACCAATGCCCCACCTTTGTCTGCAGATTTATACACCACACTTTTATCATCCATTAATGCACTTAATGATATGCGTTCAGCCTTAGTCATGTTGTTAGAAAATCTAAGGGAACGTAACCCTTTAGAGTCCTGTATTAAATGATCAATGTCACGAGAAATAAGGTTAATTACAGTCTCCACTGGATGGAAAGAGGTTGGTGGTAAATATCGACTTTTTTTATGCAATTGAAATTCCTGAGGTGTAAGAGTATTACTTTGTATGGGTATAACCCCCTTCTCAATATCTTTAAACTGCACCTTCAGTCTTAATAACCTATAAAAGCGTTGTAAATCAATATCAAGTGAAAAGGTATCTAGTCGAGTAGAGGGACAAAATGACAATCCTTTCTGTAATACAGAAACCTCAGCCTCAGTCAATACCTTTTTAGAAATGTTGATCACTAACGATTGTGTTTCTTGTATGTCGTCTTGTTTCCTGTTCGGATTGGACGCGTCCTCCCTGCTGCCGCTGCGCCGACCTGTTCTGCGGGCCCTCCGCGCTCCCCGCTGCTCGAGGGAGCGCTGTCCTCTAAAAAAGAGGATCCAGATGAATCCGTGATCCGTTGTGGTGAGGAATCTCCTGAGCCGCTTTGTGCATTAGCCTGACACCTGGGTAGTTGCGCCTCACGCGTCCCTCGTGGTGCAAACGGCTGCGTGCGCTGCTTCCGGAATGAAGTTGAACTCGGGTAACCCGGTATCCACCGGTAAACCCGCCCACTCACGTAGTCATCGGCGTCCCTCAGAAATTTACTCCTCTTACGCTCTTCCGTATCTAGCTTGAACTGTTTAACTGTTTGTTCAATTTGTGCTTTAATAACTTGAAATTCTTCAGGTGTCCCCAGCTGATTGAGTTGTGTCTCAATATTGCGAACCTGTTCCGCCACAGTCACCAATTCTTTCTGTATATATTCAATCGTCAAAGTAATAATGTCCAAAGAACACTTATTCAGTATGCCTTCAAATTTCTTGCAAAACTCCACATTTTCAGAGAATAAGGTTGGGTGTAGATGTACCCTTAGACCCCTTGGGATACGTTTAAGCCGATAGTATTCTGCTAAGGTACAGCCATGTAGTTCCAATGATACTGACCTCTTGGATAGTCGCTCCAAATCACGACTCCATATCCCTGGGTGTGCTGCATGTAGAAACTCCCTTGAGCCCCTCGCCAAGGTTGCTATACTGGCTGCCTCCACTTCCGTATAGGCAAATACATCCGCTTGGGAACTCACATGTGGGTTGGATTGGGACATGAGTAACCACTCGACACTCAATCAATAATATATTCGTACAAACTGGAGTGGAGCGGTGTCCCTGTCGTGGACTTAGTCCATATTCTGGACAAACAATATATCAAAACAAAAAAGTCCAGACCAATATCGTGAATAAAAAGTATTGCTTTACTCTGCAACGTTTCGAAGCTCCCGCTTCTTTATCAAGCAGTATACATCAAATTGACATCACATCCTATATAAAGGCTATGCCTTAACACACCTCACACGTGAAACAAATCAAATCAAAACTGGTCCCATCAGAATCCTAGAGACATGCAAATCAGGTTACACCCATATTGTATACATCACAATCTAGCAATATAGCTTATTTAACATTAATGTTACAAGAAACACAATCGTTAGTGATCAACATTTCTAAAAAGGTATTGACTGAGGCTGAGGTTTCTGTATTACAGAAAGGATTGTCATTTTGTCCCTCTACTCGACTAGATACCTTTTCACTTGATATTGATTTACAACGCTTTTATAGGTTATTAAGACTGAAGGTGCAGTTTAAAGATATTGAGAAGGGGGTTATACCCATACAAAGTAATACTCTTACACCTCAGGAATTTCAATTGCATAAAAAAAGTCGATATTTACCACCAACCTCTTTCCATCCAGTGGAGACTGTAATTAACCTTATTTCTCGTGACATTGATCATTTAATACAGGACTCTAAAGGGTTACGTTCCCTTAGATTTTCTAACAACATGACTAAGGCTGAACGCATATCATTAAGTGCATTAATGGATGATAAAAGTGTGGTGTATAAATCTGCAGACAAAGGTGGGGCATTGGTGGTCCTTGACAAAGATTACTATGTACAAGAGATAATGGGTCAATTACATGATACCAATACATATGTTAGCCTGACAGGTGATCCAACAAAGATGTATGAAAGAGCCATTAATGAAGTACTGAGTAGATACCAAGAAATGGGGATATTGAGCGATGGGCTAAAGGAGTATTTGACACAGGAATTTCCATGTATACCAGTTTTTTATACCTTACCAAAGGTTCATAAAAATTTGCAATATCCGCCTGGTCGTCCAATAGTAGCTGGAGTTAACTCTATATTTTCTCCTATAGCAACCTTTTTGGATAAGGTATTGGCTCCTTTTGTACCTCTAGGGCAATCGTTTGTCAAGGACACCTCCCATTTCTTACGTTCATTACAATCTGTGAATTTAAGAGAAAATAAGGTTTTGTTGGCTGCGTTCGATGTATGCAGTCTGTATACGTCAATACCCCACAGTTTGGGGTTAACTGCGATATGTACCACACTAACAAATTCACATTATGACACGCCACGAATTGATTTCTTTATGGAGTTATTAACGATGGTACTAACGTGCAACTATTTTCTCTTCCAGGATACTTTCTTTCTTCAACTACAGGGGACGGCGATGGGATCTAACGTCGCCCCCACATATGCCAACATATTTATGAACCAATTCGAAAATGAGTTTGTATACACACATGATTTATTTAAGAAGCATTGCATCAGATGGTGGCGCTATATTGACGATTTGTTGGTCATATGGGGGGGCGACGTTGAATCCCTCCTGTCATTTAAAGATTACCTAGATAGTTGTGTCACTTCTATTAAATTTACACTAACTTATAGTGAGGAATGTGTGACATTCCTGGATACCAAAGTGTACCGGCAAGGAGAGAGGTTATTTACTGATTTATTTGTGAAACCTACGGATCGCAATAATTTATTGAGATTTGAGAGTGCACATCCACGAGCTAACATTACCTCTCTCCCCAGGTCACAGCTTCTGCGTGTGAACAGGATAGTGAGTGAAGGAGAGCGATTACCCATACGATTGACAGAAATGACATCCAAATTCGAACAGAGAGGGTATCCCACTGATATGTTGCAGGATGAAATGACACAAATACAAAGTTTAGATCGTGATAGTGTGATTCAGGAGAGGTCACCAGATACGCGGAAAAAGAAACGCATACCGTTTACACACACATATCATCCCTGTGTACGCAAGATACACCGTGTGATACATAAACATTGGCCCCTATTGAAGCGAGCCTATCCAGATATACAGGAGTTTTTAGAACCACCACTTTTGTCATATAAACGTCCCCGCAATTTAAGGGATAGGTTAGTGAAGGCAGATCTGGGCACTACAAAGCAGAATACACAGAGGTTATTAGCACCACTACGTAATGGCATGTATCCCTGTGGTAGATGTAACCAATGTTCAAGTGTCATTCGCAGTGACACATTTACGCATCCTTATTCAGGAAAAAGATTTTCGATACAGGGACATTTCACATGTGATTCTGAATACGTGGTCTATTTACTGAAATGCCCTTGCGGTCTGGCCTATGTAGGGGAAACCATACAGCCGATCCGTGATAGGATCAGTCAGCATAAATCCACAATAAGAAAAGAGGTACTTAAGTTACCGGTTCCTCTACATTTTCACAATGAACGACACTCAGCAGCGGCCTTGAGATTTCAGGTAATAGAGTCTGTTGCCCCCCCACGTCGGGGGGGCAACAGACTCTTACAACTCCAGAAAAGGGAGAAGTTTTGGATTCATACTCTACAAACACTGCATCCCAAGGGCCTCAATAGAGAATATGATCTGTATGCCTTTATATAATAATGTAATGTCTTTTGGGTGGGATTTGGGACTATGTTGCCTTTAACACACATTGTAACTGAATGTAACTAGTTAGTACCATAAGTGGTTACAATATTGTATATACATCGATGCATGCTTAAGTATGATATATGCTGTCATAGGACCATTGGAATATTCGTTATAATGTTAAATAAGCTATATTGCTAGATTGTGATGTATACAATATGGGTGTAACCTGATTTGCATGTCTCTAGGATTCTGATAGGACCAGTTTTGATTTGATTTGTTTCACGTGTGAGGTGTGTTAAGGCATAGCCTTTATATAGGATGTGATGTCAATCTGATGTATACTGCTTGATAAAGAAGCGGGAGCTTCGAAACGTTGCAGAGTAAAGCAATACTTTTTATTCACGATATTGGTCTGGACTTTTTTGTTTTGATATATTGTTTGTCCAGAATATGGACTAAGTCCACAACAGGGACACCGCTCCACTCCAGTTTGTACGAATATATATATATATATATATATATATATATATATATATATATATATATATATATATATATATATATATATATATATATAGATATATATATATATATATATAGATATATATATACATACATACATACATACATACACACACACACACACACACACACACACACAGATAGATGTGCATGTTTATAGAAATAAGCCTGATGTGTGAAGAGAGAAGGGGAAATACATTGGAAAAAACTTTTGTGGAAAAGCAGTGTGTTTTGCTTTTCTATAAAACATGGAAGAGTATAAATAAAATATAGAAGCTAAATATCATAATGAAGGGATTACATATTGGTGATGATAGTCATATGCCCTGTAAAACAAATGAAAATGAATGGAGACAAATTGTCAGTTTCTGTATTTACATGGTCGCAAAGCAATACAGGAGATTACAGTGCTAGGTAAATTATGGAGGAAAAATTTAAAAATTTTTGTTAAAAGGTTCCAGCATAGGCAGAGTACCATTCTTTTAGGATTTGAAGCTGGGTCCTGCAGTTTACCATGCAGGCTGCAAAACCTCTGATCTATGTGAGCCGACAGCTAGGTTTCTGGTTTAAAATTTTGTTATTCCTGATTTTTTCACTCACATGCTCACCCCAGTGGGAGTCTCTGGATTCTTGCACATTAAGAAGTAGAGGCAGGCAAGAAGCTGAGCACCAGGCCCAAGATCAAAGGTGGCTGCTATAGGTAAACAGGCATGCCTAGATTGGAATCCAGTTTCTCTCATTGGGTGTGGGATTGCATTATGTGACAGGCAGTTAGTAAAATTAGTCTAGCAGATATCAATATTTACTTATCAAATAATATGTAGCCTTGAACTTGTGTTCTACTTGTTAATGTAGCAGATAGTAGTGACAGTATAAGTTGATACCCATGCCTTAAAGGACTTGTCAACCCCAAAATAAAAATTTGCCTAATAAAAGAAAACATAATTGTAAGCAACTTTCCAAGATAGATTTATTTAAAATGTACAGTGTTTTCAAAGTTATTTGTAAAAGCATTTGCTATCAAAAGCAGCATTTGCTAAATGCCTGGTTGTTACTTGCAAAAGTCTTGGTTCCCCAGCAAAGTCAGCTGGCTTGTCTTACATTGTATCAACAATCTGAGCCATCAGGGCAGAGAACAGAAAGGTACAAACAGACACTACTTTCAATAGCAATACACATGCAAATAACTTAAAAACCACAGAAATCCCCCCAATCTGTTCCTCTTCTTTGCTGCCTCCTTACCCAGGCTGTGCAGAGGAGCCGGCTCACTGTCCCTCCTTGGTATAGTGATTGACTGCTTGTTGTACTCTGTTGCCATGTGAGACATCAAATGTTTTCTATAATAAGTGTAGTCACTGCAACTATTTCTATATAAGGCCTAATAGTTCTCCATGCTATATTCTACAAGGACTGGGAGCTAAATGTAAGGGATAGGTTCCAGTGGCTTACAATGGCAGGGTCACATGCTCATGCAAAGCTTTATGTGAACTAACATTCAGTGTAGAAGATAGAACAGAATTGTTTTTTTTATTTCAGAATTCACTTTAAATAGATGAGCAAAATTTGAAAATCATTGATGAATTCATGGACTTTGGTCTTGAGATACTTTTTACGCATTCAGTGTGTTTCTATTATGACTGCTATTTTCTCCTTTGGGTCTATTTAGTCATACTGGATGGGATTTTGTGGAGTCTGAAGCATCACATTGAGGACTGACTTAATAAATGCACTGCTGTTCTACTGTACACATTGTATGCCCTGAAGTATAGAAGGCTTGACCAACTGATCATTTAGGGACCAATTTATTAAAACTTGAATTTATTTGGTTAAGGTTGTAAAGGGAAAAACTAAATTTTTTTGTGGGAAAAAAAACTTGAAATATTTACATATTTATTATACCCCAAAGCTGCTAACAATCTGAATCCATAAATACTTCATCTCAAACCTGTGGAGGTCATGTAGAAGTCAATGGTAGATGTCCCTGTTGTTTCTTGATGTCGTGATCTACGCTGGATAGCATGATAAAGTCGGGGTTTTCGTCTGATAATCTGAAAAAGTCTAATTTTTGCAGCAACAATTCAATAAAGTCGAGTTTTCAGTGTGTCAATTGTACAATATGAATTGATGCTCGATTTTTTTTGACGTTTTTCGATACAACTTTTTGGAGAAAAAATAATTGATAAATTAGTTCAATTTGTGGGAGTTTTCATTAAAAACTGAGAGTAATTCAAGTTTTAGTAAATAATCTCCTTAGTGTTAAATTTTGACAGTAATTTTATCCTGATTATGTTGTATTTTCTGCAAATAAGAAAAATGGCAAGCACATCATCTGAATTAAACCTTTTTGATTCACATTTAATGGAGCCATATTGTGTAAAACACAAGAATGTACCAGTGCATTATACGCTTATAAATATAGAAGGATTGTACTTAAAAAAGTAGTGTTTCCAGCTGACGTATTGAAAATTGCTGCAAAGTACTAATCCCCCCAATCTGTTCCACTTCCTGCTGCCTCCTTACCCAGGTTGTAAGGGGGAGCCGGCAGCACTCAGCAAACTGCACAGTATGATAGTAACCAATCAGAAGCTAGGCTGACCTGATAGGGAACTGAAGCCTATCATTGCTTGTGGTACTGCAGGGCTGTGATTGACTACCCCCCCCACTATGCCTCTGGCAGGGACCATTAAGATACACCAACCACTCATTTGAAACATGGACAGGGGCCATAGCAGATCTATAGTAAGGTCTAATAAGGGGCCATTTTTTGCCCAAAGTAAAACCAGCACCTGAGGGTGTTTTATTGCCTACAAGATGTGTGATATACTATACAGGAATGTCTCATTTTAATTTTAATGTCCCAGTAGTTGATAAGTTGATAGTTGTAAGTTTGAAAAATTGAAGGGTTTTTTTGGAAAAACTTCTAATCGAATTCGATCGAAAAATTGAAGGTTTTTTTTGGAAAAACTTTGAATCGAATTCGATCGAAAACTCACCTATTCGCCCAAAAAAACCTTCAATTAAATTTTGGTTGGTCTTTTTGAATTCGAATATCAAAGTTTTTCAAATTCAAAATTCGACCCTTGATAAATCTGCCCCTCTGTGTTGTGAATCAACTGAATGCAGACCCATTCCATCATGGTTTGTGTCTAATCTAGGGTTGCACTGAATCAAGTGTTCGGTCCAGAATTTGGATGGGATTCCGTCTTTTGTAGTAGGTTTTGGATTCGCTCGAATTCAAGTACACGGCCAAGCCGAATCGTTAAAATCATGAGACTTTTGTCATATGAACAAAGAAACGGTGTTATTTTTCCATACATGCAGTGTGTCTTATACCAAAATAGTGTATTCAGTGCATTCCTAGTCCATTCCAGGCACAACGCTAGCCTAATGCAGTAGCCTAACTCCTTTCCACCTGCTTATCTTCATAGAAGTGTAGCAAATAATGATCACAGCATAGGCAAGGGCACAATTTAGTATGCACTGGATACTTTAGGAGCAGTTCACTAACATAAATGCATGTATAGCAATTGATCAGATTTCATGTGAATAGTGCCTCACCCTCTCTATTGTTGTGATATGGCAGAGCCTACAGGGCAATACATAATACTTCAAACATGCTTTCCACATATACCACATTATATATACAGCAGTTGCAGTGGCAGTGAACCTATTTCAGCTTTGTTCAGTCACTTGGAATGCATACTGCAGCTGCAACTTTATTGTACATTCCCCCCCGTCTCCATTTGTTCAACACTGGAGTTGATTTCTTCACAGATTTACACCAAAATACATAGTGCCCTGTTGTAAATCCACAGGAAAATGACATCTAAGTACATCAGCAACACAGCTGGCACTTGGCTTATTATACATGACAAGTTTCCACGTTCGAATGGGTGCTTTAACTCTTTTGTGGTGAGTCAATCCACAGCATAATATATATAGTCCAGCAGAGTCACACACCAAAATGTAAAAGCTAAACCATAGCATTTACTATTGCATCATAAATATATATGCAAAAAATGTTTGATAAATACTCATCTGCATAGAGATAATATCATGATGTTTTGGGGTCTAACCAAACTCTTGTTAAAGTGTATCTCCATTAAATTTAACAAGCACAGAATCAAAAGGTATTTCTAAGTCCCACGCATCTACAGTACATGCATACTGTGGTGACTGGAGCCATATTGTTAATTGGCAAAATACTTGACTCCCAATATTTATTGACTCATCAGACAAACACCTAAGCTGGCATCCTATAATGGCATACAATAAATTAGATACAATTTTTAATATATAGTTAAACACAACAGTAAGTCTAAACCAGGACCAAAATGGTAATGTATCAATTGGATTAGCCAACAAACAAATTCAAGTCAAAATCCTTGTTAAATCCCTTAGGATTTAATGACTTTTATCTATATTTCCATTGTACTTCAGCTTTTTTTAAAATCATAATCCTGTCGCCTCCTCTCCGATAAATATGTCAAATGACCCTGAACCTCAAATATTCAGCAGTATGACCCTTTTCAAGGCAATGTTTAGAGGTACAGAATTAGGAGTATTTACTGAAGATCTATGTTGGGAGAACCTGTCCGTAATTTTGTTGTATAGTCTCACCTATGTAAATCAGGTTACATGGACATGCTAATATGTATACGATAAAATTGGTTCACAACAAATTTTTTTTATGGGTAAGATTTTTCGCTGGCGAATTTTCACCACAGTTTTATGAATTTATTTGCTGGCGGGGAAACATGGAAATTCACAGCAAATTGGTGCCTATCGAATTTATTCGCTCCTCACTAGACAGGATTACAAAAAGTGTCTTCCGTCAGCAAATCGCCATTGTGCACAACCTCTACAGCATAAAATGCCATCTGTGGGAGGACCAAAAAAGGTGTGTTGTCTGGTAGGTAGTTCTCCTTGAGAAAGACACTATGGGGCCAATTTAATAACATTCAAATTTCAATTTCTATTTTTTTCACAAATCAAATTTGTTTCTCAAAAAATTTGTGTTTTTTTTATTTCTCTAAAACTCTAAAAATGCAATATTTGTAAAGCGTTCAAACTATGAAAAACTCTAATACAAAACTTTGGCAAGTAAAAGACATTGAGGTCCTTTAGAAGTCAGTGGTAAAGCTAGGCTGATCCATTTTTAGGCATTCAGACTTTTAGAGGTTTTTGGATTTTTTTTCACTAGCAATTCTCTGAAAAACTCTAATTTTAAGATATTTTTGCATCTTTTAGTACATTGTTCAGCATCTTTTTTTTTTGACTTTCCAGATTTGGATCTTTTAAAATGAGAATGTTGATGAATGGGCCTCCAAGCATTGGTTCAAAGTGGTGCCACATTTATATAAAATAATCCATTTAGGCAAAATTTATTATATTGCCCTTCACCACGTCCCATAACAAAGTATGTGAAATGACTGTGACAGACACCAGCAATGACAGGTCCCCTATCCTTTTTAGAATCAACCTTAATGTTACATTGTAATGCACTGCTATTATTGCACATTTTTATTCCACAATAGAACTTTCTTTGTACTCCCACACTCAGGCCTGGACTGTACACTCTGTTCGTTCCTTGCAAATGCCGCTCCTGTTATGGTTAAGTGGGGCGGGGAAGCCAAGAGCCGCCAAATGGGAGCCAAATCCAAATGGGAGCCAAAGCTGCTGAAAGGAGCTAAAGAAGAAGCTGCAGAGGAGAACGAAGAAGCTACTGTCACCTAGGAGGGAGAAGACCACCTATGACCAGCCTATGATTAAGGGATGTTCCCGAAACGCGTTAGGAGTCTTATGCACTCCAGCCACCTAATTTTTTCAATGGTTATTTATTCAAATAAACACTTACTTTTACTTCAAGGCGTGTGCCATCTTTTTTCTGATGAAGTAGACCACCTGTAAAAGGTAAGTTTCAACTGAACACCATTGGCCTTTTTTACTTTTTTTAAATCCCTGGCAACAATTTTTTTAAACTTTTATGGGGAGAGAGCCCTGACCAATGTTTTTTTCTCCACTTTAATGGGGAGACCCTGGCTGCCAAGGGTTTTTAACTTCAGGGCTGGCCACCAA
This sequence comes from Xenopus laevis, assembly GCF_017654675.1. Taxonomy (NCBI): domain Eukaryota; kingdom Metazoa; phylum Chordata; class Amphibia; order Anura; family Pipidae; genus Xenopus; species Xenopus laevis. The sequence goes on from NC_054373.1 coordinate 119,792,152, forward strand.
TGTTTTTTTTTAACTTTGGGGAGCTAGCCCCAATGTTTTTTTTTTGTTTTATGGGGGGGGGGTGACCACCAATGTTTTTAACTTGAATGGGGAGTCCTGGCCACCAATGTTGCATGTTTTTGCCAGGGCTGTTTTTACTCCCAGTCCAACCCTGCTCCCATTGGTTTGGAGTGGATATTTTCAGTGGCCCTAGACCATATTCCTTAGTTGTCCCTTTAAAGAGCTCAGACTTCTGCATGTACATGATGTTCTAGAAAGAACATGTATTGGATGGCCAAACTGCTTCTTATCCTTTGTAGACAGGGATGTCTCTTCTGTGTTACATGGCAGGTATTGGTTGGCATGAAAGTAAAGCAGTTATGGGTTGATCAGTGGCTCCAGGTGGGTAAAAATGCACATCATGAGTACAGTTGTGGGTTGGCTAATATGGGCTCATTCAATTAGATCCAATCCAGGTGTGTTATAAACTTACTTTGTTATAGGTATAATAACATTTTCAAACAAGGTCTCTTATGTCTTCTTTGTGATCTTTTTAAGGAAAGGTCTAGGTATAAAAAAAATTGTTGAAAATATTTTATACTGCCAATTTTTGAAGGTGAGGTTTTGTTTATCACGTGGTAATTTCAGGTTATATTTTCTATGTTCTTGAGTCACATTCATTTGAGCAGCGACAGCAAAATGTGTTACTGAGAAATGCCTTAAAGGGATTATGGCAGAAAAACACAAATTGACACAATGGTGGCCTTGTAATAATATCTCATAGTCTAGTCCTGCAATTAATAGCATGCTTGTTTACATCTATGTTTAGTCATTTGTTCATAGCCTCTTGATAATGATGTACAAGTTGTCACAGCAGAAACCCCTTGGGCACAGAACAGTTCTACAATTCACGGCAACCCTTCTCCAGCTACCATGGTGTTAAATATATTAACAGCGTGACAGTTGATGTATGATTAAATAAAAAAGAACTTTAAAAGAGAATAAGAAAACAACCACCTTCAAGCTAATAATTGTGAAGCAGATGGACAGACTAAATTCCAATTTTGAGTCTCAGCTATTCTCATTACCTCACATCTGATGAGCGCTTGCCTGCAATTCTAAAGAAAAAGAAATAAATAACGTGTTTTCAGAGTGCATATCTGAGTCAGTATGGATTTAAATTATATTCTATCTAGTAAGAGACTGTGACATGTGTGGCTTCAGGCAGTTGACCTTTTCAACTTGATCCCCTGACAAAATATACACCCCAAACTGTCTAAATTTAAAGACATCTGCTAATATAATTTTTTGTATTCAACTGTAATGGGACAATACAATAAAAAGTGTGCCAGACAGCATGAGTGTTAGAGAAATCCAACACACTGAAAACTCCTTCATATGTTATATTCATTATCTTGTCATGAAAACATATAGGCAATAACTCTGCTTTATTAAAGATAACTAGCATTCACCTTTCAACTGTTCAAATTATAATTTGACACTAATCCATTGTACATTAGTAGAGAAATAAATGTATAGCTTCATTGTCAAATGTTGCTGCAATGATTTACCACAATGAAAAGTGATTATTCTCTTTATTTGGGGTTAATAATGTGTGAGGTAGGCGGGTATTTTAAAAAAGCAGAGTATTTTAATTAGAAGTAGATTTTGCTACAAGTATGTTGTATATTGAAAACTAAGGACAAAGTTGCAGTGATTGAAACCTGGTCATGCCCTCAGGGATCATTCTTTATAATTATGTTATTCTAAATATATTTATATGAAGAGCTATGGCAAGATTTCTAAAAGAGATGCACCTTTGCCTTTAATCTAATGTTATGTATAGCATCTAAAATGTGGGGTCTGTATGTCACTGCATAGTTTATTTGGGCTCCCTCCTTTTCTGGTACGAGTCCTTTACCAAGACTCATACATGTGCATAGGTGCTACTCTATGTTAGGCAAAGCTGCAAAGGAATATGGGAGGACATATCATTTGGGTGGTAATCAGATGTGAAAAGAGACACAGAAGATTCTATAGGTAAAAGGCACAGCAACCCGCCACAACTAATACAAGAGTTATGGAACTTTTTGATGGGTCAGAGGGGGAAAGGGTGGCAAATATTAGATGCCACTTAAACCTGCAGTGAGTTTTGCAGAGCCAAATAGAGGCAGCGCAGAAGACACATATATTCTACTGATCATTTGCTGGGCACATTCCAAATAGCTAGCTTCTTCGGTCAGAAAAATGAGCCATTTATGTATTCAACATATTTGCAGAGGAAGTTTATTTCATGATTCAGTGTCTCTGCAGATTCTTGCATTTGCCCTGGAAATGTCAAAGGTGTGACAGTTGTCTCACAGTAAATAAGGCAGGCAACTTACCTGTCATATGTCTGCCTTGTATGGCGTGTTTAATAGAGATGGACGGGACAGGAGCAAAAATAGAATTTTTGATGGTCAGAATGCAAATTATTGGTTCTATATAGGAGGCTGAAAAGCAGTTAGCTAATATTTCCACTTTGACTACTTTTGTTTATGAGCAGATTAAAATAAATCTTCGGCTACGGCTGTTTCACCTGTTCCAAAATACTATTGTTACTTTTGTTAATAGCTTCTAAGAACTTTCACTCCGGCTTCCTGTAATTTAGCAGGTGACAGAGCTGAAACTGCAATAGCAATACAGAATGGTAACGTTTAGAGGACAATTTAATAAACCTTGATTTTTTTCTGGCTGAGGTTTTTAGGGGGAAAACTTGAATTTTTAGAGATGTATCATGCCCCAAAGATGCTAAAAATCTCAATTCAAAAATACACCATCTCAAACCTGTCAAGGTCATGTAGAAGTCAGTGGCAGATGACCCTGAAGTTGTTTCTTGACATTGTGATCTGCGCTGGATAATCCTAAAAATTTTGATTTTTCGTTCCATAATCCAAAAAAGTAGAGTTTTTGCAGCGGAAACTCAATGAAATTGAGTTTTCAGAGCATCAATCAACAAAATGACACTTAATTTTGTTATGACATTTTGTTGCTCCAATTTTTTGGAGAAAATGATTGATAAATGAGTTAAAATCGTGAGTTTGGTCAGATTAGTATTATTATAAAAAAATTTGATTTTATTACCATTTATAATATAGACAACTTTATGAAATTATATGACAGTAACAAATATAAACCAATACATTTTGCTAGTCTGCTAACACTCACTCAGGGCTGCTTTAATTTTCTCCGATGTCAGTAGGCAGAATTAGCAAAAAATTCTTGGGTGACTTGGATGACCTCAGTGCATTTCCTGTTATCTGAAAATCTATAGTCCAGGGTAAACGTATGTGCAGAGAAAAATTTACAAGCTCTGAGCATGCTCAATTTCTATGCCTTTTTACTTTCAAGCAGTGGTCCGCTGGTCATATGACCTGCTGTGCTTCACTGTTTACTCTATTTGTCCTGCTGCCCTGCCTCCTATAACTCCAAAACATTGAGTCTTATTGCCTTGAGATGTGTTGAATTGAGATCTCCACTTCTCATTGATCTTCTCGATGTACTTAATGATGTGATTGGGTCAAATGATGGGTTACAGTGGTGCATGTGATTATGCCAGAGTAGCAGGGAGAAATGACATAAGCCGTGATGCCTGCTTACTCTGTTGATTTAAGCACAGTATGTGATGCAAGTGTGATAAAATTAAGAATAGTGGAAGCTAAATTTTGTAACATTTTAGGGTAGGAACATCACAGCTATGATTGGGCAGTAGGTTGATTGCATATGTTTGATTCTTTGAAAGCACTGAGCACAATTAGAAGGGGTCTCTTGGTTGCTTTCCTTTCCCTCTTTAGTGTTGAAGCTGTAAGACTTCATCACCCTGAAATATAAATAAAATTTGTATGGATAGATCAAATAAATTAAGGTGTGTTTTAAATTTACATGTTGACTCTGCATGGAATTTAGGGACTGTGAATGAAATACAAAAGATTCATAAAAATAAAGTAATAGTACTAAAAGAATAAAATATAACTTGATGTTTCATTTTTGCTCATCACCTTAATCCTCATCATCTAAATCAGAACAGGTATATATATATACATATTGCATTAAATTCTATAATTCTGGCATTTTATACCTAATATTAAGGCACTGTCTATGTCTGGTTATTTTGTTCTTTTTAATCCTTTTCTCTTCCTAATTAAAAAAAATTTTTGAGACAAGTCTGGAGCTGTTTTTGGGATCAATGATTGCTCCACATTTTTCAAAACAAAACCCGCCACTAATGTTTTCCCATGAAGAATATGAAGCAGGTATTTTGTCCCAGAAACACTGTATTTTTGTTGTACTAATTTTTATTTTCTCCCTGTTAACTATATCTTTAAATATAATATCGTAAAAATGGTGATGTTGGAAGTGTAATATATTATGGTCTGCGCTGTTCCTAATAAGTGGTGCCAATATTTCTTTATCAGTGAGTAAACTTTTGAGTAAACTTGTTATATGTAACTTGCCCTCTTGTTGGGGGGTCATGAATTATGGTTGTATAGATTTGCCTTAAGCATAGATTAGGAAGCATTTATTCATATTATAGTGATGCCATTATATTAACCAGTCTTGAGGGGTGTAATGCAAAACATTTCCCTTAAAAAAATTGATGTCTAGTCCAAATATTGTAAACTATAAACAGAAATAACAGAATAAAAATATTTTAAAATCAAGTGTAATTGAAGAATGGAAAATATATCTAAGATATACTTTGTGTTCATGGCAAAGTCAAAATTTGGTTCCATTAGTCTATTATTGTCACTCCCATCATTATTTACTGAAAAACAGAACACAATGGATGTAGCTAATTTACATATGAATGCCTTCTTTGCCACATTTTGCCACAGAGTATTGAGAAACATATTAAACTCTATGATGTCTGGAGGAAAAATACTGGAGAATTTGGGAAACACAAGGAATATAGTTGATGCTTGCACAAATTAGGTGTAGAAAATGTGGTTAAATCATTTTCAAGTATTTAGAAATAGATTCATGTACTGATAATCCGCTTTGGCATCTCCTTGATGTTCAGTGATTGTGTAGACTTGGTCAACAGTCACTTGTGAAAAGAGGAAGACCATAAAAAAGAGGTATATATCATTTTATTTATTTTCTTTAAAAAATATCTTGAAGTGATTTATAAAACAGGGTCTTATAATTTCATCAACAACAAAATCTTTTCTCCAGGAAGACAGTCATATTGTCATCATATTTAATATAATTCATAAGGATAAGTTTATTTATTTTTTGCTTCTATGCAGTTATAGTAATACACAACTTTTATTCAACCTAAGGATTAAGTAAACATCCACCTCAAAAAAGTTTTCTCACTTTTTTGATAAGGTACTTTTGTTATCATTGTATTAATAATCTCAGAGATGCTGTGGAAGACTGTACTAAGCTGTTGCCATGTCAATTACACAGAGCTATATTTTTATGCTCATTATTATTCTTGGATGTCCCAATTTACATCTAAATGTACTGACTAATTTTGATCCAATCATGTCAAAAATGATAGGTAATGTGTGGGAGGAGATGACAGTCCTACCGCCAGGAATTGCCAGAATGAGAATTCCTCGGGGCAATGATTTAATGCCCAGCTCAAGCACTGCTGTCAGAATGGAAGGCCAAATTATGACACATTATGCTGTACTATGGACTCACACATACAATACATATGAAAAAAATGACTGAGATTGGAATTATTAAACTGTGCTTTAACCCCCGCTACAATTCTCTCTGTCTTTTTCTTTTTTTTATGGCTTACTGCATTTGTTCATAGACACTAATCTTACAAAAATTTCTTCTATAGCAGCCCACATTTCTTTTCTGAGCATGAGAGGGTGATTAAAGTGGGAAGAGGAATAATGTCACTTGATGTATATTTCGTCTTGGGTCTTTCAATCATTTACAGGTTTTTCTTTTTAAACAAACTACATGTCAGCTCACACTTAGCCGAGGTGAAGGTTATATTTATTCTCTTCCTTCTTTTTCCAGTACTAATTCATTATTCTCTTTTCTACTCAAGCAAATACTCTATTACAAGAGGAAACTGAAAGTGTAACCTTCAGCCATCCGAGAATTAATTTACATATTGGATGGCTATACCTAATTACAAAGTAACATTATGTTTTCTAGCTTCGGGGACTTTGTCTGTCAAATATAAAATTTTTGGCATATGGAAATCTTCATGTATGTATGATGATATTTTACTGTATGTTATTACTTGACAAATAATTGACTAGAAAGTCATAGTTACATTGATTGTGCTCTCCATGCGGATGGAAAAAAACTAATGTTACAAATACAAATAAACAGAATCTTTATTTTGATTTTTATTAAGCTATTAGTTTTCAATAAATATTTACTGTATGCTAATTGTTAAGTTTTTAGTTAGAAAATTAGAACAAAAGTTAAACAATACAAGGCAAAACCCAGTAAACAATAAGATAAAAAATAAACTAAATAATAATAAAAAAAATGATGGTAGGGTTTCAAATCATGTTAAAAGGGTGGTTTTTCTTAACTATTTACTTTGCTCCATTGAAACAAAGGTTTTCTGATACAAAAAAACATTTAAAATTGACAAAGTCCTTCTTAACCTCTGGTACAATAGTATTTTACATTTTATTTATCATAGTAGTCTATTTGACAATATAATATCTCTTAACCATTAACTTATTTACTTTATTTTCTAATTAGTTTATTCTAACAAATATTCTCTCACTAGTTTTGAGAAAGCTCAGTCTTTCACAGTCTTTTAGAAATGAATGTTGTCACTTTGAAATTCAGTATGATTTCGTGATTTAAGGGTTTTTATTTCCATTCAACCACTATTTTCTATGAGCATATAATTTTATAAAAATTACTTCCATTAGGAATCTAGAAGTGAGTTGTTTCTTTGCTAAATGATCTTATCTTATTTACTCTGCTAATATTATATTATATTATATTATGTGCTTAAAATCCTGAAGTTATATAAAAGGCGGGTTTTAAACTGAATTTTGAACCCTGTTGTCTCACTAGTTGTTATGTTATGAAGATAGCTAAATTTAAACCCTATAGGAGAATTATATATGTTGGTACATTGTGTAATGTTTTCACAATTAAAGTAAATATCATGTTATGTTTAATACAGTCTTGTAGTATTAAAAATAACACTTGATTTTCAGACAAAAATGAAAACTTTGCAAGAAACCCTATTACTCAGCAAGTCCAGTTGTTTTTAGATTTACCTATACTAGATATACCATGACCTGGATGAATGAAAATCTTCATAGTCATACAGCCTCTTGCAAGGGTTTCTCTGGTTTCCGCACACATGCTAAAATATGGATGACAGTTAATTGGCTTCTAATAAAAGTCATTATAGTGTGTGTATGTAAGCTCCACTGCTCCAATGATATATTTTAAGCAAAAAAAGTATATTACTGTTATATAAACAATGGATTATATTTTTCTATTTTATTTTCCCTGATTAAACTCTCATTGTCAGTTCATTCAAACTTTTAACTTAAATAATAGTTGAGTGCCTAAATTAAAAATCTGTTGAGTACTATGTGATTCTGTTTTCATATGTATTTTATATATATATATATATATATATATATATATATATATATATATATATATATATATATATATTTGTTTATATGTATTACAACCAGAATCAAGCATAATAAATTGGTTTGAACTTAAATGTGCATTTGGAATTAATTATGCTAACATAACCCATGTAGCCCTTGGGCATGATATTGTTAAATAAGAACTTCACAAGGTCTCTACATTGAAAAATATAGGGCATTACAGTGTTAAAATACATATGAAAATGAATTAAAGATTTCATTATAAGTTCTGACAATGAAAAAACTATGCCAAACTAGACAAAAAGATGTAATTAAAACATTTTGAAAGATCCACAAGTAGAATAAAAATCTTACACTTCAAAATAATTGTTGTGTAGCATTTTATAGGTTTTTCACATTTCTATGTTAATGTAAATTTCATTAGCCAAATCATGTTCATAAGGTTAAGTAAATATAGGTATAATTCTTAAATCTTAATTTATGAAGGATGAAGGGAAGAGGGGTCTTAAAGTCAGGTAGTTATGTTAAGGCAGAGTGCAAGGGAGAAAATAATATAACAAACTATAAGATAAGATGACTGGATTTGCTAATTTTATTGTGTCTTTAGACTTAATCCAAACATGTTTCCATCTTTGACTATATTTTAAGGATTTGTAAGGTTTTTATGATCACAATCCATTATTGCTTGTGACCTATAACACCCAAATCTCTAATATAACATAATAAGATAACTGGGACCAGTATTATCAAAAATAAATAAAACTTTTCATTAGTTGCACAGATATCCCAGCTAAATGTAACATGGCAAGGCATAAAAGAACTATAACTTAGTATATTAATAGTACAAATATACTTGCTGGTTACCTGACTCAGTGGAACTGGAGACAGTAGCTTCTCTAATATCATTTGCACGTATAAATATAATTATCAAATATCCCTGACAAAATACACCCACCATTTCTAGTATTACTTATTGTTGAAAAAAACTGACATTTGAAACAGATGGAATTCATTGCAGTGTATGTTGGTGTTCTAAGTGTTTCCTTTCTGAATTTATATGAGAAAAAAATAAATAGATTTACTCCAATATGTTCCTGTTAAAATTAGAATTTCAGGTCATGCAGAAACTTTCATTATTTGTATACATTCAAAAACAAAGAGAAGCCTGCAAATTACTCTGAGGCCTTTCTTAGTTGAAAAAAGATATTTCAGTGTACTTATAATTGTTCCATTGTTTTTAATTTTTTTAGAACTTAAGAAAATGTTCCATTAGTGAAAGAACTTAAAAATAGTTTTTGTTATTCAGTCTTGCATCAAAATAAGTTTACATAAATTTATTTTTTTATCCCATTTTATACATTTAGTAATACTTATATTTAAAAAAGAAGAGGGATCAAATACCCATTTTATACATTTAGTAATACTTATATTTAAAAAAGAAGAGGGATCAAATGTTACTTTGTTATTTAAAATAAAATAAATCTTTGAAGGCTGGTCTTTGTAAAATGAATTTGCTCATTATAAGGCTTCAAATCAATTCAGATTGCCAGTTACTGTATATATTAGCCATGGAGTGTTTAAAAATAGTATATGTCTACAGGTCCCAACTATGTATAAATAATACAACCATGTATGAAGATAGAGGGCAGTTGAGGTTAGTACCAGCTTGAAAAAAATTAACAGGCTGAAAATGCAGCACATTTGAGGTCATGCAGTATGCAGGTAGCAGGAACTGGGATTGTAAACAGTATATTTGTAAATATAGAATCTTTCCATTAAACCCCATGAATGCCTTATGGATGGAACGTGTTTGCTTTGGTTTTAAATTGCATCAAAGAGGTGTCTTGTAAGGCAAGCATAAAGCCCAGGGGAAGAAAACTTCTAAACCATTAGTTTATCTGAAGCAGCTGAACATTCTAGGAGTGGCGACAGTAATGAATTGCTTGTAGTTCCAAACAATCTTTGTATTAAAAAGACCTGTCATCATTTCCCCATAAAGTGACAACCTCCCCTGTAGCTGTATATTTATTTTTGTTTATCAGTATGAAATGAGGGGTAGTAGTTGTTGATATCATACAAACAAAAATAACTCCTTCAGTAAAACTATAAATGCTTCATATGTTGCAGTGAACATCATAATGTATGCAGTAAACTTTCAAAGAAAACGAATTTTAGCAGCAAAAATAGCTTTTCTTTTTTATATTAAAAATATTTTAAATATTTTAAATTTAAATGTGGCACATTTATAATACTAATATAACAAAACTACAATATTATTCTTCATTTCTTACCTCATCAGTTTCTTTCTATCTGCAGTACTAGTATTTTCTGGAGTTTTTCTTGAAGGCTTTTATACAAGAATTTAGAGAGGTTTTTCTCAAGTTTTTTGTGCACCAGACTTGGAAGCCCTTTAGTTTTAGGAATATTATATGCTTATAGCTTCAGGAGAAGCCAAAATAAACCTAGCTGTGACCTGGATGAAAATGACAACTGCATTTAAAACTAATGCCATTAATTTAAGAGATATTCTGAATACATTTTCTAATAGTAATAATGTTCTAATTAACACACCACAAAAAACTGTTTGACTACAGAAATCTAAAACCATATTTTATATCGAATAAAAAGCATCCAGAGACCCAGATGCATGCAAAAAGAGCACTAATAAATTAGCATGGAAAGGGATAAGCTTTGTATCAGTTCCCAACAGGAAACACAGATAAATGTTAAAACAGGAGCTAGACTGGGGATGAAACTGTTAACTCCTTAAACCAAATGCTGGGTCTGAAATGTCCCAGATATTCCTTTTATACTGTTATTTTCAGGAAGAACCCATATATTTTTACAAAATGCTTATGGAAAGTCTGTAAAAAATATGGTCAAATCAGTTTCATCAACAATTTGCAATTTGTAACTGACAGTAGTATTTTATATTAAATAAAATCAGTTATAATTTGCAAATGGATGGTGTATTTTTTGAATTCATATTTTTAAGACATGGGTTAAAATAAAGGTTTCATCAATAATGTTATGTCAATAGTTATCAGGTACTTCATCTATGCAATGATAAGAGACGTTTTTTAGAATGAAAGCTAAAATTATAATCTGTCTGCCTTCCTATATGAATATCAGGATCAGTATGGTCAGTATTTATAATCTATGGGGCAGATTTACTAAGGGTCGAATTTTGAGGGTTAAAAAACCCTCAAATTCGACCATCGAAGAAAAATCCTTCGAAATTGAATATCGAATTTGGATTTACCGCAAATACTTAGATCGAATGAGCTAAAGCGATCGATCGAAGGATTTTTATTCGACCACAAAAAACTTAGAAAAGTGCTGGGGAAGGTCCCCATAGGCTAACATTGAACCGCGGTAGGTTTAAAGTGGCGAAGTATGTAGTCAAAGTATTTTTTAATGAGACAGTACTTCGATTATTGAATGGTCGAATCGTCGAATGATTTTCACTTCGAAACGTTCGAATCATTCGATTCGATCGAATTCAATCAAATTGTATGATGATATATTAAGGGGCATATTTATCAAAGGTCGAAGTTAAAAAAAACTTCGAACTTCGAATTCAAAAAGACCAATCAAATGGAGGTTTTTTGGGGTCGAATTTGGCCTACTTTGAATCGTATGATCGACCTTTGAATCGTACGATCGTACATTGATTCAAATTTTTTTTTAACTTCGACCTTCAATCTCCCAAACTCCCCCAATTGCCTCCATACAGGTTGTAGGAGGTCCCCAATAGGCTAAAACAGCACATCGTCAGTTTTTAGGTGGCGAATGGTCAAAGTTGAAGTTTTAAAGAGACAGTACTTCAAAAAAAATTCGACCTTAGAATTTTGAAGTTTTTTCAAATTTGACCAAAGTATGACTATTCCCTATTCAAAGTAAACAAAAAATAGCTAGAAATTCTACATTTTTCACTTCGAAACTTCACCTCGACCTTTGATAAATCTGCCCCTAAATGTATGATGATATATTAAACTTTTCATTTTCACAATAGTTCCCCTTTAAAAAGCCTTTATTAGTGCTTTAGAGCATTACAGCAATGTTCCAGGCCTTGTAGCCTTTTATCAAGCTCAATAAAAGGCCTCATGCCATGAAACGTTGCTGTAATGCCCTAAAGCACTAATAAAGGATTTTTAAATAAGAAAAAAATCCTTGGTGCTGTTCTAATGTTCCTACAACCTTCTGTTGTACAGCACTGTGGAATATGTTCATTTTAAAGATGTAACAGAAATAAAACTAATAAAAATAATAATTTTTGTAATATAGCTGCACTGGCATTAACGGTTTACCAAATGGAATTGGAACATTTACTTGAAATGCATTAATAAACTTCATTAACAATAAACAGATTTTTAGTCATTGTGCATTTTATTCAACTTTTGTCTTTATCATTTTAAACACATTTCCGTTCATCCCCTTTGGTTTGGGTAAGAAATTGATAACATAGCCATACAATGACAGCAGAATGCCATGCAGTGCTTGGCTTCAATTTTCCATTGTAGTTATTTACAGTGCCACTATTTTCTTTTATTTCCTTGCTTGTTTTGATAATGAGTTTTATTTTATAAACTATGAATTAAAATGCCTTCCACCTGACAAAACTGTTATTACCTTGACCAAACCACCGGGTATACTTAGTGATGTCATGCTATAATTGTCATATAACCCAGTCATTACACTGTGTGGTCTGATTATTCTTATTATTTTTGGATGCCAAAGGTGTGGTAGAATGAAAACCTCTGCAGTAAAAAAAAATATATATATATATATATATGTATATAGAGATCCCTGGGTGGTGGTCCCATTTTGTCACCCAACTCAGTAGGAACAGTGATACTGTGGCCTCTGTTCTTTGGAGACATTGGGGGATTCTGTGATCGGTGTACCCTGAGATAAGGGAGTATTCACAACCACCTATGATTTCCTATTGGAAAGGTAGGAATTTAGGGAACCAGCTGGTATACTTGGACAGACATACATTGGTCCTAGATCACGAGAATGCTCCCCTGTTTACAGTGTTATCAATGCAGTTGTGTCAACAAAGATGCGATCTTTCACATCCTCAAACTGGACGCAGTTATCAGCTTAAAGGACACTTTACATGTTTATCAAATTTTGTGGTATACCCTCTTATCTGTCTGTGTGGGCGTATCTATGTGGGAGAGACCATGTTGTAGATTAAGACATGCATGTCACAACATAGATCGACCATTAGAAGGGGTAATATTAAATTGCCTGTTATCAAACACTATATGGAGAAGGGATACTCTGATTTGGACATGCATGTATGGTGGGGGGGGGGGACTGTAAGCTGGCATTAAGAAAGAGAGAGAGGTGTGGTGGATCCATCAATTAAATTCATCGGCTCCCAATGGGTTACATAAGGATGAGGATTTATATGTTTTTTTGTAAATAATAGATTCCTCAGTTTTTCTATTTTTGGTTTATCTCTGTGTTAGAGTAATGGGAGCAAGTAGGGTAATGGGAGCAAAAAAAAAGAGACTAAAAACATGAAGAATTAAAAACAATACTAAGTAACAATCATTTCCTGTCTCGTATACATATACTATTAACTAGACCGTTTATGTTACAAAGTAGCAAGTCTTGAGTGCAGGTGAATAGCGATGGGGGAATTTATTCGCCAGGCACGAATTTGCGGCGAATTTGCGCGATTAAATTTTTTCCAAAAAAACGGACGCCGGTGTCGAAAACGGGATGCCGGCGCCGTTTCGCTCTGCCGAAAAATTTGCGAAACGGCGCCGGCATCCCGTTTTTGTGACGCCGGTGCCCGTTTTTTAACGGCAAATTCGCCCATCACTACAGATGAAAGGTCTGCAATTAAGAACCCTCGTTAATGTTAACACCAATAATAAATTATAAATTTAGGTATAGTAAGTGCGGTCCTCAGTCCAGGTCAGGTAACCATAATATGTGTTAACTGGTGAGGTATTATCCTTCTATTTTCCCAGATGATGTTTAGAATAGATTAGAATATTTTACCAAAAATTAGCCAAGGTGTAATGCAACGGTGCTTTAACTGGTGTGTCTATGTGCAAGGGGAATAAATAGAATATAGTGTGACTCACACAAGTGTGATCTAACTATATATATTCACTGATATCAACTCAAATATAAATCAAATATAAAATTCCCTCTAGCTACTTTATGGCACAATAGGGGTTTTACCGAGGGCTAAATCTGTTGTGCTGACTTGGTCTGGGCACAAGGGATTCTTAAACACAAAGTGATGTTTTATTGAACAGTCAGGCAACAAACATATCTTAGAGCAGAACATTAGTAGCATATGTAGTACTCACTGCATTTCCCGTACTAAGGCACATATTGACTCTCCCCCTATATTTAGCCGCTGGGGTCTTTAATCTGTTACTTTTCTGATGAATCTCTAACAATGCTTATAGCCCCACTATGTATTTACTGTGTAACGTGATGTGCTCACACTCTTAACCTTATTTACGTAATTTAGGTGTAACCTAATTTCACAGAGAACCTACCCATACAATTATAATTTTGTAATTTTAAACTTATATATGGCAGTTGGCATCTCTGGACCTTCACTATTCTCTGCCTATTACTAGACCACTTCACCTTTGATAATGACACACACTGTAGCTTAGATCTGTCCTATAACCCATAGACAAATCAGTTATAATATTGCTGTATAACTCTATTTAGTGATAAACTTGCAATTCAAAAATAAATGGTTTTGGATGTTTAGTTTTCATCAATGCATCATTGTGTCCCTGCATATAACACATACATAAGGTTGAACATTAGCAGAAATAATAATTAGGGATGCACCGAATCCAGGATACCAGTTCGGTATTAGGCCAGGATTCGGGCCTTTTCAGCAGGATTCAGGGGGAATCCTTGCTCAACTTTCTTTTTCCCTCCCCCTCGCTGATTTGCATATCAAATTAGGGTTCGGATTCGGTTTGGTATTCAGCCCGAATCTTTCAATAAGGATTCGGGGGTTCGGCGAATCCAAAATAGTGGATTTGGTGCAACCCTAATGCATACCACATGTAAACATGTAAAAACATGTTAAATTCTAAACAAACATATAAAATTCTATCCAAAGGCATATTGGGGTCAGGAAGGAATTTTTTCCCTCTTGAAGCATAATTGGCAGTGGTTTCGGGCTGGGTTTTATGCCTTCCTCTGGATCAAAACAGTGCACATATGATATTATATTTTACGTTTTATTTGTCACAGTAGTGGTAGGACCTTGCCAGAGTACTGCACAGGTAAGTTTAGAAGAGGGAGAAAGGAGGTTCTCTCCTGTGACTGCACAGTGGATTGATTGATACAGACACTACTACTGCTTTTGCTAGGTGGGAGCTTGCTTGGATTTCCTATCATCAAGACACTGCAGATGCAGAACTTCTCTCATGTTGGCGGTAGAGCATAGTAGCAATCTCTTGTTAAATTCTGGCTTTAGAATATTGCCTCAGATTAAGCTGGCAAGGTCCTATTTATTTGATAAAATGTGAATAAATGCTGTGGCAATTTTATACCCATCTAATAATAATAATAATAGGGTTCAGTGGGATGGCTCAAGGCGAAGGGTCAAATTGAGGAGTCCCCTTGTCAAGTTTTCACTTGCCGTATGATTAAAACTTCCATCTTCACACATTAAATAAATCACGTACAGCTTAATTTACATCTTGATTATTGAAACAAGAATATTTACATTTTTTATTCAGTATATTGCTATAGTATTTTGAATACACCAATTCTTTTAATTCCTGGACATTATGGACCTAGTCCTATTGTCTGTCACAACTGGTGTTCTTAAACTTACATTATAGTGGGAATTTTATAGAAGTGGAAAATTTAGTACAGTAATTTACCTTTAAAAGCTAGTTAAACTAAACTGACATCAATGATACAAAATACAATAATTATCCATTCTCCTTCCTTTTTCTTTCAATACTTTTGGGGATGGAGAACTGCCAGTTATCTATCATGTATGTATCAATTATTTGATGACTGGGTATTTCTGAGCTTCCCTGTTCATGAATATAGAAACAGATGCACAAAAGAGCTGCACTCTGTTCACAGTCCCAATCAATCATCATAAAATACCCATGACTTACCATGATAGGTAATAGATATGAAGGATTATGGGACAACTCAGAAAAAAAACATTGTCTTGATATAATCAAACTATTGTGAGGTATATAGATCCTAACAAATTCATACATTTATCAAGCAAGTATAACATGGTCACAACCCATAGTCATCATTTGGGGGGTTTAATTGGTGATATACACCTAATAACACACATGTTTGCTCAGGGACACCAGAAATGTTGGTTACCTTATTTTGTGGTATAAGTTAAGACAGGAGTTTCATGGTGAACCTGGGTGTCCAATGAGATACAGGCAAATATCTGGCACAAATACCTTATAGGTAAATGAGCCACACAGTATGTCACCAATGAAATGAACCACATGAATCTCAGAGGTTTAACCTACAGTAGTATGGTGGTGTATCCTGACATCTGCTTGTTGACCCTTTGACTTTACCATGAGTGAAAGTTTTTGTTATGTCTTATGCTAAATGGCAGATAGAGAAACTAAAGCAACTCCATTTTTGGCGCATAGATAATCTGACTGCATAATGGACTTCTGCTTAGCCGTAAAACAAAACAATCACAGCAAAGCGTGAAGGGGGTATCTAGAGCTCAGTATCTCATCTACAGTAGAATTCACATTTCACATTTTTTAGGGGACTAGAAAAAAAATCTGGAAAAAAAGGAAAAGAAAAATCTATTATGAATTATGTATTGGTGGGATCACAAAAATGTGGTGTAAAATGAGGGAAAGCTTAAAATCAGGGTATGTAAAATTGAGGTTTCACTGTAATTAATTGTAAAATAGCAAGTGTGCAGTCAAAATAATGCTTCATTATTACTTTATAATAAAAAATATTTGACATATTATGTTTAGATTGCCAGTGCACAGATAATCCCCCTGCATAATGGATATCAGTTTAACTGTGCCAAAACAGTCAAAGGGTGAAGGGAGGGGTTATTTATGCAGAACTCCTTATCTCAACTAATTCATACTAATAATGCTCTGATAATGCTCCGATGGTGCTAATAAAAATATCTTGGGAATTAATTTTTTTTAAATTAATAGAATAACCAGAATATATTTAGAATAGGTTTTATTTATTTTGTTTGTGTTCATAAAAGGTTTACCACTGTTTGTGTAGTTCAACCTAACCTAGAAGATATAGTTTGGTTTTCCTTACATTTGAAAACTGTTTTTTCTTCTTCATTGTTTTGGTATTTCTGTTTTTACATAACCTGAGTGTTTGCATCTCAAAAGGATGGAGGCTTCTGTATGTGGCTGTAGGATGGTTGCTTAATTAAATATATTCCAAACTTTACAAAGCCACCTCCATTCTCCTGGCTGTTAAAGAAACCTTATTAAAAGAGGTATTTATGCATTAACATCTGCACCTTATAAATTAAATTTTCCATAGTTGCATTACTATAAATAACAGTGTACAAGATTCTGCAAATAACATACAGATATAAAAAGAAATGCTTAGCTATGCTATTTGTTTTCTTTTTTGTGTGGGTCTATCTTGTGCTTCTTTTTTCTGGAAAAAAAAGAATGTAATAATGTAGTAAATTTTTTTCTGGGGGGTTGTAAATTATGGTTAGGGAATCCCTGAAGCATAATTCTATTGTTTTTGGAGTAAAATATTTATGGCATGCAAATGGAGTTTCAGCTGTAACTACACATAATTTGCTTGGAACAAGAGAATCAAAAGTGTTGTGCAAGAAGTAACTAACTGAAATAAAGAATTCTGGTTACTGAAGTAGGTCATCTGGCTATTATTTCTCTACACATTTACAATCATTTCTTGATATGCTTCCACAGAAAGCTATAAAGTGGTGACCTGAATAATCTAACGACAGTACATATTTAAATTCATTTTTAAATAAAGAAGCCAATTGGAAAAATATGTGTAAATATATGTGTGTGTGTGTTTATGTATAAATATGCACTTACATGGTGCATTTTGCTTTCTGGTTTCTAAGAGAACAGAATATTTATAATACTTGATAATACATTATCATCTAACATGCACTTATACTGTATTTACTACTACATACTAAAATAGTAGTCTACCAACAGCTGACAAGATAGTATAGGCTTTGGAACCAAATTTGTCTAAATCATGGATCTCCAGATGTGTCTGGTCTGCAGCTCCCAGCTTTCCCCAATATATAATCAGTGGTTAAAACACTAGTGGGTTCTCCCTATTTACAGTTGCCACAAAAAAATAAATTTTTCTTTTTTGCTTGTCAGAGATATCTCCTTCTTTAAAATTCATTCTTTCTCAGTTAAATTAGCTTTGTTGGCAGGGGGTGATTAGGGTTTAATTTGAAGAACCTCATTTGAATCAGATTTTATAAATCTAAATAATTTGGTATTGCCTGTAATGCTTGAAGCTATGTTTATTGTAATATTTTTCATTAATTTTCTTTGTTTGTTTCAGGTTATTTGTAAACCCACTGCTATCCACTAAGTATTGTTTTGTTTTTGTTTATTTTACTTTGCGTTTACTGTATATCTTTAACTTCCATAATATTGTGCCAACAGTGTCACATTTGTACTCAGTTTTCTCCATTGGCAGCTATGTACTTGACTGTTATGATTCTGCTACATTGTCCTGTTTGTTTTATTAGAAAAACTTAATAAATACATTTGGGGGCAGAAAAACTTTGAAATTCGACCATCGAATAGGTTGCTTCGACATTCGAAGTCAAAGTGTTTTTCACATTGTACGATCGTACTTTAATCATACTCCGATCGTATGATCGTACTACGATCGTACTTTGAATTGAATGATTTAATGAACGATTTAATTGTACGATCATACGATTTCACTTTGACTTCTAAAAACTTAGCCAAATGTTGGCTATATGTTCTAGGAGGCTAACATAGCAATTCGGCAGGTTTAAGGTGGCGAAGTCGAAGTTTTTTAAAGAGACAGTACTTCGATTATCAAATGGTCGAATAGTCAAAGTATTTTCACTTCGAAGTTGAAGTTGAAGTCGAATTTAGGCCTATTCGATGGTCGAAGTACCCAAAAAATAGTTCGAAATTCGAAGTTTTTAACTTCTAAAATTCACTTCAACCCTTAATAAATCTGCCCCGTAATGTGGCAAAACAAAATACATGTTGGGAGTTTTAGTCCAGTAACATGAGTGGGTCCAAAGTTAAGAATCAAGAGTCTAAATTCACCACTCGTAGCATACGATCTTATGATTATCCAGGCTTCCACAGTACCAGAGAGAGCACCTATCCTTCTGTAAACCATTCAGGGTCTTGCTGGCCACTACAATGGGATTCTGTTAAGTGAAAGCATCAGTTAATAGTGCTGCTCTGAAATCTGTTTTTCAAAAGAGCAAACAGATTTATTAATATTTAATTTTGAAATATGAAATTGTGCTAGATATATTGTTTCCCGGTGCCCTCAGTCATGTGACTTGTGCTCTTTTAAACTTCAGTCACTCTTTAATGCTCAGCGATGTGCAATATGTTGGCGCTCTATAAATACAATTTAATAATAATAATAATAATAATAATAATAATAATATAATCATAATAATAACTGCTATACTGCAAGTTGGAGTGATTTCACACTTCATTGTCCCCCAGCAACCTATCAACAGAAAAATGAGAAGGTAACCAAGTAACAGTTCTCTGACCAAAAATAACAGCCCTGGTAGATATAAGTCCCACTGCATCTCCAGTTACTTTGAGTAGGAGAAACAATAGCCTGTATGAAAGCAGTTTCATTGTGAAGCTCTGGTTCTTTCTAAAAGTACAAGATCAGGCACAATGACCTTAGATGGCTCACACACAACTATATTACAGCTAAAAAAATAAATACATTTGTTGGTTCAGGAATAACATTTTCTATAGCAGAGTAAATTATTTGTAATATAAACAGTGTAATTTACGAACGTAACGTATATACAGATACAGGGCCATGCTGGCCAGGTACCCTAGGCAAGTGGATGGCTACATCACTCCCCTATCCATGTGTGAAAAAGCGCCCTTACTCGCATTTCCTATGGTGGCTAGGAAAACAACTGGGGAAGAAGGTCTCAGACTAGGGGTAGACAACAGAAGAGGTAGGTGCCTAGCACCTCCCCCTTCATTGTTGCACCCTAGACACACACCTCTTCTGTCTACCCCTAGTTCCGGCCCTGGCTGTTAGAAATGTATTTGCTCTAATAAATACAATATCAGTACATCTGGCAAGTAACGAGCATTTTTTTTTGCAAAAATGAGCCAAAAATTCGCTGGGGAAAAATTTGCTGCAACAAAAAAGTTGTGGAGACAAAAATGTTGCAGAGACAAAAAAGTCGCCATAAGACAAACGGCCATTGAATTTAATGGGGTTTAATTTAATTTAAATACCAGAAGGAAAAACTCTGATGGGCTTTAATGCATGTGGAGCAAGAAAAATTGTTGCACATAAAAAAAATGTGATGCCCATTGACTTCAATGCGTTTCTTAAATTTTTTGCTGTTTTGCAAATTTTTTCACGGGACAGATTTGCTCATCACTATATCTGCCAATGGGATCTTGCAACATTATGAAGGCCAATTAGGATGATAACAGAAGACTATTTTGTAGCCTTGGATCTTCCCAAACTATACCACAGTGGCTTTTATGATTAAATTGTGATCTTCTTATGGGTCAAGAAGGCTTTGTCCATTTGTTGAACCACAAAGTAGTGCTTGAAACCAGGAAGATTGAAAGCATGTGCTTTTGTAAACGGACAATAAACATTGCCATTTTCCTATTAGGAGAACAAGTAAGCTCCAGGTGCAATAGTACAGTAGTGCTATGGGTAATGATGAGAAGTATATGGCTAGAAATCTAAAAAAGATCCCATTTGTAGAAGTTGTTGGCAAAATTCTTTTACATTTGTGACTTGAGATACGGCTCATTTATTTGGTAGGTGGTGGTGCATTGGAGGGGTTACTTTACATGGGCAACAGCATTTGACTCCATGAGGGGGTCACTGAAAAGCCATTATTTGCAGCTACATACATTGCAATGGAGGAAAACCTTTATGGTGTTCCCTGACCTCAATGTGTTTTATGCCTAAACAGTGGTGGTGAGCCCCATTATTTTAGGTTTCTTTCAATTCATCGTAGATTTTTTTTTTTTTTTAGGTTTGTGCTATTACCTGAGGGGATCTCCCTGTCCCCATTAATGCATGATGCATCTTTTCCTGAGTTTTGACTAAGAATGCAACATACATTTATTTTCTTAATAAATAGAAATGTCTGTTCCCTTACCCCCCATATGTAGTGCAGAAATCCATTGCAACCAATAGGATGCCTGCTTTAAACAGGTGACCAGTAAATCCTCCCTGCTGATAAAATGTAAATTAAATGTGTATTTCATGCTAAAATAATCATGGAAATAATCCAATACAAAGACTTAATTAGTGTATTTATAAAGGTGTTTATCTATTTTAATGCTAGACACCACTATAGACCTGCCAAAATCGATAAATATCAATGGGACACATTAAGTCTGCAAATCATTTCTGGTGTGAAAAGTGGTGTCAAATACTCTGTTAAAAGCAGTGATTCTCAATGTCATGTTTTTCAAGCTAACACCTCTTTTTATGCCAATTTTTTTTAAGTGAATACACATTCACATTAAATCATTACACAGCTGACTAGGCATTAAATACAGAGCTCCTCTGGTGCTCCATGTTTGCGTGTCATTAGTGCTCCTTCTCAGAACAAACCAACTCCCATGAGGACAAATGAAGCAAAGAACATGATGCTTTCCCCTATTCTGTGCAATCTGCAGCTTTCTTCCAGTGATAAAGGAGCCCTACATTAAGTAGTAGACTTCAAAATATATCCTGTTGTTGACATTATTCTCCTTTTAGACCAAATATGCACAATACTGGGGTATGAATTCTATTATAGTGTCAATATAAGACCTAATTAGCAGATTTTTTCTCCCCCCTACATTGAATCTTTTAACTCCAAACAGAAAACCAGATGTAGATATACAATAAATGGAAATATTATAAAAATCTAAATGCACTTTGGGATATGACTCTGCATGAACTCTATGAACACTGGTTAATACTAGTCTTCTGGGGCAATTTAATGTCTGTTAATAAGATTTATAAGGGTTATTTTATAGTTATAATATTTTTGCGATGCTTATATCACACTACTTATCACCGTGAGACATGTTTTATTTCCAGACCCTATGCCACTAATTTGTCACAGATTTCGACTTCCCAACTCTTGCTTGTTGATGAGGGTCATATTTTCCTTAGCAGACAATAAAAAGAAGAAAGTACAGTTTTTGGAAATCACCTGCAGTTCTATATCGGACTGCAACTGTACAATATAATGTTATTGCTGCTGAAACCTGAAGGATCTGACCTTTGAATCATTTAAAATATTTTGAAAAGACTCATTTCATCTAGCCCAAAACCTTTATAATGGAAAAGTAAAGGAAATGAAGCTACATTTTAATGACTGTTCCCAAAGCACAACAGCAAAACTTTTTTACTGGGCAGGGTCAGATTTTAGAAAGCCAAAAATTAAACAATATTTTGTATTTTCCATTGTGAGCATGAACTGGGATTTGCTGAGCGTCTTTCCAGTGACTTTTAATGGCAATAACTCTAGATGTTAAGAACATTCTGAACATGCCCTATTAAATTATCTATAACAACGATGTCAGGCTTGGTTACACTATTTATATCTACCGGATTTCTAAAACATAATTTCTGAATTTA
Source organism: Xenopus laevis (assembly GCF_017654675.1). Taxonomy (NCBI): domain Eukaryota; kingdom Metazoa; phylum Chordata; class Amphibia; order Anura; family Pipidae; genus Xenopus; species Xenopus laevis. The sequence goes on from NC_054373.1 coordinate 119,814,606, forward strand.
AAGAGAGCGGTTTTGAAGTGAAAAATTCAGGTGTTTAAAGAGATTTAAAGAAAAAGCAAATAGTTTTTGTCATATATTCAAAAACATCAGTGTTGCATGTGATATTGTGAAGCCATAGAAAGTGGTTAGTTATAGGTCCAAAAGACACAATTAACTTGCCAGCCTGTAACTGGGCACACAAAATCAGAAGTATGCATTGAAATTCCAAGGGGCCTATTGTTATGTTTTGGGTAGCCGAGGATGAGTAGTGTATAACAGTGCTTTATTAGCAGAGTCATGCAGGCATTACACAACAGTATCTTTCACTTTCACTTTTAAGCTAGCAGAAAGTATGCACAGTATAAGTCTGAGCACAGTGACATCTACAGGCCATTTGTATAAACACCACATATTCCCCCTATAGTAGGAAAGCATTTGGGCAAATGTAATATACAACAACAATGCATCTTAAAGCAATAATATACATTATTCACATCACATAGTCCTGGGTCTGTGCAGGTTGTTTTCTGATTCTCTCAGTACGCCTTATAGGTTCACTTTCTTCAGGTCTATTGCAGTTGACATTAGGAGTAGGAAAATGTCCATCAAATGGATCTTCTCCAAAGTCATATCTAACAGGAGCAAGACGATTTGCATTCCATATGCGTCCATCAGATAGTTCATATATGTATGGTCCTCGCTGGCGTCTCACTTCAAGTGGTTTAGTAAATTTAGATTGTCCTTGTTTCAGTATTCCTGGTTTCTTAATTCTGACTAAAGAAAGTGCACTTCTCTTGCACCATGTTTTCTGTCAGTATAAGCCTTGCATTTGGCTTGTTGACGTTTCACAATGTTAGCAGTAGATGATTTTGTAGGCACAGTATTTTGTGGAAGTTTGATGTCTGCAACATGTAACTTAGTGCATATCTGTCTGCCATGTTATAATTCAGCAGGAGATGTTTGGGTTTTTGCATGGCGCGTTGCTCTGTAGTTATGCAGGAACTCTGTTGTAAATACTTTCCAAGATTTCCCAGTAAGATTTGCTGTCTGTAGTGCTTCTTTCAAACTTCTGTTGAATCGCTCGATTTCTCCATTTGGTTGTGGGTAATACACTGAAGATTTCCTATGCACAATATTCCTCTCTCTCAGAAATGATTCAAACTCATATGAGACAAACTGTGGTCCGTTGTCTGATATTAACTCCTTTGGATTACCTTCTCTGCTGAAGACTGTAGACAGAAATGTTATTACTGTAGCTGATGTTATATGAGAAACAAATGCAATTTCAGGCCATTTACTGTAATAGTCTATCAAGGTTATAGCAAATCTACAGTCTATAGGAGCATCTGCAAAAGGACCGACAATATCAATAGCAAGTTCTTCCCATGCTGAATCAGGAAATGGTACTGGTTTTACATCTGGTCTCAACTTAACTTTGTGTACAAACTTCTTGGCACAGACCAATGAAGTGTTGCTTTGTGGTGAAATTTTAGACACTGGCTGTGTGGCAGGCACTGGTGCTGTAATAATGAGACCATCAAATAATTGTAGGTTTAATGCAGCAAAGAGATCCCTTCCAAGTATAGCAGTACCCTTATTCACAATGTAAAAGTCACATTTTGCAGTATTTGATTCCAATTGTACAGTCACTGGCAAGCAACCAAGCACAGGGATTGGATCCTATAAGTAACTGACCAGTTTCAGGGCAGGTGCAACAAGCAGATCTTTTGCAAAGTATTTCAAGAAAATATCCTTTGGTAGTATAGAAACAGCTGGACCTGTATTAAGCATCCAGTTAATGGAGTGTCCCTTGTCAGCAGAAGCAGTCCTGATGCTGACAGTGCATATAAACTTGTCTGGAATAAATGTACCAGCTTTATCCACACTTAATACTGTAACATTTGTAGTAGTGACTTCATGAACATCTTTAGCAGAAGTACGGCAGATCTTAGCAAAATGTCCTACTTTTGTGCAGTTGCGGCACCGTTTAGCTTTTGCAGGACATGTAACATGATTTGCAGTGTGTTGTGTTGAACCACAGCGAAAGCAGTATTTTCTATTTGTATTTGCTGCACGGTTTTGCAGTGTAGGTGAAACCCTTTCCTTAGCACTGTATTTTGCCTGTGACTGTGCATTATTAGGCCACAGTGTTGAACTCACAATCTGTACATTCCCAGCAGTTCCCTGACTGAGAGTTTTAGCCTCTGCCACTGCTGTTTCAATTTGGCTAGCAACTGTAATAGCCATTGCAAGGGTTTAGTCTCTCTCTAATGTGAGGTGAGTTTGTTTTTTCCACTATTTGGTCTCTTAGCATTTCATCTGTTAGATTCCCAAACTCACAGGTAACAACCGGCTCTCTCAAAGCTGCTACAAATTGTTCTGTGGATTCGCCATTACGTTGTCCATGTAGGCGGAATTTATATCTTTCCGTAACCACATTTACTCTTGGCACAAAAAAGTTCTTTATAGCAGTAAGAGCAGTTTCATAAGTATCATAAGGTAATGGTGATGTATAGAATATATGCTGTCCTTCACCTCCCAGGCATTTAATAAGTAAAGCACGCTTTCTAGCAGCAGAACTCTCCCCTTGGTCAGCAGCAATAATGTAATTTTCAAACATACGGATCCAAGCAGTAAAAGGTATGGTAGGCTCACCAGGGTTTGGGAGAAAAGGTGCAGGCTGCTGCAGAGGTAGAAGAGCCATCCTTGTTGCCATTTGTTATGTTTTGGGTAGCCGAGGATGAGTAGTGTATAACAGTGCTTTATTAGCAGAGTCATGCAGCCATTACACAACAGTAACTTTCACTTTCACTTTTAAGCTATCAGGAAGTATGCACAGTATAAGTCTGAGCACAGTTTCATCTACAGGCCATTTGTATAAACACCACACCTATTTATCAGCAAAATTATCAGGGTGTATGTTTTACACTGCTCAAACACTAGATTTGACATGGTTGTACACCACTTTAGACTTACTGCATAATTCAGCAGCAAGTAAATTCAGTATAAAAAAAAGTGTACTATTCTATTCTAGAGACAAGTAATTGCCATGTTATCAGTAATCTTAAACTTATGTTATGTTAAACACATGGACTACCAAAATAACTTTAAAAGATCTTTTTATCTACAGTGAAACCTCAATTTTACATCCCCTGATTTTAAGTTTTTCCTTATTTTACCTGTGATTTTGTGGTCCCACCTATATATTATGCATAATAATTTCCCTGGATTTTACACTTTTTTCTGGTCCCCTGAAAAACATAAATTGGGGGTACTACTGTAGATGTTTTGGCTTTGAAAAACTATAAAGTCTCTTGCACCCTGGATGCAGAGCTTCTGACTCAGAAGTCCACCACCTACACTAAAGATTTTCATTTGATAAACTCTAGGTAGTTAATCGTATATTCTTCATGTTTCTGTTGGAGCAAATGAAATGGCACAAATCTGAGTAAAACATTTTTAAATCTGAAAATTGATTATAATAACGCTAAGGGCCATGAGTGAGGAAAAATCATTTGCACATGATACGTCTCTTTCATGCTGATTGACTCTATGGCTTAATGAGAAATGATTTTTCAACATAGTTCTTTCTGTGTTCAATCCTCCTGTCTAGTTTAGCTGCCACTAAAATATACTTGACAGGTGTTACTTAGTAATAAAGGTCAATGACAGCATGATGGAAATTACCATACTAATAATCTTGACTTTTATTTTACTCTATTTTGTAAAATATAGCTTATGTCTTTATATTAATTTTCAGCAAAACATGTTGACTCAAAGTACAGATCAGGTTTTGAAGTACTGTAAGCAACTCTATTTTGTTATATGTGCCCCAACATCATTTATTTTTGGACACTAGCCAAGTGTCTGTTTATTGTACTTATTCTTGAAATCGCATCTTAAATAGTACATTACAATAATTCTTCACATCTGCTAAACTAAGCTAAAAGTTTAATGAACATTAATTACAAGGACTGTTGCATGCTTTGGTTTCTATTTTTTCTCCATTTAAATTAGCTGAAATCTATGGGTTTGATTTATTACAGTTGCAACAATCACACTACAAGAAGGCAATTCCTTCTGAAAATGCCACATGCAGGCAGGAAAAGGAAACCAATTAGGGATCAGTGAATGATAAATGGGCATTTTCACCAGCAGTTTACTTAATATCCCCATTAAGTAAACCTTTTTGCATCTATCATGTAATTCTTCCTTCAGTGTACAAGGTCTTTAATTGCTGCCTTAATAACCTCTGTGTTTAACTTCAAATCAAATTTTCGACCTTAGCCAATATATCTATCCCCACACAATGATTTGGATGCCTTTCCAAAGCCCAAGAGGATAATCCATTTTGATACATTTCAAGTTCACCAAAACACCAAAAGAGTGAAATGAACAAATCTACAATGAACATGTTACCTCTGGTCTGCTATTTCCTCAGTATAATGTGTGCTTCTCTTTAAAGTGACTTTGAAAATAGATTAATGGTGTTGTGATTTCCTTTCATCTTGACCTGAGAGTTTTACCAGTGGTGAAAACCGATGGAACACAGAACTAATGGACTGTCTGGACTGTTACCAATTGTGAGTATTTATGTTTTTACAGAAATAGTCAGATAATGTGAATAGGAATATTTAAAAAAGAAATAATGACCAAAAGGTGTATATTCTGCTACATAGATATGGTAAAAATAAAATGATATTGCAGTTTGAGCTGCACTTTTGAAAAGATACTGGATAACAATAAAGTCATTGATAAAATCACAATGCATAAAGGACCGGTTCACCTCACTTTCAAGTAATTGCACAAATATATTTTTAACTGCTGATGTAATAATAATTTTTTAATATTTAGGTTATAAAAATGCATCTGTTTCATTTTTGTTTCTCTTATGTAAAATGGTCCCCAGCTCCTTTAACTGAACTGTAAAATTTGATGCAGTGGTTAATACAAGTCTTAGCAACACCACAGAAATGGCAGTAACTATTGTATCAATTATTGTATAAGAGATGCTCTGTGATGACTTTAGTAAAGCCTGGGGAGCACATTTAGTAGGGGCCTTTTAAGGAATGTATCAACTAGTGCATCAGACTGTAACTGTTTAGAACAGGGGTGTCCAAAAGGTAGATTGGTGTCTACCAGTAGACCTTTAGCTGGTGATCAGTAGATCTCAAGACACTCTCAACAATCAGCTTGACTAAATCACCCTCCTGTTCCATGCTTTTCATTCAGATATTTATCATGTTAAGGTTAAATAAGAAATAGTTGTTTGTTAAATATAACAATATACATTTTCTCATAAATATATATTAACGTAATATTCTCCATGGAACATAATGCTTACAATGTTTTTATGGATGTAGATCATAATGGAACAACATCACTAAAAGTAGACCTCACATTAGTAAAGTATGGGCACTCCTGGTTTAGAAAGTCTATAATCTGTCATACTGAATAGTAACTGGAAAACATGAGGGGGGATGAAACAAAAATAATTCACAATATATATTTCCAATCTAGTTGAAATGGGGCATATACAAAGTACACACATTTTCAAAAGATCCGCATTCACAGGACTTAAAAGTAAAAAAGTTTTTATTCAAGAACTACAGACTGACGTTTCGGCCTGAGAAAAGCCTGAGGTCAGCCTGAAAACGTCTGTAGTTCTTGAATAAAAAATGTTTTTACTTTTAAGTCCTGTGAGTGCCATTCTTTTGAAAATGGATGGAGATTATTTACAGATTCTGCACCTCAGCACATAAACTTCATTGTCGAGAGTGCTGGTATCTTTGGCATATATTTATAAATATATATATATATATATATATATATATATATATATATATATATATATATATACAGTGTGTAAACATCATGTATGGTTCACTGCTGAATGAAAATCATTCTCATAAATGCAGGTGCTTTATTTATATTATTCATCATTCATATCTATCCCTGCCCCAGCGGATCTAACAATATAGTCGTTACGATTGGTATCCAAAACCCAGAACAAACCCCAAGGTCCCGGTCGCGGCTCAGTCTTCCAGCTTTAACAGTCTTCTTTCACTTCGGGAGGCGCCCACCGCTACTCGGGTGCCAATAGGTCTTAGCGTGAGAGGACGAGGGAGAGAGTTCTGGCCAGGCAAGGGAACCGCTCAATGTTCAGGAACGGAGAACAAGAGGCGTAGTCGGGGGTCACAGGCCGGGTCAAAAACCAAACAAGAGAGACAGATCCAGTAAGCTAGAGAGTAGTCGGGGTCACAAGCCGGGTCAAAACATACCATTATCGCAGTACCAGGGAGAATCCAAGAGAGTATTCAAAACGGGCAATAATCAGGACAGGCAGCAGACAGAACAAACCAGGGACAGGCAGGATCAGTAACAACTTAATACACACAGAAGAAAGCACCCAGGAACTTATGAAAAGACCACTGTACCCTTAAAGATTTGAATTTCACGCCGATGCGCAATGACGTCATAGAGCATAAACCCGTAAGTGGTTATCCTCCTCTGTTAGCGTGCAGGATTCTAAGGCTGCGGGCATCTCTTCAAATGTCATGGCGTGCATCCCTGCCGCCCCGCTAGATCACCAGGGTGAGTTCTCACAATAGTGTCCCAATTGCATTTACGCACACACAATTATTAATTTAATCAGAAGCCAATTATCATGAATATTTGTTTTTAAAGTGTTAGAGAAAAGCAGAGTACCCTGAGGAAACACACGCAGATACAGGGAGAACATAAAAACCCCTTGCAGATAGTGTCCAGGTTGGAATCTTCCAGGACTCCAGCCTCAACGAATTTTTTGTTGCCTCAGTGTCTTACTTATCACCTTCCATAGCCCATCTATCATGTTCAAATACCCTAACACATGGGAAGTATGACCAGACATCTTTGTAGGCTTTCCCATAAACTGTACACAAAGATATAATAAAACTATAAAATTACTATTATTCATTACACTTTACTGAGCACAATTTGCCATGAGAATTTGAAGGTATGATAGACCTTTAAACAAAAAAATAGACATAACAAAGGCTGTGGAGTCTTATGGCTTTATATAACAAATTATGTTATTGCATCAAAAACACATTATTAAATAAAGCAGGAACATCCCCAAAGGTATGATTTTTCCAAAGTCTTCTTATGTATGGATGTTTAATGTACATTTTATAGAGTAAGATATATCTAAGAGAAATTACATTTATGAGGGTCTTATTTATCTAAGGGGTTAGGATTTCTCCTAAGCTTGATACTGATGAAAAAATGTGATATCTGGTTATTTAATAATGTTCTCACATTTTCCTGCCAGTGTTGTTTTATTGAAAAACCTTGTGAGGTCCCAAGACCCAAGTCCATTCAACCTAATGACTATATCAGCATATTTTTTAACTGAAATATTTATAACAGTCCAGTCCTCTAAATTGAAAATGTTTATTCACACCCAAAAAAATGAACACAAGAACCAATACAAAATTACAAGGTGAGAAACAGTAATTTTAGGGGGTAATTTATTAAAGCTCAAATTTTTCTGGTTATCTATAGAAATAAGTCAAATCAACTGGACTTGCTGTGTTTTTTCCTTAAAGACATTTCACCAGCCATCCAACTGGCCTTCTCAATTCAGAACAACTTGTAAATCTTTCTTCGAGTATATATATATATATATATCCTCTGGAATGTTGCTCCAATCAGCATAATCTGTTTATCATAACCCACAATGATGTCATTAAATTAGGTTTTGATTGTATTAGCAAGATTGGAGCTTTGATGTGTTAGTAAACCTTCCAGGGAGAGTGCCAACATCTATTGTCTGATACATTGTATGTATCAGACAATAGATGTTGCACCCCCCCCCGCAGCCTATATTCAGACTTGGTTTTTCAGTTTTTACATACAGTATATGACCTCTTTTAAACCAATCTCTCTTCTGGTCTAGAATCTGGACTTGGCAGTCATGTGTCCTTTTTCTTTTAGATGTAGGTACACGGCTGAGTTCTGACCAGAGGAGCTGGCTCTTCTGTGCTGCGACATATGCTGGTGTAACTGTTGTTTGGTTTCCCCCACATCCAAATCAGAGCCTTCCTCACTGCACTGCATACACTCTTCTTGTGCTTTGGGATGGGTCTTTTGGGTGAACTAGTTGTTGCCTCAGTGTGTTGCTGGGTTTAAAGCAGATAGGGATGTGGTGCTTATTAAAAATTCTTCTAAGTTTTTCCGACACCCCAGCTACTTATGGGAGGACCAAGTTCTTTCTCCTGTCCTGTTTTCCGCCTTCACAAGTAGTCTTGGTGTTATTGCTTCTTTTTCCACTGGTTTTCACAAAAGCCCAATCTGGATACCCACATGTCTTCAGGCCTTCTCTGAGATGTTTTATCTCTTTCAACTTAGCCTCTGTGCTGATGGTGATCTTCTCTGCTCTGTGATGTACAGTTTTGATGATCCCCAGTTTGTGATCTAGCGGAGTCAAACAACAAGTACTGGTTGATACATGGGTAGTGATGGGCGAATTTGGGGCATTTTGCTTCGCCAAAAAATTAGCGAATTTCCTGAGAAATTCGCGTAACGGCGAATAATTGGCGAAATGGTGCTGACTTCTTGTTTTTGACGCCGGCGTCCATTTTTTTGACACCAGCATCGGTTTTTTTGATGCCGCGAATTTTCACGGCGGTTACGCGTATTTATTCACCAGCGGCGAATCACAGGAATTCACAGCAAATTCGTCTGCCGAACTGCCGAATAAATTTGCCCATCACTATACATGGATTAAAATACACACACAGGAGGTACAGACTTTCACTGAACACATCAAAGCTGTGTACCACAACATCGAGTTTACACGAAAAGATGTGCAAGAGGACACACTGGCTTTTTTGGACTGTTTGGTAAGAGTCAGAGAAGCAGGAAAGCTGGAAATAGAGGTCTACAGGAAACCTACTCACACAGACCAGTACCTGCTTTTTGACTCCCACCATCCACTAGATCTGAATTGCGAAAGCCAGTTGGAAGACAAAACACAGCAAGTCCAGTTGATTTGACTTATTTCTATAGATATACCATGACCTGGATGAATGAGAATCTCAACAAACTTTTTTTCTGGTCAAAAAAACTCAAATTGTTCTAGATTTATTATATCCGATGTTGCTAAAGGTCCAAATTCAAAAATACTTCATCTTAAAACTGTCGAGGTCCAGTAGAAGTGAATGACAGATGTCCCTTTTCAAATTTGAAGATTGAAGATTATTTTTACCAATCTAAAAGCCTTTAGTAAGGTATGTAAATATTTATTCAACATTTAAGGTATATGCCTATCATTTGTGAAAATCATTTTAAAGAAGAAGGAATGCTACAGAGGCAGTTTATTGCCAATAGATTAGCCACAATAGTGCAAGCTAGAATGCTATATTTATTCTGTAGAAACTCTCTCTGTTTAGGATAGCAGCTGCCATATTAGCTTGGTGTGAAATCACTTCTTGCCTGAGTCTCTCCCTGCTCTCACAGCTTTGGACTCAGATTACAGCAGGGAGGGGAATAGGGAGGGGGAGAGGAGCAAACTGAGCATGTCAAGTCCTAGCCCTGGACCTTTATGCTGAAATCAGGAAGTCTGATACAGAAGCCCATGTATACACAATAGAAGGAAATAAATACAGTGTTTCTTTTGACAGAGAACTCAGAGCAGCTTTGAGGGTTTACTGGTGTATTTATATAGACCTTTCTGATGAAGCTTACTTACTTTTAACCTTTCCTTCTCCTTTAAAAGGCAACACTTTGATAATATACGTTGCTTAATGGCTTAGGTATATTTTTCATGTTTTATCTTGTTTGATATTGTTCTGTAAAGATATTTTCATCATTAATGGAAGGTCTATGAAATAACAGGGTAATGTATTTTCTCTTTCCTGCAACTGGCAAATTCAATTACAGCTGGTGCCAAAGCTCAGTAGGACACTGGATACTTACAGTACATAATCAATTTAATTAAATAATTAGACTTGCATTAATACAATTGCTTCCCCTACAGAGGAGATTCAAATTCTAAGCAACTGATAGATGGAGCTGTGGTATAATATTAAATTTGTCTAGCAGAATATACTGGTTGTGTTAATTTCAAATCTGTCTGTCATCAGAAATATTAAAATTATTTTTTACCTCATTATTGTAGGTACATTGTGGTGTACATTGTGGATTGTAATGCATCTACTGGTTTGGATTAGGCCAGGTCCAGTTTTGTCACTGCAACAACGCACAGAGAGAGGTATACTGCAAGTGTATTTGGTGTTTTTTTGCCAACATACCTGTAACTTGTAACAGGAGTGTCATAGTTTTCAAGCCTGCAATGGTGCTATGATCCCTTTACCTTTCAAGATAAATGACAGTGGCACATGATACTCATTGTTGCTTTACCAATTGCTGCAGATTAAAGAATGGGAAGTGCAAAAAGAGGGAAATGCTGCAAGGCCTATTTCACTCTGCCTTATAACCTGAAGATTTGAACAAAAACTTATCTTTCAGAGTATAGCTATTTCACCAATATATATATATGAAATATATATATATATATGTGAGCAAGTATTTTGTTAACAGTATTACATTGTATGCCAATCAGTACCCAATTTTTCCCTTGTGCTCATAAATTTGCAACAGAGTCATTCAAATATGCTGAAGGAGGAGGAGGTAATCCAGATTAAAAATAATAACACAGATACCTAGGGGCACATTTACTTAGCTCGAGTGATGGAATAGAAGAAAAAATACTTTGAATTTCGAAGTTTTTTTTTGGCTACTTCGACCATCGAATTGGCTACTTTGACCTTCGACTACAACTTCAACTTTGAATCGAACGATTCAAACTAAAAATCGTTCAACTATTTCGCCATTCGATAGTCGAAGTACTGTCTCTTTAAAAAAAACTTCGACCCCCTACTTCGCCAACTAAAACCTACCGAACATCAATGTTAGCCTATGGGGAAGGTCCCCATAGGCTTTCTAACAAATTTCTGATCGAAGGAAAATCGTTCGATCGATGGATTAAAATCCTTCAAATCGTTCGATTCGAAGGATTTAATCGTTCGATCAAATGATTTTTCCTTTGTTCGATCGCAGGAAATGCGGTAAATCCTCTTCGATATTCAAAGTCGAAGGATTGTACTTCAACGGTCGAATATCAAGGTTTAATTAACTCTCGATATTCGACCATTAGTAAATGTGCCCCCTAGTTTTGGTTGGTTTGTACAGAGGGCCTTGCAAAGAAATGGTTTAACTAAGGGCTGATTTATCAAATTTCGAATTGGGTAATCCTGAAGCATTCGTAGCAGTTCAATATTTCTCCTATTTATCACAGTTAAGTCAGTATCATTTCACTGGCAGACGGGAACGTTTTTTTTATTAATTGACACATTTATCAAATTTGATACCTGTCTCACTTTGTCAAAATGTCTGGTTTGAGCAGCACAATAAACTGATACGTTATTACCAAAAGTTTTGGAATTTTTTTTACCAAGTGGTAAATAGCTAACTATTCATAAATAGGCTCCTTTATCACTTAAATATATCTACATATTATAGTGAGCAAATTCTGGATGGCAATCAACTACCATAGTTGAGGATCAGTAGTAACAAACAGAGGCAACTATAGAAAACTTAAAACCTAAAAGTCTTGAAATAAACTTTATATGTATTATTTAGAAAATAGATGTACTTTTCTAAAGTGAACAGGATTTAAGTTTTTTAAAATTAGTCAGAAGCGCAGTAGGGTAGAGAAACCCAGTGAGACCTGTGCAATTTCAATATATGTAAATGAAAAATTTACCCTCCCAGAGTGTGGGGCCTTTCAAAGATTTACAGTTGGGCCCAATAACATCTTGTCAAGGCTCCCTGGCAGAAAAACAGTGCTTATTATACTAGAGACACCTTTTCTCATTTTATAGTGGTATAAAGTGCAAATATGCAGTGTTTTTAGATTTACAAGCTCTCTTGACCTATGAGGGTCAAAGTATAAAACCTAAACTTTCTCACAACAAAATAATAAAAATATGACTGGCCAGGCTACTGTGAAGAAAAAAAAAAGTGATAAATATATATAGAGAACCGATAAATAGTAACAATTTCATAAAACTCTTATAATCGAACAAATAATTCAGCAATATTCCTGTTATTTTATTCACGGTAGAGATATCAGGACTCATTTACAAAGCAAGACAAGGTTTTTGGATGCAAAGCACCATGTTTTTTTTTCCAGAATTTTACCATTATTGTAGACACTGCAACTTCAATGTGATGCACCAATATACTATGCAGTTTTGCAAATTATGTGCAAGGTACAACACACACTATTTCCTTTGTATTTGTGCAGCATTAATTATGAAACTGCCATCTGATTCACTTAGTGCAGTTGTGCTATTGACCTAATAATGGAACCCTGGAATCATCACCACATACTGGCCAGCAGAAGTTCCAGGATTCCCTAGAATCCATGTGTGCACTTATCTGTTATGCATCAGGTCAGACTGGATGGACACATTGGCACTCCCCACAAGTAGTTGCAAGTACATTTTGTGAATAGTGCCAATTTTGGGTCCTAACCAGCGCTTTGCACTTTCATATATAAACTCTTACCCTCATATGTAATAAAAGGCACTAAGCTAGCCCAATAGCAGTAGCTCACATAGCTTCTTGCTGATTGGCTGCTATGGGCTACTGCTCCAGGGCAATCTTAGTGCCTTTTATTACGTAACCTGCATACATATTCTTCGGCACACCACTTACTTTTCCTTTTTTCTTTAGGGTGCATTCAACTCCTCCAGCTACTTCCAAGCCTGGTTTTCATACAACGATTCCCATAGGGAGGAAGCACACCAAACATATGATTTTGCCTTTTAGGACATTTATTCAGCAGTGTTGGCACAAGCTTTCGGGGTCAACCCCTTCCTCAGGTGCAATAAAAATCAAGTGAACATCATTGCATTAAATACCTTTAACACCATGTGAGCTATCATGTGATACAATTAACTGTTTAGTGCTCGATCCCATTCCTCTTTATATAATGGTTTATAAGTATCCCAAAATTCATGAAGGAAAGAAGAATCCTTTTAGGAAAATTCATTGCCTGCAATATAAGAATAAATACTATAAATAACTCATTTAAAACATACTTGTATCAAACATTATTTGCAACAATATTAAAACTTTTACAAAAAGCAATTAATACATTATCCTTCACCCAGTAACGTTACTATTGTAGCCTAATAAAGGCTTGTTACATATTATAAAAAACATCTCATGTTAAAACTTTCATTTAATCCCATAGGTGTTAGGGAATCCAATCTTTTTATCCACACTGCTTCTCGTTGCAGCAACCGTTTTCTTATATTACCTCGCCTCTCAGTAGTTACCTGTTCCAATATATTCCATCTTAATTGTTTATTATGGAAAAAATGTTTTCCCACCAACATTTCAGACAAATTTTCTTTCTTATTTTCCTGTTTCTCTGTATCTGGTGTAAAATTTCGAATACTACTTTTATGTTCATTTAGTCTAGTTTTTATAGATCTACTCGTCTGTCCCACATAGGTAAGTCCGCATGGGCATTTTATCATGTAAATGACTCCTGTACTGTTACAGGTAAAATGCCCATTCAATTTTATTGGATAGTCCTTGTATGGATGTGCTATAATGTCCCCTTTCAGGATACCATTACAATGTGCACATTCACCACATCTGAATGTGCCATTTTTTAAAAGTGCCAATAATCCCAAATTTTTATCTTTTTTTAAGATTTTTTTAGTCACTGTCTGTCCTATGGATTTTCCTCTTCTATATGGATCTTTATGGCGGATCTTTAAACAGTTTACCCATTTCTCTATCTTTTTGTAGTATCCTCCAATGTTTCAAAATTATTCGCCTAACATATGGTGTCTGGCGACCAAAAGTTGAAACAAATGGTATCTGAGAATTTTTTTGTTTCCCCTTTCTTTCTCTTCTTATTAATAACCTTTTTCGTTCCATTACTTTAAGGTCTTGTTTTACCTCATTAAGTTGGTCCCTGTCATATCCCCTTTGTGAGAATTTTTTTATCATAGCATCAGCTTCCTGTTCAAATACATTTTCTTTAGACGTAATACGTCTCACCCGACTTAACTGGCTACGTGGAAGTCCTTTGAACACCCCCGGTGGATGACAGCTTGATGGTAACAATATTGTATTACAATCTGTAGGCTTATAATGGATTGCCGTAGACAGGGTATTATTTTCAATAGATACTTTAACATCCAAAAAAGCTAGGTCTTGTTCCGACCATACTGAGGTAAATTTGATGGTATTATGTACCTCATTTAAATTTTTCACCATCATTTCAAATTGGTCCACAGTACCATCCCAGATCAGAAAAATATCGTCCATATAGCGCCAATACTGCAATATATACTTGTTCCACATATTGTTATTAAGGATATATTTACTTTCAAAATCATGTATAAACGTATTTGCATATATAGGCGCCATATTGGCCCCCATAGCGCAGCCTATCTGCTGGACATAGTACTGCTCAAAAAATACAAAATAATTTCTGGTCAATATCATCTCCAAAATTTCACAAGCAAAATTAATTTCATGATTTTTTTTATCCAATTTGGTTAGGTATTGTCTTATGCTTTCAATGCCCTCACTATGTGGAATTGTAGAGTATAGATCACATACGTCCAAAGAGCACAAGAGTACCTTCCTGTCTGGCAATTTTACATCCATTATTTTATCCAGGAAATCAGTGGTATCCTGGATGCAGGTATGCAGTAAAGAAAAAATTGGTTGACAAATCACATCCAAATATATAGCTAATGGTTGTAAGATTGATCCACATCCTGACACAATTGGTCTCCCCGGGGGATTTTTTAAGGATTTGTGTATCTTTGGTAGAAAGTATATATATGGTATCTGAGGACATTCAACACTAAGTACCTGAAACATTTCTTGTGATACAAGACCATCCCTCACAGCACCTTCTAGAAAGTAATCTATTTGTTTCTTAAATGATTCAGTCGGGTTAAAAGTAAGCTTTTTGTATCGATTTGCATCCCCCAACTGTCGGCGTGCTTCATTAATATAAGCTTCTCGATCCAAAATAACAGTAGCACCGCCTTTATCCGCTGGCTGAATAATAATATCATCATATGCTTTTAGATCATTTAAGGCTTTAATTTCCATTTTTGACATATTATTATTTTTTATATTTCTTTTATCATGCTTACTAGCAAGTGCTGTGAGGTCATGTCTTACCATACATTCAAACATATCAATACATTTTGGTGTATTCATCGGAATAAATGTGGAATGTAAACCCAATTTTTTCTTAACCAGATCAATTTGTTTGTCACTTTTTATATTAATACGACCAGAGCCTGCAGTCTCTTTGGAATTGTCGAAGTGGGCGCGGAGTTTTAAAGCTCTTATGAATTTAAACAAATCCACCTCCAAATCAAATAATGTTTCAGAGTTCGTAGGGATAAAAGACAGTCCCTTACACAGAACTTGTATTTCGCTTTCCGTTAGCATAAGACAATACCTAACCAAATTGGATAAAAAAAATCATGAAATTAATTTTGCTTGTGAAATTTTGGAGATGATATTGACCAGAAATTATTTTGTATTTTTTGAGCAGTACTATGTCCAGCAGATAGGCTGCGCTATGGGGGCCAATATGGCGCCTATATATGCAAATACGTTTATACATGATTTTGAAAGTAAATATATCCTTAATAACAATATGTGGAACAAGTATATATTGCAGTATTGGCGCTATATGGACGATATTTTTCTGATCTGGGATGGTACTGTGGACCAATTTGAAATGATGGTGAAAAATTTAAATGAGGTACATAATACCATCAAATTTACCTCAGTATGGTCGGAACAAGACCTAGCTTTTTTGGATGTTAAAGTATCTATTGAAAATAATACCCTGTCTACGGCAATCCATTATAAGCCTACAGATTGTAATACAATATTGTTACCATCAAGCTGTCATCCACCGGGGGTGTTCAAAGGACTTCCACGTAGCCAGTTAAGTCGGGTGAGACGTATTACGTCTAAAGAAAATGTATTTGAACAGGAAGCTGATGCTATGATAAAAAAATTCTCACAAAGGGGATATGACAGGGACCAACTTAATGAGGTAAAACAAGACCTTAAAGTAATGGAACGAAAAAGGTTATTAATAAGAAGAGAAAGAAAGGGGAAACAAAAAAATTCTCAGATACCATTTGTTTCAACTTTTGGTCGCCAGACACCATATGTTAGGCGAATAATTTTGAAAAATTGGAGGATACTACAAAAAGATAGAGAAATGGGTAAACTGTTTAAAGATCCGCCATTATTCTCGTATAGAAGAGGAAAATCCATAGGACAGACAGTTACTAAAAAAATCTTAAAAAAAAGATAAAAATTTGGGATTATTGGCACCTTTAAAAAATGGCACATTCAGATGTGGTGAATGTGCACATTGTAATGGTATCCTGAAAGGGGACATTATAGCACATCCATCCAAGGGCTATCCAATAAAATTGAATGGGCATTTTACCTGTAACAGTACAGGAGTCATTTACATGATAAAATGCCCATGCGGACTTACCTATGTGGGACAGACGAGTAGATCTATAAAAACTAGACTAAATGAACATAAAAGTAGTATTCGAAATTTTACACCAGATACAGAGAAACAGGAAAATAAGAAAGAAAATTTGTCTGAAATGTCGGTGGCAAAACATTTTTTCCATAATAAACATATGGTTGCCCAATTAAGATGGAATATATTGGAACAGGTAACTACTGAGAGGGGAGGTAATATAAGAAAACGGTTGCTGCAACGAGAAGCAGTGTGGATAAAAAGATTGGATTCCCTAACACCTATGGGATTAAATGAAAGTTTTAACATGAGATGTTTTTTATAATATGTAACAAGCCTTTATTAGGCTACAATAGTAATGTTACTGGGTGAAGGATAATGTATTAATTGCTTTTTGTAAAAGTTTTAATATTGTTGCAAATAATGTTTGATACAAGTATGTTTTAAATGAGTTATTTATAGTATTTATTGTTATATTGCAGGCAATGAATTTTCCTAAAAGGATTCTTCTTTCCTTCATGAATTTTGGGATACTTATAAAAGATTATATAAAGAGGAATGGGATCGAGCACTAAACAGTTAATTGTATCACATGATAGCTCACATGGTGTTAAAGGTATTTAATGCAATGATGTTCACTTGATTTTTATTGCACCTGAGGAAGGGGTTGACCCCGAAAGCTTGTGCCAACACTGCTGAATAAATGTCCTAAAAGGCAAAATCATATGTTTGGTGTGCTTCCTCCCTATGGGAATCGTTTTATTACGTAACCACATTAATGTTTTCTGGTCTGCAGATTCTTCCAAAATAGGGAAGAAAAGGGAGAAGCAACGTATAACAAAGGCAGAAACTCAATCCCAGTTGCTTTTACCAGGCCTGCTGTGGGGCTCATTAACTGACACAGGACAAATCTGCACCTGGGCAGTAAGCTAAGCAAATATAAAAAACAAGAAAATCAGAATGGAAGGCATAAAGGTTCAACTGATTCTGGGATGTGCTGGGATATTCAGTGGGTCCTCGGCAGGCCATTCTGCCCTTGTCTGAGTTATCATGCTACAGCAAATACATAAATAACTTCCTGAAACTTGCTAATTATTCCAATTATTGCTAATAAGGCTCAAACAGAAGACGTTTAAAGCAAGCACAGTGCTATCCATTTTAACATTGAGACATTAGAGTTTGATCATATTGCAAATCTGCAGCAATAGCTTTTCTATATACTACAGGGATAACACATTCAATTTATAATTGCTCTTCTGACAGTTTTTCTATTTCATCAGAAATACATTCTTTTTATATTACTTTATCTGCATCAGTTCTGGGTCTTCCAAATGACTTGGTGTAGCCATTATTAAAGTAACTGTCACTTATGTGAAGTCTTTTTATTAGTTGTTTTGCTATTTTGGAGTCACTTGCTATTAAATATGCGTTACAACTGAATTCATATAGTCAAAAGGCAAATACATTGCTTTTTTATCAGGTGCAATTTCTTCTGCAATTTGAGAAACAATATTATTTGTTTTTTTTTAAACACACAACTTTAAAAATAACATACCTGCTAACAGAATCTACAGTAGCAACATAACATTACCATTGTGCTGATGCTTTTGCATTACTGGATTGCCTTTCGATCTGGCCATTCCACTTGCCTATTGGCCTAAATTTGTGTCTTTTGTAGAAATGCACCAAATTCAGGATTTGGATGGAATAATTATTATTAAGGATTTCGATGGAATACAGTTAAACCCAGTTTGGGTTTCCATTGCAGTTTTTGTAGGGTTTAACTGAATCCTACATTGTTTCAGCCTAATTTATACCCTAAATGGAATGAGACTTTAAAGATGACTAAAGATCAGTGGCTTTAAAGGTCTGCACAGTTGAGAGCAAACATTTTTACCCACAAGATTGAAGTTTCTAAGGATGTTTCTTAAATTTAAAAATGCAAATTAGTATTGGAGTTGGTACGGGATCTGGATAAATCTTTTGCGGAGGCTTTAACATTCAGCTAAAGCCAAAAATTATGAGTACATTCTTCTTGCATAGATCAAAAGGTACCAGCAATAAAATCGATTGATCTTTCCATCATATGTTTGTATTAACATTTATACTGTCCGCTCTGACCAGGTAGAAACCCACATCTATGTGCAGTAGTGGCACATTATTTCCTCTTCCTGTTTCTTGTTATTTACCTTCACTCCCCATATCTAACATTCACTGGATACAGGCTGTAAATTAGTTCATATAAGGAAGGTGTAGAATTTTACATTTTGATTCTTATAGAAAGGAAGATTTTACCCCATCTAAAAAAACACAACTTATAACTTAACTTATAACTACTGTATGAAAGATGAAATTTTAAAAACATCTTGTTGTGGAACGGGCCACTGCACATTAATGTTTAATTTCAATGTAATATCTACTTCCATGTGTCTATCTAGGTATAAAGCACCCTTTTTGTAACAAATGTATGGAAATATTATGATAATTGAAAAACTTGTTGGTTTTGTATGGCAAAATAAATATTTGAAAGGCACATTTCACTGGAACTGCTGCTCTTAGGATATTAGATAATCGGCAGTGGGAGATTAAAGTTTGATTCTATAACATATATTTGATAGCATGATTAAGGTATGTGTGGAAGGTCTGTGACAGCAGCAGATTTCATATAGGTAAGACCCCCAGGGAATCTGCTGCAATATAGAATGATTTATTCTGGATGTATTTGCATGCGCCAGTTGTTTTGCAATTCCTCTGAAGGTTACAACAGACATCACATTACTCTTGACAAGTGAAGATACGAAATATGTGCTCTACAAAGCACTTGCAACTCAAGAAGACACATGTCCAAATACTTAAAGTTTAGTAATACATTATCAGGGTAGTGATGAAAATTGTAGAACAGACGTGACATTTCTTAACATAGACTGCAAATGAGCAATGGTTATTAAAATATACACACTGTACATATGGCACTCCATAATAACATGCAGCATCCACATATATGTACTAAATGTATCATAAAATTAATGTTATACTGTGAGTCTGACATTTTACAGTTGACATAAATTTCCCTTAATTGTTTAGAAGGTTACTTGTATGGAGTGTATAACCTTTGACTGTACAGCTAAAACAAAGTATCTCAGTTTGTAGCCATTGGTTGAACATAAAGTGGGAAAATGTGAATTGCTGCTAACACTATAAATGTACTTGCAGATTGCAAATTTCAGTTTAGATCTACTTGGGGCTTCTTCTCAGTTGCATTCCATATGATAATTCTTTGGTTTGGCGATTCATTTGCCTTCACAGAAGGGGTGCCATTGCCATTAGGCGAGTTGAGAAACTCACCTAAGATGGCATCGCCCCGCAAGTTGCCTGGAGAGAAAAAAAGAACTGCTTCAGGTAACTTTTTGAACAGAGCAAATTTTTGATCAGAATTTTGTCTTATTTAATGAAGTCTCAGTTAGTGCTCTCGGCACTGGCGATTCAGCCCTCACTGACCCACTCTGGTGCAAAACAAAATGAAGCAGGGGCACAGAATCAACTTGGCTGTCTGAGGGCGTCATTGAGCCCTAAAATGGCCCTGCCTCACATCTACCATTGTTGGTTAAACATTGCTCCCTGTGCTGGTCTGTTTTTTCACAATTGCAATGTAAATTTGTCATCTCTTAGGTAGCAAAGCTATATTTTAAGATAGCAAATACCTGTCTGTATAACTAACCAATTAATGGCCATTTTTATACTAGAGTCTTTGATGAATTTTGAATTATGAACCCTGTGAAGGAAACGGACAACTCTTTTTGGAGAGCAAACAATGATTTGTTGTTTTTGGAAGTTGATCCTCGTCACAAAAAATGCACTGGCCTGGGGTACTTTTCCTGTGAGTGCTGCATTGCCTTCTTCATTTACTTTCCAACTGTCTCTTGTGGATGCCGGGAACTGGCTTCATTTGCAGTATAGTACAATTTCCACATGGTACTATATTGACAACCATAAGACACTCATGGAAAAAGTACCAAAGGTCAGTCAATTCTTTAGTAAAGAGGAGAAACTTCCTGGGGTCTGAAGACCTCATTTTTTTCCCAACACAAATCATTGTTTACACTCCAAAAAAATGTATTTTGTGTGATTTCTTCACTGGCTTTACAAAATTACATAAGTTCTAGCAGTTTGCTTATACAATTTTCGGACATCCAAATTATTTAATCAATACTGGAAACCTGCGGGGAAACAGATCACTACTGGCACTCAATATTTACAGGGTTAAACAGGTTGTTCTGCAGAAGGGGGGTTGTTATCAGTCAAGAAACAACTCGTACAGCTTGCCTAGCTTTGGAACTGGTCAGTGTCATAGAAGCGTCCATATTGTAAAAAATACTCAAATAATAACTGATTTTATTAAAATACATATATACACATATATATAGTGAAATAAATGACACTCGTTCTGCAAGGCAGATGCTCTTTGGATTGTATTTAAATAGTGAATACACTAGGGGAAAGAGGAGTTACGGTATATCACACTAAGAACTGTAGAATATTTGTTATATCTTTCAAATGGCATCATTGTGTATCTTTCGAATGGCATCAGTAACACCTATAATGTAAAATGTTATATTAAATTCTTATGAAGAGAGAATGAGGCCAGGTAAATAAAAAGCAGATGGAAATAGTAAATTAGTATGAAGCTATGTATTGTATAACAAATCAAGGAAACTACACGCTGCACAGACAATTGTAAAATTCGAGTTCAGCAGGTTCAGGATTTCTACAAAATATGGTGACACAGCACCAACTAGCTAATTCTCTAATATGCAGCCAAAATAGCCATATTGTACTTCTGCTAAATATTCTGCAAAATGTTTTAAAAGAGATCAAATCACTATTCAAAAAGTTTATCCCATGACCTCGGTTTAATTGAATCTCCTTCCTCTTTGCAGCATGTGGGCTACATTCATTAAACTTCATTATTGAGCTATTGTTTCTGATTGATCTATAAAAAAAACTGCGACCAAATCCATACAGGTTTTTTCTCTGTATTTATCAATACACTTTCCCGAAAAAAATTTTGAGGGAAAAAAATCTGAATTCTTCAGAATTTCCACCGAAAGCTTCACCCCGAAAACTTCAGATTATTGCAGCGCAGATCAAAAAAATCATTGGGACTTCTCCCATTGACTTATATGCAACCTCGGCAGGTCTGAGATGCTGGATTTTCAGATTCTGACTTTTTCCATCCTCAGGGTTTAATAAATTCTGAAAAATTTGTGTTTTCAAATTCCGATTTTATACTAAAAAAAAAAATAAATTTTTCCGGTTTTCTGCATTTAATTTTAGTAAATAACCTCCTTGGTTTTAGTAGCTGAATGCTTGAGCCAGAGAGCTTGAGCATTGATAAAACAGCCCCTTGCATTAGACTGATGGAGGACAAATCATTCTGAATCTGTATCCTAGGAATTCTAACCATCAATACTTATCCAATGAACAGCAAGAAAATGTATAAAGTGTATACATTTTTCATGTATATATTACTATTGTATTTGATTGTTCTTAAATTTTGAATACCTGAAAGCTACATATGTTGATAGATAAGAATATACTAACTTTATTAATCTAATAGAAATTCCATCAAAGAATCTGTCCCCAAGCTTCATATAACATTTGCATAACACACAAAGTGGAGTCAATTAAATCAAGGGGCTGATACCCTGCTTGTATGTTTTTGGAGTGCGTGACAAAAAGAGAGCATAAAAACTGCTTGTATAGTCTCCTCATCAGAAGTGAACACAGGATCGCAAGGCAGCAGTGATAATCACAGTTGCCATTGTGCTGCTTATTTGTATCTTTGTGGAATAAATACTGAAATTCGGACAACTAAACCTCCTATTTTATGCAGCAGTCATTTGTGGGTACATTCGGTGTTTTAGCAAAATCCAAGGAAACCACACCTCAAGTTCAAGTTTCTATGTTAATAAATCTGTTTGATATGTTCAGTCCCCCATGACACTTTGATGTTCGATATATGTCTAAAATAGGTTCTTGTGTGTTATATCTTAATAAACTCCTGACAAAGCCTTATATATTAAGCTACACATCTGTAGTTTCCTGGCAGAAGTTATGTTGCCTTTTTGAATAATGGCACAACATCTTCAGTCCAAGGCCCTTAGGACTACAAATGACATCAAAAAATGTGTAATGATTAAATATTTGATCTGCTACTATTAAACAAAGCTTTTTTATGCAACTCTTTCTTGCCAAATGACTATAGCTTATAGCAAACTATAAAATGATCTAAAATGTTTGCCTTGTTCTCACAAAAAGGCTCTTTCTGTTTTTAGTTACTGAACTAAAAGAGCCAGCGCCAAAAGGCACGAGGGACAGACAAACAGGCAAATAGTGTAATATAGTTTTGCAATGTTGCCACCTCTTGTGTAGGGAACAAGCCGTTTGTTTCACCATATAATTGTGACCCTCCTTTATTATCAACCTTCACCAAAGGGTTAAAAAAGACTCTCCTTAGGAGCTTGTTTGGATGGGTACTCACAAACAGCCAATATCAGTAAGCATGTAAAATCCTGGAGCTCCTCTCCTCGTATAGACTGTAAATCAACATGCAGCAGCAAATAGTGTAAAATAACTTTTTAATATTTATAAAAACAAAGCTTAAAATGCACTCACATGGCAAAGATTTAAAAAGAGCATATCTATGCACCGTCCACCTGGAGGTTCCCTGTATGCACCAGTTCACACGGATAGTCCCAAGATGATCAGGCTTGGGAGAGCGAATAGAGAATTGTTTACGTTCGTTCCTCGTGTGCGATGGTTGTTTGCGTTCGTTCCTCGTGTGCAATATTGGGCGCCTGCCAGTGACGTCACCTGCCTTACGCGTTTCGTCTTGCGACTTCTTCAGAGGCTTACTTCCGGCTGCGCATGCGTTGAACTTTTATTCCGTCTCTCCTTGCGTCACTTGACGTTTCCTCCTCCTTCGTCATTCGTTACTATGGAGACGCGTCTCCCAAATTCTTAGGCCTATTGTTGCCATAGTGACGCGTAATTAGAAACGTTTAGACTTCACTATTGAACTTTCTTTTGGAGCGTTTAGACTTCACAATTGAACTTTCTTTTGGAACGGATTGGGAATATCAATATAAAACTTTTTTGGAGTGCATTTACAAGAAATCCACTATTACACAGTTTGTTTGCTATACTAACAAAAACCACTCCTATCAAAAAGAACTAAATAACCAAAAACCACAAAGAAATATATATATATAAATTGCCAAATACATGCAAACTCAAAATCACAGGCAAAAAAATATATAAGAATAAAAATAAAAATAAAAAATATATAAAAAATATATAAAAAATATATATTTATATAAAGGAAAAAGGGGGAAAAAAAAAGGAGAGAAGAAAGGTATTAGACACTGGTTATTGAAACGACTTTTCATTAACCCTTTACACTTCTGTATCCACCCCTCAAATCTGGGTTTATGATTTTAGTTTACCCCACACATTTTGATATTTCAGTACCTACAAAAATGCTCTCAGATTTATATCTATATTCAGACCACTTGGTACTGATGTTTCCATTTGATATATCCATTTACTTTCTATCTGTAACGTCTTTCTCACTAAGTCACCCCCTCTCCATCCTCTCTTTATCTGTTCTATACCCCAGAATTTTAAACCTTTTGGATTCTTCCCGTGTGTTGTTTTAAAGTGTTTGGATACACTATGAGTGTCCAAACCTTTCTCTATGTTCCTTATATGTTCCCTCATTCTGTCTCGTAACGGCCTATTTGTTTTTCCAATGTATTGGAGCCCACATGGGGACTCTAGACAATAGATAACATTTTGTGTAGTACATTTTATACATTGTCTGATTTTGTAAACTTCTTTTGTAACATTTGACATAAATTCTTTTTTCTTAATACCGTATTTACATGCTTTGCATGTTGCACACGGGAAGAAACCTAACCAGGATTTGTCTATCTCTTTGCATTTTATACTATCGGTTATCATGTGGTTGTGCGTTAAAACTTGTCTAAAATTCTTTGGTTTTTTAAAAACTATCCTTGGCTGAGGGGGAAGGGATTGATTAAGTTTTTCATCTCCTCTTAATATATCCCAATGTTTTTTAATGATTCCCCCTATTTCTTTCGCTATTGGATTGTAAGTAGTTGAAAATACGATTTCGTTGTCATCATTTTGTTTCTTTGATTTACCCTCCAAAAGTGTTGTCCTGGGAATATTTTGGACCTTTTCAATAGTTTGTTTAATTAGGCCTTTATTATAACCCCTTTCTTTAAACCTATTACCCATAAAGCTCAGCTGTTTCTCTACATGTTCTTGCTCCGAACAATTTCTCTTGATCCTACACATTTGGCCTAGAGGTATATTCTGTATCCACCGAGGGTGATGATTACTTGAGGGTATAACATAATTATTTGAATCCACCGATTTGAAATATGTTTTTGTATGGATTTTATCTTGTTTTATATATATTTCGAGGTCTAGAAACATTACACTTTCCATACTAATTGTTGGTGTTAGTTCGATGTTTAGATCATTTTTATTTAATCCACTTATAAATTGTGTCACTTCTTCTTTAGTGCCTTTCCAAATGAATATAATATCATCAATGTAGCGCCGCCACAGGAGTAAGTTCGCGTAAGGCAGTTGACGTCACTGGCAGGCGCCCAATATTGCACACGAGGAACGAACGCAAACAACCATCGCACACGAGGAACGAACGTAAACAATTCTCTATTCACTCTCCCAAGCCTGATCATCTTGGGACTATCCGTGTGAACTGGTGCATACAGGGAATAGGGATGTCGCGGACTGTTCGCGCGAACATCGGCTGTTCGCGTCCGCCGCAAGTTCGCGAACGTCGCGTGACGTTCGCCAATAGGCGTTCGCGTCAAAATCGTTCGACCATTCGACCATTCGATCGCTAAAATCGAAGGATTTTCGTTCGAATCGAACGATCTAAGCCATTGGATTGAATGAAATCATTCGATCGAATGGCTTCGATCGTTCGATTCGAATTAAAATCCTTCGATCGTTCGAATCGAACGATTTTCGGATGTTCGAAGTTCGCGAACTGTTCGCGAACTGTTCGCATTTTTTGCCGGTGTTCGCGAACGGCGTTCGCGAACACATTATCGGCGGTTCGCTACATCCCTAACAGGGAACCTCCAGGTGGACGGTGCATAGATATGCTCTTTTTAAATCTTTGCCATGTGAGTGCATTTTAAGCTTTGTTTTTATAAATATTAAAAAGTTATTTTACACTATTTTCTGCTGCATGTTGATTTACAGTCTATACGAGGAGAGGAGCTCCAGGATTTTACGTGCTTACGGATATTGGCTGTTTGTGAGTACCCATCCAAACAAGCTCCTAAGGAGAGTCTTTTTTAACCCTTTGGTGAAGGTTGATAATAAAGGAGGGTCACAATTATATGGTGAAACAAACGGCTTGTTCCCTACACAAGAGGTGGCAACATTGCAAAACTATATTACACTATTTGCCTGTTTGTCTGTCCCCCGTGCCTTTTGGCGCTGGCTCTTTTATTTCAGTAACAGATTTTGCGGACTTGGAGGGATACAAGTGGGAGCCGGCTGGGATTTGTGGACACAATTGAACCTTGGGCCTACTTTTCCGTTTAGGATATTCTCTTTCTGTTTTTATCAGTCCCAAAATCTTTATATTTTACTGTTTATCTAAATTCACAATTAATCTTTCTTTGGTCCAGAATAGTTTTATAATTTAGATAGTTAAAAGCAAGCAGTTCATAAAAGGGCCACTAAAGGATTAAAGAATAGCATTTTTTTAGACAAAGGCAGTGTGAAAAGTGCATAAAATGGTAACAATCTCAACAATCTCAATCTCATGTAATTCCCATACTACTTTCCAAAGTACACTTCTCAATTCTAAAGCACAGAAACCTGCAACTGCCCCCCATAAATACAATAGCATTGTATTCATGAGAGGTGGGAAGGTGCATAAGTGTCTGCCCTTTTACATAAGAGGTTGGAAGAATAGGATTTAAAGAATCTTCTGCAAGTAAGATAAAATGTAAAGTGTTTAAAATGTTAAGTTTTACTACTGTGAAAATATTGGTTTGCTTTGCTTACATGGATTACTTTCTGTCATAGTCATCTTTTTTAAGACGATAGTGTTAACCAAGGATATATTTATGTAAATATGTATATTTATTCTCATATTCACATGTACGTACGTATTCCTGGTTATAAGGGTTCTTTAACAAAAGAGACAGTTCAATCAAAAAAAAATAATATATATATATATATTTATTTACAAAAGCTATCGACACATATCTACAGAAATAATACACATAAAATTAGTTACACTACATAGAATGTGTAACAAATATTTACAAAGACAATTACAAATATGAATTTGTTGGATCTAAATCCACTGCCTCCCTGATACTCATCCTTCTATTTAGTCTGGCATCTGTGTCCTCACTGCAGGAACTCTCAGAACTCTCTAAATAACAGCCTATTGTATTAACCTAAAGACTGACCATAGGTACATGTGTCATATTCTGATTGGACAGTGACCCCTAAATTAATCTAAGGAGTTGGGCATGGAATCCTGAGGCAGTCCATCCAAGAATCAAGACAATGGAAGGTGGGTAAAGCAGTGTGGAGACAGAAAGGTTTGATTTCTCAACTGCCCCTGGTCAAAGGGGAGGGGATTTAAAGGAGAAGGAAAGCTACGGAGGCATTTTATTGCCAATAGATTAGCTGCAATAGTGCAAGCTAGAATGCTATATTTATTCTGTAGAATATTTTACCATACCTGAGTAAAAAGCTCAAGAAACTCTCTGTTTGTTTAGAATAGGAGCTGCAGTATTAATGTGGTGTGACATCACTTCCTGCCTGAGTCTATCCCTGCTCTGGGCTCAGATTACAGTAGAGAAGGGAGGGGAGGGGGAAGAGGAGCAAACTGAGCATGCTCTTGCCCAGGGCAATGAGGTTTAAGCTGAAGGCAGGAAGTCTGATACAGAAGCCCATGTGTACACAATGGAAGGAAAGAAATGCAGTGTTTCTTTTGACAGGGGACTCAGAGCAACATTACTTTGGGGGTTTACTGGTATATTTAGATGGACCTTTCTGATAAGGCGTACTTAGTTTTAACCTTTCCTTCTCCTTTAACAACTGTGTGCTAAATAGGGTATCTTTGAAGCTTGCATATGTCATGTCCCTATACCATCTAAGATGTAAATCACATAACATTCACATTTAGAAGCTACATGTTTATACAGTAGTTCTATATTGCAGCACCTGTATAAGAGGAAATTGTTTCATATCGTAGTAGCATCTCAAAACATCTGGGCACTTCCTCTACTCTCCCTCTCTCTCAGCTATTATGACAGAAGGAAGAACTTGCCCACACTATAAATGCCTCCTCCAACTCTGATCCATGCCTTAGTATAAAGCTTCTGGAATACATAGGTTATACTATTAATGGGTGGGGAGATGCTACTACGGGGAATGGCCAGGATAAAAAAACGACGGTAAGTATGAAACAAATTTCTATTTTCCTGACCATCCCCTCCTAGCATCTCAAAACATCTGGGTTAGTACCGAGCAATGATTCACCAGGGAGGGAAGAAACAACACTCAACACAATGCTGCACACAATTTAATGATTCTAGAAGAGGCCTGCAAAACCTTGAGGTTTAAAATAAAGTCTTTCTGAGAAGAAATATCAAGTTTACAATGTCTAAGGAAAGTATTAGTAGATCTCCATGTAGCTGCCTTGCAGATCGAGTCAGAAGTCACCTGCGCCTCTGCCGCCCAGGATGCTGCCATGCCTCTGGTTGAATGAGCTCTCACCCCACCTGGTAACTGTTGACCTTGCTCTCTGTTGGCCGTAGTTATTGCCTCTACTATCCATATTCCAATTGTTTTAACAGCAGCCGCATTACCCTTATAAATTCCTGCTGGGATTATAAAAAGATTATCTGACTTTCTAGCTTGGGTTCTTAGAATATACTCCTCCAAACAATTTCTCACATCCATAATCGACTATAGAGCCTCTTCCTGAGAAGGAGAATCAAGATTTAAATACAGACATGTTCAAACAATGGACTTGTTCAAATGAAAAGTAGACACTACCTGAGGTAGGAAAGCAGGCATTATTCTAAGAACCACTTTCTCCAGGTAAAAAACTGTATAACAAGCCTCATATGAGAGAGCCCTCAGTTTGCAAATTCTTCTGGCTGAAGTTAAGGCAGTCAGCAAAACAGTTTTCAGAGTAAGGTGCCATAATGAAATCTCTTTCATTGGTGAAAAGGGTTTAGGGCCTTTAAGACAAGTGGAGGAACAAATTCAGGAGGACGGAGGAAAGCGAGACTTAATTGGAAGACGAATATACTTCACTGCTGTCAAGAAACGAATTACCAAAGGATCCTCTGC